>NC_056002.1:11363521-11677283 GCF_018446385.1 Zingiber officinale
TATATTTGACTAGCCTTTACCCAATCGATTGTATATTAAGGGTTTTATGAGGCTAAGGGCACAAAGCCCGACTTGCCTTTTATCCAGTTGGGCTCCTTTGAACCCGACGGACCATTTATTGATTGAGCGTATTATTTCTTTAGTTTTAGAGTAAAGTCCTAGAGTCCTCATATCTGACTGGGTTTGTAGTCGACCGGCCTTATCTGAGCATCCTGCTTTAGAACCATGGTGCAGGGTCCAAGAACTCCGAGACTGGGCGATCAACAAAACTAGGTCTGGAATACTCCTAGACCCTCCAGTGTGACTTAACTAAAGAAGAATTTGTTAGATTTTAAGGGATGTCCTAAGGCAATCGCCTTATGATATTTACTAAATATAGATTCACTACTTGAGTACATATTATATGTTTGATTGTCTTAAACTCATTTACTGAATATCTACAATACAATTCATAGCATGAGAGAAATTATGATTAGATCACAACTAGTGATTATCTCTACATATACAATTATGAACGTATTAGAATTTTCCTAGTCGTCAAATTAATGCATTCGGACATCATCAATTCTGTATGACTAGCACGGGTTATATTCCTTAGTTCGCCAAACAGCTGTTTTCTCACTGGCTAGAGACATTGGGATGTCGAAAGTTAAATGTGGATGCTAGTTATGGTAACTAGTCCATTTGAGTGACTCGCTATAAGACTTCACAAGGTTATCTATATATATGGATATATCTATGAAACTCTTACTGCAGCTTGAGTACAAGTTTCCTTCGACTTGAGGTATACAACTCATCTTGGTCATGGAGACTTATAATTTGACATCTTAAGCAAGCACCTCATTGAGATGTGAACCCGGGATGATCGGGTATAAGTCAAAATATCCGAAGATGTTTAGATAGCCCATACAGGATTCACGCTCCTTGCGAGGAGACGTATACCCTATGCCCACTAGTTAAGATTATTACTCAAAGTCTTTGGTCAAAGTATCACATGTTAATAGTGTAAGACTCTTAGACACATGTACGAGTAATTTGAATCCATAGAACGAGGAAGTATTACTTGGGCTGGGTGTGACATAGTCAATCTGGTGGGGACAGACACATAGATCATGTCCTGAACCAAGTGGGTATAAGACGAGTGAAAGGAACAAGGTATGACTCACTGTAACTGCTGAAGGTTTAAAATTAGTTCTAAGATCAACTATGATTTTCTGACTAATTGAGGATTATGGTGTACTACTAGGTATCACTCATGATCGTTATATAATTAAGTAGTTAATTATGGATGACCAAGATAAATCGAGAACCTATTGGGTCAAACGCACTAACGAGTCTCTAAAAGACGTAAAACAAGTTAAAGAATATGATTCTTAAATCAAGAAATAAATATTTGGTTAGACCATATATAAGACAAATATGGAAATATTTGTCATAATGGAAGCGTGCATGTGCTACATCTCTTATGGTAGAGTTGAACCATATTTGGTTTAATCATGAATTAGTTATGAACCAACTTGGTTTAGTTGTGAACCAAACCAAAGAGTTAATGAGCTAATTTTTGGTTAAGAGATAATGGGTTAGATTTGAGTTTTCTAATCCAACTCATTAAAGAGGATTTATATATAAATGTAATTGAGAAAGAATTAGATACAAGCTTCATTATTTGGTTGATTAGGTTTTGAGAAACCAAATCTACCTCTCCTCTCTCTCTCCTTTTTCCTTCCCGCCGCCAACAAGGAGGCTCCCCTCTTTGTTGTCGTGACCACCACAAGGGAGAAAAACTCTCCCTTGTGTGCTTCTTTTATTTTTCCTCTTGATCCCTCTTCTTCGCTCATGGCTAGTAACTTCTGAAGGAGAGGCTTGTACTCATGGAGTTGTCTTGAGGAGCTCGGCGTGGATACAAATAGCGGCAAGGTCCGATAACATCACTACAGTTGATGTCCTTCTCGTTACAAGTCATCTGTAAGGTATGTTGGAGCAATCTAGTGACCCTAAGTTTTGATGTTTGAGTAAAGGTTTAAGTTAGGTTTATTATTGTATTTGATATGTATTATGAGTGTCCAGGATATAGGTACAATAAGGAAAGTCCAAGTGTAATCTTGGTAAAGGAGGAAAGTCCAAGGATGAGTCTTGGCGGTGTAAGTCCAAGCATGTAGCCTTGACAACGTAAGTCTAAGTGTGACTTAGCAATAGATGAAGTCCCGGAGGCGCAACCTCTTGGCAAATGAAGACCCGACGATAATGACAAGACCGATGAAAACTACAGAAGGCAAGATGTGAAGGATGGGGAGACATCCGAGCGACGTAAGGTTGATGAAGGAGGCTAGAAGGCTAGATCTAGGTTGGTCAGGCGAGGATGAGTGCTGAGTGAATGTACTCGGGGGGTTAAATACTAGGATTAGAGTTACTGTAGTGTTACTGTAGCAGTCGACTGGTGTTTTCATCAGTCGACTGATAGCCGATCCTTGGCTTGTAACGGTCGAATTTCACTTACGACCAGTCGACTTGTGGTTGTACCAGTCGACTGGTAGCGGGAAAAATAGTAGGTGTTTTCCTCCCGAGCTCTATTTAATAGAGCTCGGGGTGCTTGGCCAAGGTTGACGAAAATAGAGTGGTTAACCCCTATTAGAGTCTCCAAAGTGCTCTTGTGTGCTTAGCGTGCTTGTGCGAGTTTGTTGCAAGGTTTCTCTACCCACAAGGAGCTACGTAAGATAGCCGGAGGTTTTCCGGGGAGTCATCCATCGACGGATCGGGAACATCCACCTTATGGACAGCCGTAGAGTAGGAGCTTTATCTCCGAACCACATTAAATCAACGTGTTAGGTTTGCTTTCTCTTGTTAGTATTTGTTTTTGTATTTTGCTGTGCATACTAACCATTGTAGGAAGCAAACGTTGGGTGAGTCGCTATTCACCCCCCCATCTAGCGGGCATCAAGGTCCCAATATACCAGTGTAAATTTATTTCCCATAAAATTTTAATTATGCGATCATATTTGGCATGTTGTATCCTTGTATGCATGTAGTGTATGTGATGTAATAATTAGAAATTATTATTATTTTATTTTTCACTGCACGTGTTTATGAAACATGTTCTAGCATGCACCTGCATCAGGAATATCCCAACAGTCTCAACTTAGCTTTAAGTATCATCACTTCTATTATCCTCTAGGCTTTTGTTTGAAGTTCCGATTACTTTGACTTCCTGCTGCTGCTTTATAGAAGTCTGTCTACCACCAAGCAACCCTTTCGAGTTATCCAATCATCTCCGATAGATCGATAGCAACACACGAGCGCTCTCAATTGTTGGTAACATTTTATTAAGTGTTGTAAATTTTTATTAATGCTCTAAAAGGGGAAGTGTAGGTTGTTACACTGCCTCTATCTCTTGTATTCAATCACCTCTTCCAGCGGTTTTGAAAGAGGTATTTAGTGAATTACCTATCGATAGGTTTGCGGGACCTGGGTCTTGGAGTAGAGTCGCTGAAAGCTTTGAACTAAGTAAAATTAGAAAATTAGTTCGTACTCACGCTAATGGCATCTAGACTAAAATTAGAAAATGAGGTTGAGCAAGATGACGAGTCCAAATACGAGTCAAGTCATGAGTCTGTACTCGTTTCCGAAGGTCCCAACGAGGTTAATTCTAACTTATCTGCTACTTTCTTTAAAATTATGACATACATGAATAGAAAATTAGTAAAGTTAGAAACTCAAATTAATCAACTCATTAAGGAAAAACAAAATCTAAAAGAACAATTAAAATCAAGATCAACAACTGAACCAGTTTAATATGGAAATCCAACTCAAGTTGCAAAACTTGAGCAGGAAATTTTCAAATTGAAAAGTGAAGTTATTGAACCGAGAGAACTTTTAGAAAAATTCACAACAAGATCTAAGTACTTAGATATGATACTTGGATCACAATGAGCTGTATACAATAAATCTGGACTCGGATACAAGTCCAACTTGATAAATAAAATATTTATATCACCAGTAACCTAAAAATAAGAAATAAACCAAAGCTTGGGTTCTAAAAGCTTGTCTAACCAAGTAAGTAAGACTCAATCAATATCATATACCTAAAAATGAAATCACTATCTAACACTAAATCAAAGTAAACCAAATAATTCAAACTCAAACCCAAAAATAAAATTTAAACCTACTAATTCAAATCCAAACCTAACATATAACATGAAATCAAAAAACTAAATTTAAATCAAATAACTACAAATTCAATCTAAACTCAAGTTATAATCAAGTTTATTATAACTATAAAATAAATTGACATAAACCTAAAATTTAAAATAAATCTAAGTTGTCCCCGGGGCCATAGGGTCGCGGTAGGGCATCCAGATTGTCACCCAGGCACTCGCGGTTCGAACCCCAGCTATGGCGTATTTATAGGAATTTTTCCTCCAAATGAGGGGGCGTAACCAAAGGATGATGAGCTTCTGGACTGACCGCCGCATGCGCTTCCTGATTTACCCTGGTGACCGATGGAAAAATTCTGTGGGGTCGGGTCGGTCACCCCCAAAGATAATCAATGAGACTAACTGGGATTATCATTTTAAAATAAATCTAAGTTCAATAATTTAGGGGAAGACACCAAACTAGTTGACATCTCTAAAATAATAGTTTACCCAGAGGGTAATTAGGATTAGAAAAATTAGGGATTAATTTAACTTGGCAAACAATACTAGAGAAGTTTGGGATGATAGTAGGTTTGGGAAGCTTTGTCTATGCATGTCTAGGAAGAATCATATGTGTTTGACCTGGTGCATTTGACTTAGTGAAACTAACTGAAGCTACCCCTTACTAATTTAAACTGGTTAGACAAAAGTTTTGTATTAAGTTCCTTGGGCAGGACTATTTGAAAAGTTCTCAAAGTATGTGGTTGCTCTAACGATGTCCAAGTGACTCACCACAACTTAGAAGCTTATTCGAAGAATGCTTGCTTGGTGGACCCAAAGCTAAACTTGAATCTAACATAAGTTAAATAAACCCTTGAAAAGTAGCATAATTCATCTCACAAAACTATAAGACTCTCTTTTCTGAAAACTTAGACCAAATCAGATGATTAAGGATCTCAAAACTAAAATTAAATTAAAAATTAAAATTAAACTTAAACTTAAAATTAAAATTAAAATTAAAATTAAACTTAAAATTAAAACTAAAACAAAAATTAAAATTAAAACTAAAATCAAACTTTAAATTAAAATTATACTTAAAATCAAAACTAAAAATAAAATTAAAATTAAAATTAAAATTAAAATTAAAATTAACTTAATTAAGCATAAATAAAACTCTAAGGAATAACTTAAACAAAGTTAAGTTAACACTTAAGATAAATTTTGACTCCTATCTTCCTGTAGATCTTAGATAGTGGTTACTCTAGACACATGACTAGGGATTACACAAAATTCACCAAACTCAAATATAAAGGTCTAGGAATAGTTACCTTTAGAAACAACAGCAAACTTAAGGTAAATTTGATTTCATTATTTGTAAAGTATTACTTGTTGAAAATTTCAAATTCAACTTACTCAACATCAGTCAATTGTATGATTCGGAGTATAAGGTGAGGTTTTCATTTACTGAATGTTTAATTAAACATATGAAAAACTCCATTACAAAATTAAAAGGATTTAGGAATAATAATATTTACACAATTGACCTAGCCAGCTCCTCACTTATGTGTCATTTGACACAAAAAGAGGAAATTTGGCTATGACATAGAAGATTGTCCCATACTCACTTTAAAAATCTCATTAAATTAAATGAACTAGTTAGAGGACTATCAAAATTACCTAATTTAGATGTAATAATTTGTAATGTTTGTCAACAAGAAAAATAATCCAAGTCAACTCACAAACCAACTAATCAAACTCAAACTAAATCAATACTTGAACTTCTACATTTAGATATATTCGACTCTCATGGACTAAAATTAGTTAATGGAAACCTATATTGTTTAGTAATAATAGATGACTACTCTAGATTCACCTGGGTAAAATTCCTAAGAAATAAAGATGAAACATTTGAAACCTTTAGTTACTTTTGCAAACAAACATAAAATGAAAAGGACTTGAAAATCAAACGAATTAGAAGTGACAACGGTGAAGAATTTAAGCACCATAGGTTTACTAAATTCTACTTAGAAAATGAGTATCATCAAAAACTCTTATGTCTTAAAATACCTTAACAAAATGAAATAGTTGAAAGAAAGAATAGAACCCTACAAGAAGCAACTCAAACAATGCTTAATGAATACCAACTACCCAAATACCTATGGGTTGAAGTTATAAATACAACATGTTATGTGCAAAATAGGATAACAATAAACAAGAATTATAAATCTCCTATGAACTATATTATAATAAAATACCAAATATTAAATACTTTAAGGTATTTGGATGCCCAATTTATATACTAAACACAAGAGAATATTTAGAAAAATTTACCTTAAAAGTAGATAATGGAATATTTGTATGGTACTCCCTAAACAGTAGAGACTATAGAGCTTACAATAAAACTACACTAAGAATTGAGGAAACAATGAATGTGAAATTTGATGAAAATACTATCTCTAAAGAATCTAACTCAACTCAAACTCAATACCAACCAATAGACTTTGTTAGGTCTAGCACTAATATAGGGGGAGCAAGTGAAAATCTAAATCAAATAGACGAACACGAAGATGAACAAAAGTAATCACATGAAAATGAACAAACATAAATTGAATCTAGAGCAATAAGAGTTAGCTCAGACCACCCAGTTGAACAAATAATATGTGACCCAAATCTAAGAGTTCAAACTAGATCGTCAGTTAGAAATCTATTAAAATAAAATGGGTATTCAGGAACAAATTAAATGAAAACGGGGAAACTATTAGAAGTAAAGCTAGATTAGTAACTAAAGGATTCAGTCAAGTAGAGGGATTTGACTATGATGAAATTTTTGTCCTAGTAACTAAACTTAAATCCATTAGGATGCTACTTAGCTTTGCAGCCTATAAAGAATTTAAACTTTACCAGATGGATGTCAAATTAGCCTTCTTAAATGGACTAATCAAAGAAGAAGTGTATGTAGGTTAACCACCTAGATTCGAAAGTCTAGATCACCCTAACTACGTATTTAAATTAAAGAAAGTTTATACTGCCTAAATCAAGCTCCTAGGGCATGATATGAAAGGTTATCAACCTATCTGATCTCTAAGGGATTCAATCAAGGATGAGTTGACTCAACCTTATTTGAAAAAAAACCTTTAAGTTAGACATCTTTATAGTCCAAGTGTACGTAGATGATATAATTTTTAGATCAATAAATTCAAAATTTTTACAAGAATTTATCACACTAATAGAACAAGAATTTGAAATGAGCCTAGTGGATAAATTAATATTTTTCTTAGGTTTACAAATTAAACAAATAACTGAAGGAAACTATGTCTACCAACAAAAATATATAAAAGAATTACTTAAAAATTTAGAATGAAAAATACTAAGGAAATGAAAACACCAATGGTAATAGATACAACTATAGATTGTGACCCAAATGAAAAACCAATAGATCTAAAATATTATAGGAGTGTCATTGGTAGCCTGTTATACTGAACTACAAGTCGACCATATATCTTATTTGCAGTTGGTATGTGTGTTAGATACTAAATTTGTGCTAAGAAATCTCACCTAACTAATATAAAAAGGAATGTTTAGATACTTGAAAGGCACACCAAATGTAGGAATTTGGTATCCTAGAACACCTACTTTTAAACTTGTAGGTTACTTTGACTCAGATTATGCTGGCTGTAAACTAGATTTTAAAAGTATAAGTGGTGGATATCAATTACTTGGACTATCACTTGTCAACTGGTTTAGTAGAAAATAATACTGTGTTGCTCTATCTGTTGGTGCAACATTCCTCAGGTCAAGGTTGACCTGGTTGACCAAGCTTGAGTCTTGGTTTGGATTTCGATGTTTGACAATGCAAGGTTGATTGAAGAAGAGTCAAGTAGGTCAATGATGACCGGATACTTGACTGGGAAGTCCTAACTGGGATGTTAGGCAGGAGGAAAATCCTGGTGAGTGAAGCCAGGTGAAAGACCTAGTGAGTGAAGCTAGGCAATTGGGAAGTCCTAGTGAGTGAAGCTAGGCAGGAGAAAAATCCTGGTGAGTGAAGCCAGGTGAAAGACCTAGTGAGTGAAGCTAGGCAATTGGGAAAGTCCTGGTGAGTGAAGCCAGGCAAGAGAAATCTAGATGGGTCAAGGTTGACCAGACATCTGGTGAGAGTCCAAGTAGGTCAAAGGGATTGACCAGATACTTGGCACGAGGAAGAAAAGTCCAAGTAGGTCTTAGGGAGTGACCGGATACTTGGCAAGAAGAGAAAAGTCCAAGTGGGTCAAAGGGATTGACCAGACACTTGGTGAGAGAGTCCTAGCTGGTCAAGGGTGACCGGATGCTAGGTCTTATGTACCAACAAGTCATGGTTGACTAGATGTTGGTTTAGGGGGCTTTGGGCAAAAACCAAGATCTGGATTGATCAGCCGATTGATCCAGCAGGTTTGGATTGATCCGTGGATCGATCCAGCAGGTTTGGATTGATCCGTGGATCAATCCAGAAGATCTGGATCGATCCACCGATCGATCCGGTGAGTCCCCGCGAACAGAACCCCTCTGGATCGATCGGTGGATCGATCCAGATGTCCCAATCGATCAGTGGATCGATTGGGACGCTGCTGCTTCGCGCGATAAGCGCTGGATCGATCCAGAAGTTTTTCTAGAGCACAGAGGCGCTCTGGATCGATCCGTGGATCGATCCAAAGCCTCCCCGATCGATTGGGAGCATTCCAATCGATCGGGATTCGACCGTTAGCGTCGATTTAAGCCGCAGGCGTTCATTTCCTTCGGTAGTACTTCACCGATTCATTCAAGATTCATCACAGCTCCTCCTCAGCACTCTCTAAGCTCCTCACCGCCAGTTCTTGAAGGTTCTTGGAGGTTCATCCAAGTCAAGAGGCGAGTTGCAACGAGAAGAAGAAGAAGCTAGGGTTTTTACTGCATCTCTTGTAAGCTTTTGCTTATTCTTTACTACCCTTTCTTCTACTTGTATTGAGAGTCTTGTAGGGCTTCTCCGCTTTCGGTAGTTACCGAAAAGGAGTGTTTTTTAGTGGAGGTGTGTGTGTGTGCGTGGATCCTTGGACTAGTCACCTCTTGTGAGGTGGATACCAAGTAAAATCCTATTGTTAGCATTGTTGTAGTTTGTTTCTTTGTATTCCGCTGCGCATCACTTTGAAAAAACAAGCAACGAAGCACGATGAGCACACGCGAAGCTATTCACCCCCCCCCCTCTAGCTACTTTTCGGTCCTAACAAGTGGTATCAGAGCAAGGTTGCTCTTCACTGGAATCACCGCCGGAAGGGGCAAACATAACAAGCAAAGCTAGAGGGTGAAGAAGTTGGAGCAAATTCATCAAAGTCAAAGAATTCAAGAAGCTCAACTTCAAGATGCAATTCCAAGATGGACTTGGATTTGATACAAGGGTGGCTCCACCATACACATCCACAAGCTTCGATTCTTGGAGATCAAGAATTGAAAATTTCTTGATGATGGAGATAGAGCAATGGTTTGCTCTAATGGAAGGTTTTAAGGCTCCAAGGAATTCAAAGGGCAAAGTTCTCAAAAGGAGCAAATGGAGCCAAGAACAAATCCAAAGATGTGAGGCAAATGAGAAAGTGACCAAGCTTTTGGTCAATCTATTGCCGAGCAACATCTTGGAGAAAATTGGAGAAGTTGAAGATGCCAAAGAGCTATGGAGCAAATTGGAAAAGGCTCATGAGATCCCCTCCACTGTACCTAACCAAGAAGAATCCAAAGAGGGTGACTCATTGGAGCAAGATCAAGAGGAGGACTCCAAAGTTGAGAGATGCTCAACTTTCGAAGAAGAGGAAATCCAAGAAGCTTCATTCTCAAGGGAGTGTAATCAAAAGAGCAAGGAAGGAGCATATTCCTTGTTTCATGTACAAGAGGATGAAGAAGAAGGTGAAGCCTCCACCTCTAGGATTGAGGGGGAGCAACTCTTGGTGACACCGGATCAAGAAGAAGGAGAATCCTCCACATCCGGGTCAAGAGAAGAAGAGGATGAAGAAGCTTCCACCTCCACAAGTCAAGATAAATCAATTGGAGGGAAATCGATTTCGGATCAAGAGGAAGCCTCTACATTCATATCAAATGGAGGAGCAAGTGCCACCCCTACATAAGAAGGTATAAATAGTTCAATTAATAATAAGAATCATATTATATGTTTTGAATGTAGGGAACATGGGCACTACAAAAGCAAGTGCCCTAAATTGGCCAAGAAGAAGGGTCAAGTGGCACCTAAGGACAAGGAGAAGCCAAAGGAGACCATCCCCGGAACAAATAAGAGCAAGGAGCACATTGTGTACTTCTCTTGCAATCAAAAGGGGCATTACCGGAGTCAATGCCCTAAGGGGAAGAAGATGGTCAAGGCTCAAGGAGGAAGCTCAAGTCAAGGGGGAGCCTCTAAGGTAAAAAGGAAGGTAACTTTTATTGAGCCTATCCCTTTACATTATGGTAAAAAACATGCTAGTTCTAACTTATATCATTTTAATGCTATTTACCATAAGAATAGAGAGCATGGTAAAATTAAGAAAAATAATGTAGCTTACCATGCTAAAACTACCACACCTAGGATTAGGAAGGTAGATAAAAATCTAGGCAAACACACTAAGGACCTTAGCTACAAGCCTAGAAATAAAAATGCTCATAAATTTAATGGAAAACCAAAAACTAAGGACTTAGTGATAGAAAATCAAGTCTTGAGGTCAAGGCTTGATAAAATGGAAAAGACCCTAAAAAGGATGGAAAATATCCTAAAAGGGCAAAATGAGCATAGCATAGGTCTAGGAGCACAAAGGTCATCTAATGGCCATAGGGGTTTGGGATATAAACCAAAGGCTAAGAAGGATATAATCTCTTACCATAGGGTTCCATATAGTTATGGAACCAACCCTAGGTCTAGTGGTCAAGCCAAAAATACAAGGGAAGTTATCCCTAAGAGTATTTTTGTAACAAATGTGACTAAGACTTCTAAGAAGTCTAAGAAAGTCACAAAGAAGGTTACAAGGGAATCAATCCCTAGAGTTGACCTAGAAAAATTGACAAAGACTTCTAAGAAACCACACAAGGTCACTAGGAAGGTATCTAGGGAAGTTATCCCTAGTGAATACCTAGAGCATCCAAGGAGCACCAATAGGTTTTGAGTTTCTAGGAGCATTTTCTCTATCCCATAGATGGGTTAGAGAGTGTCAACTCTGAGAAGAAGGGTAGTTAACCCAACTTTGAAGAAATTGACACTTAAGGAGCATTTTCAAGGTTTTTGTTAACCTTTGAAAATGAAATGGATTTATTGTTACTCTTGGAAAGAGTAAAATGTGCTATAAAGGAAGAAATTTGAGATGACTTTAAATGGCACAAGAAATCAAGTGTTAAGAAATACCAAATTGGGACTTTGGTATTGTCTTAGGAATTTAAGGCAAATCTAAGCCTTAATTTAAAGTGATTACTCTTATGGGAAAATGAAATATGCCAACATTTGAGGAATGCTTTAAATTTTTAATTGGCATAATTAATTCAAGAGATTAAAGAAATGTCAAGTTGGGTTTTGGCATTTTCCTAAGGAAATTGGGCAATCTAGGGTTTATGCTTTAGGATTAGCTAAGGGTTAAGGATATTTAGATAGATAATCTAGGTATATTTTAATTATGCAAAATCTTGCCATGTTTGGTTGCCCATTATATGCCATGACATCATGCTTTATTTGTGCATTCATGACTTATTATGAAAAGCTCAAAAATACAATGTCATGACATACATACATCATGTAGTTATAGGAAATTTTCTTCTGAAAATTATTTCTTTTTGATGTATGCCATAACATTATCATGCATTATGTTATTTCCTTAAAATTAAGGACAAATGGCAGTTATCATCAAGTGGCATACCAAATGACATCCTAGGTGGATGGTCAATATCCACAAGATGACTAGATAAATATGCATGAACCCTAAGTTAGAGCAAAACCAAAATTAACATCTCACAAAGACCTATAAGATGACTTGTATGTGTTTTATGCACAATAGATACAAGTGAGATGTTAGGAAGATGAACAAAACTCAACATGCTGAGTTAGTGCATTTCCTTGAGTTTTAAGTTCATCAAAACACATAGTTATGTGTTTTCCCATCATTGGGAAAGCTAATGTACAAGTCATGTGCATTAAGCCCAAGGAACATGGTGGGATATTGGTTTTGAAAATGTTTTCAAAATAATTTTGGAAAACCTTGGTGAAGGCTATCTTTTGATAGTAATCACCATTGAATAGTTAGACACAAACTAGAAGAAAACACTAAAGTTTTTGCAAGTTCTCAAGTTTGTGTCAATCTTTGAAAATATGATGTATTTTCATAGAAAACTATTTTTCCATGATAAATTATACCCTAAATAATGTCTACACAAATTTTTACGATTTTTGGAATTTTGTAGAATTTTCTAGGGGTTTCTGAAATTGGCTGAAATTGAATTTCAGCAATTTCAAGCCTCCAATCGATCAGTGGATCGATTGGAGTGCCTCAATCGATCCTCCCCGATCGATTGAGAAGGCATTTCTCGTGAGCAGAAGCTCGCTGGATCGATCAGCCGATCGATCCAAGAAGATTGAATCGATCAATGGATCGATTCAGTAGGGTTCAATCGATTGGAACCCAACTCCAATCGATTGAAGATGCTGATTTTGGCTGGGAAAGCTTATTTTCAGCATTTTGAACCTATTTTAGTCTAGGTAACCATTCCAAACCCCTAAAAATACATTTGTATACATAAAAAGGGTGTTTTCGTGTGGAAAACAAGGATGAATTGGTTAAGGAAGGCTAAGTTGAAGTTTAGGTTGAGGTTTGTTTCAAATTTTGAATATTTGAACCTCAAAACTTCTAAAATTGGGTTTCCTAAAGTTTTGGGGATTCCAAGTCATTGTTGGTGCAATGACAGAAGTTACCACCATGTCTTTATGTGGAGGGACTCTTTAAAGACATAAAAATTATTTTTTCATGAACCTTGGAAGGTGGTTAACCTTCCGTTAAGAACATGCTCAAGGTTGAGCGTTTGAACTTTAATGGGGAGTGGATATTCTCATTGTTCAAGTGGTTTCAAGTGGATAATGCTCAAGGATGGGCATTTGCCTACATTGGGGGAGAATGTAGGGTTAAGGTTAATGAAGGGTATGGGACCTTCATTATCGTGCTGATCACAACGAGTGAAGTTGTGAACGACGATGAGCAACTCTTCAAGGGGAGAGTTTTCAACAAGTGAATCTGTTGATGTGTGCCCAAAAATGGGGCATGGTTTGATGTGTGCCAATAGGGGGAGAATGAAAGGGAGTAAGTTAGGCTTTTATCACCTAGAGGGAGTTTGCCCTCTTAGGGGGAGAATGAAGGGCTTAACTTATGTATTCATTACCTAGTGGCATGAAGAAGGTTTAGGCTATGGGATTAGCCTAACTTACATGTGGTATTGTAAGTGATAGTGTTGGTATTGTCAAACATCAAAAAGGGGGAGATTGTTGGTGCAACATTCCTCAGGTCAAGGTTGACCTGGTTGACCAAGCTTGAGTCTTGGTTTGGATTTCGATGTTTGACAATGCAAGGTTGATTGAAGAAGAGTCAAGTAGGTCAAGGATGATCGGATACTTGACTGGGAAGTCCTAACTGGGATGTTAGGAAGGAGGAAAATCCTGGTAAGTGAAGCCAGGTGAAAGACCTAGTGAGTGAAGCTAGGCAATTGGGAAGTCCTAGTGAGTGAAGCTAGGCAGGAGAAAAATCCTGGTGAGTGAAGCCAGGTGAAAGACCTAGTGAGTGAAGCTAGGCAATTGGGAAAGTCCTGGTGAGTGAAGCCAGGCAAGAGAAATCCAGATAGGTCAAGGTTGACCAGACATCTGGTGAGAGTCCAAGTAGGTCAAAGGGATTGACCGGATACTTGGCACGAGGAAGAAAAGTCCAAGTAGGTCTTAGGGAGTGACCGGATACTTGGCAAGAAGAGAAAAGTCCAAGTGGGTCAAAGGGATTGACCAGACACTTAGTGAGAGAGTCCTAGCTGGTCAAGGGTGACCGGATGCTAGGTCTTATGTACCAACAAGTCATGGTTGACTAGATGTTGGTTTAGGGGGCTTTGGGCTTGGTTTGGGCAAAACCAAGATCCGGATTGATCACCGATTGATCCAGAGGTTTGAATTGATCCGTGGATCGATCCAGAGTTTGGATTGATCCGTGGATCGATCCAGAGATCGATCGAAGTGGGGAGATCCAGAAGATCTGGATCGATCCACCAATCGATCCGGTGAGTCCCCAGAACCCCTCCGGATCGATCGGTGGATCGATCAGAGGTCCCAATCGATCGTGGATCGATTGGGACGCCGCTGCTTCGCGCCTCTGGATCGATCGTGGATCGATCCAGAAGTTTTGAGCAGACACTCGGATCGATCCGTGGATCGATCCAGCCTCCGATCGATTGGGAGCATTCCAATCGATCGGGATTCGACCGTTAGCGTCGATTTAAGCCGCAGGCGTTCATTTCCTTCGGTAGTACTTCACCGATTCATTCAAGATTCATCACAGCTCCTCCTCAGCACTCTCTAAGCTCCTCACCGCCAGTTCTTGAAGGTTCTTGGAGGTTCATCCAAGTCAAGAGGCGAGTTGCAACGAGAAGAAGAAGAAGCTAGGGTTTTTACTGCATCTCTTGTAAGCTTTTGCTTATTCTTTACTACCCTTTCTTCTACTTGTATTGAGAGTCTTGTAGGGCTTCTCCGCCTTCGGTAGTTACCGAAAAGGAGTGTTTTTTAGTGGAGGTGTGTGTGTGTGCGTGGATCCTTGGACTAGTCACCTCTTGTGAGGTGGATACCAAGTAAAATCCTATTGTTAGCATTGTTGTAGTTTGTTTCTTTGTATTCCGCTACGCATCACTTTGAAGAAACAAGCAACGAAGCACGACGAACACACGCGAAGCTATTCCCCCCCCCCCCCCCCCCCTCTAGCTACTTTTCGGTCCTAACACTATCTACTACTGAAGCAGAATATATAGCAATGAGTGAGTGATTATGGGTGATGCACATTTTATATGACTTTAATTTAAAATTAAAAATATAAAAATATTTATTAATAACATTAGTTCAATCAACTTAACCAAGAATCCAGTGCATTATTCACAAACAAAACATATTGAAGTTAAACACCATTTTATCAAGGATCATGTTGCTAAAGAAGACATTGAACGCAACTACGTTGAGTCCAAATCAAATCTAGCCAACATCTTTACCAAATCACTCCCTGAATATGATTTTAGTAATTTACTCCGACAGCTAGAGATATGCACGATCGACTAGGACTTAATCTCTCACATTATTTTTATTTGTCAAACAAATCTCAAATTCTAGGAAAACTCATTAATTATGTTTTCTCAAAATCCCAGTTTTCTAGGTGTTTCAAAACTATTATGGGCATAGCCTAGGACTTCCTTCTCCTAGAAATCATGATCATATAGTTTTAGATAACCACATCTCATAAGAACACTAAGATTATCTTACTTGTGCATTCAAAAACATAGAATGGTGTGAGATGCTTAAGCCTTTGCCTGGACTTCAAATGCTTAAATAAGTGCATCCAAAACTTTGTTTGAAAAATATTTTTGAAAATGCTTCCCAAAACTATTTTGCTTAATTTCTTTGAACCATGTGGTGCAATATTTACCAAAAAATGTTAGAAATTCAACTTTCTTTCAAAACTTTCAAAAGCTTTCAAAACTTGCTTTTCAAAAGTTGCCCTAAAAATTCAACTTTAAAAATTACTTTACAACACTACTTTGAAAATTATTTTGAAAATTCCTTTTGAAAAGTATTTTGAAATTTGCCTTGGAAAATAGTTTTTAAAATTCTTGCAAAGTTAATCTTTGAATTTTTAAAAAACATTTGGAAGTGCTTTGCAAAATATTTTATTTTTGAAAAATACTTAAAAATGCATTGCAAATTTTGAAAATCCCTTTCAATACTCCTTTAAAAAACTTTGAAATTTTTCTTGAACTCATCAACTCCTCCCTGAAATAGACCTACATGTTTTTGTGAAAAATTTTACCTTTATTTTTTTTTCTTACTTGCTCTATTTATCTACTTTATACTCGATAAGTTCCATTTTTCAATTAATGCCAAAGGAGGAGGGTTAGAGTTTAAGTAAGAAAAACTAAGAGAAATCTGAAAAAATTAACCCCTAAAATGATCAAGAGAATAAATAGAAAATCAAAATCATTTAGATTTCTTTTAAATCATTTTTGTTATATATGTTTGCATATTTTTTTTCTAAGTTTAACCCAGATTGTCATTGCATCAAAAATGGAGAGATTGTTGGTGCAGTTGGCACCAATGGTCAAACCTGAGTTTTGATAAATGATAAATGGATTAAAGTTAGGTATTGTGTGATCTAACATTTCTACCAATCGTGTAGGACTTAAACTAGTCCGACACTAGGCTAAAATCTAGCTAGGTCTAGAGGACCTGATAGCTAGTGTAGAAGTCTAGATAGGTCAAGGAGTGACCTGATATCTGGTGGAAAGTCTAGTTAAATCCACGAGACCTAACAGCTGACCGAAGTCCAGTTAGGTCTGCGGACCCGACAACTAGCGGGAAGACCTAGTAGACCAAAGTAGAGTTAAGCAATGCTACATAGTAAGTAAGGTAAGTCACTGAGGAGAGTGATCCCGTGAGGACGAGCCCCTTTTAGGGACTTTAGGCACGGGTCCAATTTAGGTCTATTTTAGATCCCTAAACTAAGACATTGACTAGATCTTCGTCTTCAATAGATAGGGTCTAATTATTACTGCTTATTTTATTATTTTGCTAACTTCATTTTGTAGGATATATTTTATTTTTGGACTAACACATTTTGTAGGATAAAAGAAGCAAGAATCAACCTCGGATGAACAGAATCCGAGGAGCCTTAAAGGTGTTTTGAGGAGCCTCAGATTGAATCTTAGAGGTGCCCTAGACGAGCCAAAGGCGCCCTCAAAGTGATAAGAACTACAGAGGCACCTTCGAGGTGGTGGAGGCACCTCCAAGGTGCATTGGAGGTGCCTTGGAGTGCTTAGAGGTGCCCTCGCACAGATAAAAACCATAGTAAGCGGTGGTTATCTTGACCGAGATGTTCAAAATTAGTTTTCCACTTGGGGATGCCTTGGACAAGGATTGGAGGCACCCTCAACAACATATAAAAGGAAGGTTTACCCAAGCTTTCAATACAACTCAATTACAACTTCTACAAGTGAACTTTTGAGCTTCTGGCTGCTCCGACTTTGTCCTCCTGCTATGCTACGACACTGTTAAACTCAACTATTACTGAGAAGTCATCCAACACTGAGCTTGATCCGATCTTCTTCAAAGTGTTGGGTAATGAAAGTTTTTTTTTTGTACTTAATTATTGCATAAAGGAAAGTGTAGGTTGTTACACTTGTTCTTGTTTTATTACTGTACTCGATTCCCTCTTCCGGCGGTTCCAGAAGAGGATTATAGTGGATTTCCCGTTGATACTGTTAGAGAAATCGTGAGTCTTGGAGTAGGAGTTACCGAAGGCTCTGAACTAAGTAACTCCTCGAGTTATTGTGTTTGTTCTTTTTCATTTCTATTTATATCTCTTCCACTGCGTACTATTTTTGGAAAGGATATATTTTAAAACCACGTGATTCACCCTCTCTCTCATGTGTGTAACAATCCTATAATACTTTCTCTTAGATTCTTCAATAATTGTTGACTTGTATCTATCAAAGTCCATGCTAACGTAGTATCACCCTTAGTGAATTTCTTAAGAATCTTGTCCACGTAATGAGATTGACTAAGAACAAGTCCTTTTGCTGTTCTAAGGGTTTTAATTCCTAGAACATCAGCTAGGCTCATATCTTTCATGTCAAATTTTAAGTTCAATGTATTTTTAGTGAATTTGATTATTTTATCATTACTCTCAATAATAAGTATGTCATCTACATATAGGCATATGATGACATAATCATTCTCTGTGACTTTCATTTATACACATTTATCATATTTATTAATCTTAAATCTACTTTCCTTCATAGCATGGTCAAATTTCTCATTCTACTACTTTTGTTCTTATTTTTTGTCGTATAACGACTTCACCAATTTATAAACCTTGTTTTTCTGTCCTGGTATAAAAACCTTTTAGGTTACTCCATGTAAATTTTCTTTTCTAAATCCTCATTTAGAAAGACTATCTTTATATTTATCTGATGTATTTTCAGATTCTATAGAGCAACGATAGCCAATAATACTCTAATGGAAGTTATTGATAACCATGATTTTGCTATATTATTTTGAATCACAATGCATGTTTTTAGTGATCCTTTTCATAGATTAAATCCACATTTACATCATAATTCATAATTGCATGTGATTTTGAACATTAATGCAAATTAGTAAATTTTCATAGTATTTGATGCTAATATTTGCTTATTATTTTGTAGGCATCAAATGGGTCATGGACCCGATCAAATCAGACCGCATTTGGGCTCAAATCAAGGGCTTAATGAGGCGATCAAACCTTGGAGCATTATGAGCCGTCCATTGAAGATTGGAGAGATCTGAGCCATCCGTCAAGCATCTGGTCCATCCGACCTAATGAGGAGCAGATCTTGTCCATTGATAAAGATCCAAGGGTTTTGATCCAGATCTGAGTTGATCCAGCCGTTGATCAAGCTTCAAATTAGTCTCAGCCGTCCGATCAGATTGAAGATGGTTTAAAAGCTTCGTGAGAAGCTACAGTGCAGCTGGGCTCGAGCGTTCGCGATTTCTTCACTGTAGCATCGTCTTCTTCCTTAGCGGCGCCGAGTTCCCGTTCCTTAATTCCAGATCTGAGAGCTGGCTTCTTCACCGACGGCGATACCCGAGCTGCCGGCGTCCATCTTCCGTTGATCAGAGAGCTTGAGGGAGGTCTCCCGATTGCGATTTGGGATTTGTTTCATCGCCGCGATTCCGATTGTGGAGGTCTCCCAATCGACGATCTTCGCATCCACCAGAGCTGAAGGGAGGTTTCTCAGATGCTACTGGACCTTTTCCGATCTCCATTCCGCAGCCAAACTGTGTTGAATTGGCCATTCGATCTTGTTTGCAACTTCACAGATCCTGAGCTCTGTTCTTCGGTTGATGGGATTACCAGATGAATGTGAGCTCGAATGGAGGTTTCCAAGAGCTATGAGCATTCCCTGGTAATAGAAGGTAGCTTGTTGGATTGTTGTTGAATGCTTATAGGGGTTCCGAGAGCATTTCTGTTGGTTTTACAGCAGATTGGAGGAGTTTTTGCTACGGGATCCGGATTAAGGAATGCTTAGGGTTTAGATCTCTTTGTTTTTGTCTTTTAATTGTTCATAACCTGGCTCAGATTTGAAGATCTGATTTCTTGCTTGCATCTTTGATTTCTTTAGATTTCAGCAATTCAAGCCCTGGTTTCCTTACTTGATGTTTATGCAATTTCATTTCTGAGTTTCTTACTTGCATTATGGATTTGTTGAGTTTTTGGCAATCCAAATCTTGTTCAGTTACTAACTTAGTTTGCAACTTATCTCTAGTTTTTAATTCATGTTTTGGTTTCAACAAGTTAGAGTTTAGTTTAAATTCTTGAGTTGGGTTTCATTACAAATTCTGTTAACCTTGCTGATTGTGGAGTGAATTCAAGATCTGATAATCAAGTAAGTGTTGAATTTGATTGTGATAGAGAATGGATTGTTATTTTCGGTTCATGTAACTTTGATGAGAATTTGAGTTGAGTTATGGCTACTAAGATTGTAAATGTTAAATACTTGAAGGCTCTATTTTTGTGAACTTGAATGGAAGGGAATTCAATTGATTTAATTGATGAGCTGATACTTAAGAATTTGAGTTTAATTGTTATTAATTTGATGAGGAGAAGTTTAATCATGTTAAGGTGAGAATGGACATTCTTTGATTTATTTGTGATTGTGGAAGGATTCAGTTTGAAGTGTTAATTAAATGAAAAGTTAAATTGATCTTGTTGATGTCGGAATTTGATTGGAACCAATTCTAGAATTCATACACACCTACTAGTTATCCTTGGAAAAAAATACGACTTGGGACTCCTTACTACACGCATTTTTTTTAGCTTAAATGGGTTCCAATCTTTATTAATTTGGAGCGCCTTGTGACATGCAAAAAGGCCGACACCAAATTTTGGCGCCGTTGCCGGGGAGCAACTAATTAGTAGTGTGTTTATTTTAGATTGATGCATTGATTGATTTTATTTGTTAGCATGTTGATTGATTTGATTGCTTATTTCTCTTTTGTATTTTCATGTTGGGTTATTCTTGAATTACTAATTGCTTTTACTGTTCATGTTTTCTTGAGATTGAAACTTTATGCTCTAGAATCTTCTAACATTGATTTGTAGTGTTGTTTTGAAAGAACAGGAGATTTCTTTAGCATGGATCCATATTTTCAGAATTTTGAAGGTAGAATGGAGAGTTATCAGTGTTTTCAACCTGAGTATCAAATTTACCCAAATTTGGATCAACAAAATAGGTATGAGTCATTTTCAAATGGTTTTAATTCTAATTGGGTGGATAATTCATGTTTCAGGTATGAAAATGCACAAGGACCATTTGTTGAACCATATCCAGCTTTCCAGAGTTCATATGGGTTCCAAGAAGTTTTAACAAATTTTATGCCACAACCTTTTCAACAAAATGATCTTCAGATGGATGAGTCAACATGGAAACTCAGGGAGATGATGCAACAAATGATCGAACATCAAGAGCAACAATTTTCAAGGATTCAGAACATACAGATTCAATTAGATCAGATTACATCATCTATTAATCAGCCGCAAGCACAAAACCCCAGTGGAGAGATGGAAAGTAGCGATTCTGTCATGCCTGACCCTACTTCCATTAATTCACATGATTTTTCTAATATTTTTTGTGATGATTATGTGATTATGCAAATTTCTGATCCTAATGATTTTGTTGTTGAAGATGTTGTTAGTGATTCAGGTTCTAAGCATGTTTTTGAAGATGATTTAAGTGTAGGGGAATGCTTACTGGAAGCATTACCTCAAGAATCACCAAGAGTTGAAGATGTAAGTGTAGGGACTTGTGCTATGGAGCCAAGCACCCAAGAATCACTACATGAGGATGTACAACCACCAGAACAAGAGCTTGAGCCATATCTTGATGAAAAGGAGGTAACAATCACCACTCCAGGTACCTTTCGACATGAGAAGGTGAGTTTTTCTTGTGATTTATCAGAAAATTTCATTGAGGTACCAATTGTTGACTTTATTAGATGTGATTCATTTCTTGATACATATTTTACTCACACTAATATTCTCCTATCTTCTTTTTACCCCACATGCGTGTGGGAGACATTTTCTTTGATTGATGTTGTAGGAGAACATAAGCTTCCGGAGTGGATGCTTACACTGAACCGCCTTAGACCTCCAGAAAGAATTTGCAATGGAAAAATGGTCAATAAAAAGAAATTGATTGCAACCAAAAGTACTCCATTCCCGGTGTGGATTTTGTTGCTAAATCTTCTTCGACCACCGGAATTAAAGGGGAGTTGGTTCTAATTTCGCTTTCTTTTACATTTTAATTCATGCTTTGTTAATAAATTCTTGCTTCATACGTTTCTTTAGTTCCATACTTAGCAATTGCATTTTATTTCTGCACTTTGCTTACATACTTTGCATTTTGTTTGGTATTCATAGCATTTCAATTGGAATAAAAGTTTCCATGGGAGTTTTCTAAGTAATATCTTTAAGATGGTAAAAGCTTCTTAAATTTGATCATCAATTTTAGGTCATTGGACATGATTGGATATTCTACTTACATGAAATTGGTTAAAATGGTGGTGGATTCCAATTTGATCAATTGGGCTTGTTTGCATGAAAATACCTAGAGAGGACCACTTAAAGCCTACACTCTACTATTTTATCTTTGTGTGGCATGTACTCATGACAATTGAAACTCTAGAACTTGCTTAGTTTCTTTTCAAAATCACAATAGCATTTGTGTGCATGGAAATTGAGGTTTTTGTCAATTTTGTTCCCCTTCATACTTTCCAATTCATTTTCTCACAATTTTCTTGAAACATTCTCATGAAGCATTCTAATTTTTGGATAACCTTTGCTTGTCATTTTTATTTCATTGAGAGTTTTGGAAGAATACTTGATGAGTTAGATCGATAAGATGGGTAAAGGGTTAAGTGTGGGGGAAAATTGGTATGCATTTGAAGATGTGGAAGTGAATGAATTGGCTCCTTGGATTGAATATTAAATCTAATTGTTCTTGGAGTTTAATCATGGAATGAGCAAGCTTCAATAGTTTAAAATTTTGGAATTTGATACTATGGTGATACAATTCTTCTCAGCTGTGCTACTGAGATGTGTGCTGAATTTCTGGAAGTTGCAATTTGATGTGCCATTTCGGACATAAGCTACAACAAGTTGAAGAATTGGCATCAAGTTGAGCAGTTACATCTCTTACAAAGTTATAAAAACAGTAAAGAAGAAAGGAAGAGATGCTGAAGTGTGCAGAAGTAGGACTTTACAGCAACAATAAGCTTGGAAAATGAGTTTCAGTGCAGTTTGTGCCAAGTTCCTTATGCAACTTCATGATCAATGAAATGACTAAGTAAAGCTCATGCTTACTTGTTAGCAAATGATGTTTCTATCTGTCCAAGTGTTCTACAGATTGAAATTTGAATCAATTCAAAATCCGAAATAAGGAAACTGTAACTAAGTTAAATTGCTAGTGCTGGAATTCAAGATGCTGCACCCAATTGTCATTGCAATCATTGCAACCAAAAAGAGAAAAATTGCAAGAAAAGGAGTGACTGAAATTAAGCAGCACTTATAGTGAACTGGTTGTTGTTGGAATAGGAACCTTGTTCAGTTAGCATTATGTTTAGTTAGCAATCAGATTCAATTCTGAAAATCAGTAATGACGGCAGTGCAGAGAATGAAGAAATCAGTAGGATGCTTTGTGCCAATTGTAGTTGCTTCATAGTTCAAGAATTCTTCAGGATGTAAGATGGAACTACAAGTTATCCAATTCTGTTCAGTAGATCGATAGCAGCAAAGGAAATAAAGAAACAGACATAAACAGAGAAGAGCAGAAGTGTTGTGTAACAATGAAAATTAAGTGATGAAGAAATGAAATGGGATGAGTGAGATCAGATTAGAAAGGATAGATTTTGAATACAACAAAATCAGAAATCAGAAATGCAGAATATAGAAATCAGCCTTGTGCTAAGACAAATGCAGAAAGAACATCTATGGCCGAATGGAAATCAGCCTGAATGAGCAAGAACACATAAATGCAGATATGAGTCCTGAAATTGATACGTTGATTATCATAAGTTGAGTGCCAAAGGACAATATGAAGTGCTGACTTCTTGCTGATTCTGGGACTGTTTTTGTGAGATTCATTAGCTGATATAAAAATCAGAGACTCAAAGGAAACCGGGGATTAGATGAAGCTGAGTATACAGAGCTGGATCTGCTGAAGCTGTTTTCTGATTACTGAAAATGCAGTGCAGTGCAGTGCCAAAGAAATCTGCATGTCTTGTGAAGAAATGCAGAAAAGAAAAGCAAGAAATTGTGAAAAATTTGTTACAAGTGTATGGAGTTTGATTTGAAGTTGAGGAACTTGATTTCAGAGTTGTTTGGAGCTGAGTTGATTAAGCAATAGCAACAGCACTGTAAACAAAAGGATGTGCCATTCTTTTCAAGCTGAAATCTGAAGTGCTCTTAAGTTGTATGCTAAATGAATTAATTTCTTGAGTTTTATCATGTCAAGAGCAAGTTACAATTGCTTTGGATTTAGAGGCTTGATATTATGTTGATACATTCAAGACTATGTGGCAAGAAGGTTTTGAAAATGCTGAAATCAGATTATGCCGATGAACAGAATGTTGAATTGCAGAAACAAGGAAGTTGTGAGTATCAAGATGTATCGAAAATCAGAAACAACATGTAAATCAGTAACAAGAAAGCTCAAAATTCTTAAACAACTTGTAGAAACCGAAACATCATCCCATTTAATTGTTAGTGATGCAAGAATCAATGGAATGAAAACCTGTAAATTCTGATTTTAAAGACTGCTGGAATGCAGAAACAGTGATGGAGTTTCTGATATGATCATTATGGATCCAAATGTATCATTCCACTCATGAAACACTTCAAGATGATATCAGAAGAGTGAAGAAAAATAAAGAAGCTCTTGCAAATGGTGTTTGGTTGCTTGTTATGTCTTTAAAAACCTGCTGGACAGGATTTAGAAGTGTCCAGTTTCTGAAATTCTGAGCTTGCAGTAAATCAGAATTGAAATTCTGAGTTTTCAGAATTGATTTGGAAGTGTATAGCAACTTTCAAATTGATGAGATGATTGTGAGTTTTATTGGAACAATTGTTGAACCTGAAATTCGGAGCTGGATTACTGCAGAATTGAGTAATGCAGAATTCTTCTTAGAGGGAGTTTCGGCTGTGCAGTTTGATGAATGGAGTATCAAGATTTCAGAATTGATTTCAAGGAAGGAAGAAGCTTATAAGAAGTGTTTTAAAGTGAAGTAACAAATGGAATGTTTAATTGCAGATTATAGAATCCAGAATCCAAATTCGAAATTTCTGTAATATCTGCAGAAATGAACTAATGTATCAATAAGTTCAAGTTGAGTGCTAAACTTTTATGATGTTTTTGATTGGTAGTAGCAGAACAGAGAAGGAGAATAGAGTGAGTGTTCCCTAGTCTCTGATGATTAAGAACTTGGAATGTCAAAGTTATGAAGTTCAAAGACTTACAACTTCGGATCAGCAACTCAATGACAGCAAACTTTGAAGCTGAAGTTGCTGAAACAGCAACTCAATGATAGCAAATAGAAATTTCTGAAATTTCACTACTGAAATAAGGCTCAGCAGAAAACCTTTTCTTTCTTGAGCTCTTCACTAATCGAGAAACATTGTAACAATTCGACACAACACTGATCAGTGTAGGACCAATTCAGAAATGCTGTAATTCTTGAGCAGTTGAAATTCTTATCAAGTTTATTTTTTTGATTGGAACATGTGTTCAGTTTTCAATTCTCTGTAGATTACAGAAGCAAATATCAAAGCTGAGGTTGAGTTTGAATGTATTTCATACTTCCAATTCTGAACTTGTGAGTTGCAGAGATAGATTTGAATTTCTGATTTTGAAGCAGTGAGCACAGGAATTCCAAAAGTGGAATCTGCTGGATGCAATATTTATGAGACTAAGCTGCAGGAAATTTTGTAAGAACTCTTAAAAGATTTCTGAAGTTGCTCTATAGAAATATGACAGGAAGCAGTCCTTTTGAGTGGAATTATAGAGCTGCGATCTAATGTTCTTGCAATCTTTGATAACATGTTCCATGATGTAGAACCTGGAATTGTTCAATTGCACTGCAGTGCGAGGAATCAGTAGATTGTTTAACAAAATGTTTTGTGCCTGTTGTGGATGTGATTTCACTGCATTGCTAGTATAAGTCATGGTTTTTGAATTCCGGAATCTGTTTTATTTCTGAATCTGAAAACTAGAGCAGAAAAGAAATCTGTCCTCATCAGCATTTCTGCAGATTCAAATTTCTGTTTCCCTTTGTGAGCAAAGCTGCAATTGGTGGTTAATGGATTTGATTTGGTCTTCTACCATTGCAATAGAGATGTACATCTTTATTGAATCTGCCAATGTTAGAAACAGAAAACAAAATCTGCAGCAGTAAATAAGAAAAAAAAAACAGTGCTGATTTTAAGTGTTGCATTGTCCGAGACGGACAGAATTTTAAGTGTGGGGGAGGGAGCTTTTCTTCATGAGGCGGTTTAAGATTATTTGAGCTTTCAAAGTGATGGAATGAAGTGGAAAAACAGTAAAAACAGTGAAGAAAGAAAAAAAAAATGGCACATTCAAGAGAGTATCAAAGTTGGAGATAGAGTATCAAGATTCTATGTTTGCATTCAAATTGAAGGAGGGGTTAGCTTGATACTTTGAAGTGGTAATAACAAATGGTATTCATCTCTTTATACATCAAATTGGTCAACTCATCAAGTATATTCTTCCAATACTCTTATCTTCTCAATTTTTCATGAAAATTCTTTTCTTTTGCCATTTTATCCATTTTCATTGTTCTTTTTGCTTCCATTTCAATTCTTGATGATTAAATCCTTTTGATTCATGTATGCTATGTTTTATAGTGGTGGAGAATTAGAAAATAAGCAAGCCTATGGTAGTGAAATGTTGTGAGTTGCATTGAGTGAGCTCCACTTATACACATTTTTGAATGTGAGAACTAGAATAGGTAAATCCTTCGTGAGATTGCAATTTGCTTAATTTTTCAATTGGATTGAAACTACCATACCTACTGATTATTGTTTGGATTGTGTTCATGATTGTTTGTGATCTTTAAGATGACCTTAGTTAAATGCTTTTTACTATCTTCTAGGTATTGCTAGGGGATTTGTGTGGAGATGATTTTAGATTTTCTTGACTTGTACGGGACGTCCAAGATTAAGTGTGGAGGATTTGATAACCATGATTTTGCTATATTATTTTGAATCACAATGCATGTTTTTAGTGATCCTTTTCATAGATTAAATCCACATTTACATCATAATTCATAATTGCATGTGATTTTGGACATTAATGCAAATTAGTAAATTTTCATAGTATTTGATGCTAATATTTGCTTATTATTTTGTAGGCATCAAATGGGTCATGGACCCGATCAAATCAGACCGCATTTGGGCTCAAATCAAGGGCTTAATGAGGCGATCAAACCTTGGAGCATTATGAGCCGTCCATTGAAGATTGGAGAGATCTGAGCCATCCGTCAAGCATCTGGTCCATCCGACCTAATGAGGAGCAGATCTTGTCCATTGATAAAGATCCAAGGGTTTTGATCCAGATCTGAGTTGATCCAGCCGTTGATCAAGCTTCAAATTAGTCTCAGCCGTCCGATCAGATTGAAGATGGTTTAAAAGCTTCGTGAGAAGCTACAGTGCAGCTGGGCTCGAGCGTTCGCGATTTCTTCACTGTAGCATCGTCTTCTTCCTTAGCGGCGCCGAGTTCCCGTTCCTTAATTCCAGATCTGAGAGCTGGCTTCTTCACCGACGGCGATACCCGAGCTGCCGGCGTCCATCTTCCGTTGATCAGAGAGCTTGAGGGAGGTCTCCCGATTGCGATTTGGGATTTGTTTCATCGCCGCGATTCCGATTGTGGAGGTCTCCCAATCGGCGATCTTCGCATCCACCAGAGCTGAAGGGAGGTTTCTCAGATGCTACTGGACCTTTTCCGATCTCCATTCCGCAGCCAAACTGTGTTGAATTGGCCATTCGATCTTGTTTGCAACTTCACAGATCCTGAGCTCTGTTCTTCGGTTGATGGGATTACCAGATGAATGTGAGCTCGAATGGAGGTTTCCAAGAGCTATGAGCATTCCCTGGTAATAGAAGGTAGCTTGTTGGATTGTTGTTGAATGCTTATAGGGGTTCCGAGAGCATTTCTGTTGGTTTTACAGCAAATTGGAGGAGTTTTTGCTACGGGATCCGGATTAAGGAATGCTTAGGGTTTAGATCTCTTTGTTTTTGTCTTTTAATTGTTCATAACCTGGCTCAGATTTGAAGATCTGATTTCTTGCTTGCATCTTTGATTTCTTTAGATTTCAGCAATTCAAGCCCTGGTTTCCTTACTTGATGTTTATGCAATTTCATTTCTGAGTTTCTTACTTGCATTATGGATTTGTTGAGTTTTTGGCAATCCAAATCTTGTTCAGTTACTAACTTAGTTTGCAACTTATCTCTAGTTTTTAATTCATGTTTTGGTTTCAACAAGTTAGAGTTTAGTTTAAATTCTTGAGTTGGGTTTCATTACAAATTCTGTTAACCTTGCTGATTGTGGAGTGAATTCAAGATCTGATAATCAAGTAAGTGTTGAATTTGATTGTGATAGAGAATGGATTGTTATTTTCGGTTCATGTAACTTTGATGAGAATTTGAGTTGAGTTATGGCTACTAAGATTGTAAATGTTAAATACTTGAAGGCTCTATTTTTGTGAACTTGAATGGAAGGGAATTCAATTGATTTAATTGATGAGCTGATACTTAAGAATTTGAGTTTAATTGTTATTAATTTGATGAGGAGAAGTTTAATCATGTTAAGGTGAGAATGGACATTCTTTGATTTATTTGTGATTGTGGAAGGATTCAGTTTGAAGTGTTAATTAAATGAAAAGTTAAATTGATCTTGTTGATGTCGGAATTTGATTGGAACCAATTCTAGAATTCATACACACCTACTAGTTATCCTTGGAAAAAAATACGACTTGGGACTCCTTACTACACGCATTTTCTTTAGCTTAAATGGGTTCCAATCTTTATTAATTTGGAGCGCCTTGTGACATGCAAAAAGGCTGATACCAGTTATTCTCGAGACTAGAGAATATGTATCAAAGTAATCAAAGCAATTTTATTGTTTATAACCGTTAATTAACAACTATCTTTGTACTTATCAATTGTGCTATCTGATTTTATTTTTTTTCTTGAAGATTCACTTGCAATCTAGTGGTTTACTTTCCTGAGTAAGATCCACAAGTTCTCAAGTGAGATTTTGCAAGATTGAATCTATCTTAGATGCAATTATCTTTTTTTGGTGAGGTCCATCAGAAGATCTTACTACTTCTAAGTAACTTTGGGGCTTAATTTCTAATATGAAATTGATAAAATCCATTCCGTAGGATTTTTCACCTAAGCTCTTTTACTTCATCTGAGCTAAACCTCAACTGGTTCATTATCTTTTTCTTATGTTTCATATGCTCATTTTGAGGAACTAGCTTCAACTCAGGTCTTATATGGAAACATATGCTCAAAGAACGAGATATTTCTTGATTCTACTATCAAGTTCTTATGTATATCCAATATTTGTGACTGATATATAAAAAATCATTATGCACTACTATTATGTGCTTATCTAATAAATATGTAATCAATTATTTATGGTCCTATCTTAATCCTTTTCGAATCATGCACCAAAATTTTAGCAAGACAATCCCAAATTCATAAATATTTATAGGATAATTGTCTTCCAATCCATAACTCATAAGGTCTCTTATCTATTTTCTTTCGGAGTACCTTATTTAAAAAGTCATTAACTGTTAACACAACTTTCTCATACATGAACTCTTGCAGTCCATAGCTCAATAGAAGAACATTCATCATTTCCTTTAGAGTGTAATTCTTTCGCTCATCAAGTCTATTTTGTTGAGGAGTATAAGAAGCTATTGTTTCGTGTCTGATCCCATGTTCAATACACAACTACTCAGCAAATGATGATACATATTCACCACCTCAATCACTTCAAACTATCTTAATCTTCTTATTAAGTTAGTTTTCAATCTCATTTTTACAAAGAACGAATTTCTCTATAGCTTTATCATTACTTTTGAGAAGATACACATAATATTATTTTATGTTATCATCTACAAAAGTGATGAAGTACTTATTCCCACTACATTTTGGTGTACCTTTTAGGTCACACATGTTGGTGTGAATTAGGCCGAGTGGTTTGTTGCTATTTTCAACATGTTGAAATGATAACTATCATTTTGCTTCAATACAAATACATTTGTGATTCAGGTCAAGGTGAAATGTTAGTATGATTTGCATATAATTAATCTATACAACACATCATAATTAACATGTCCTAGTCTACCATACCAAAAATACGAAGACTCAAATATATAAACAAAAGAGTTTGTAGTTTTATTAATTTTAAGCATAATCATCATTACACAGAGCTTAAATAGCCCATCAGTTACATAATCCTTTCCTAAAAATATTCTATTTTTGGATAGAATAACTCTGTCCGACTCTAAAATAACGCGGAAGTCATTCTTGCTTAATAGTAATCCGGACATTAGATTCTTCCGAATCTCCGAAATATATAGCACATTGTTGAGAGCTAACTCTTTGCACAATGTCAGCTTCAACACCACTTTTGATTGACACATGATGTCTGAGGTTACTGAGTTTCCCATGAATAGTTTCTTTCCATCTTTGATTTCTTCAAAGTTGTGGAGCAACTCCCTATTGCAGTAGATATGTTTGGTGGCTCTAGTTTGTATCCACTATTATCGTAAGTTTGAACTCACTAAGTTCAGTTCAGAGACCATGACACAGAGGTTGCCCATTTCTAGTTTATTTAGGTTGGCTTTCTGCTTCTGTTGGTGTAGTTAGCACTCACTATTCAATTCTACAGCTTCTTCTTCAGCTGTCTAGAATCTGAATATTTGTGAGTGACTTGGTCACAATTGAAACACTTTCCAGAAAATTTCTTGTTTATGCCTCCTCTGGGTCTCATCTTGAAAGTTTTTGGGTTCTTTTGTTTAAGTTTTGACTGTGCTCGACCACGTTGGCTTTCAGAGTAGCATGAGATAACAACTTTCTCTTTGAACTCTTGTTATCTTCTTTGATGTGAAGTATAACAATGAGTTCCTCCATGTTTATCTCCTTTTGCTTGTGCTTCAGGTAGTTCTTGAAGTCCTTCAAGCTGGGAAGTAGATTCTCAATGATAGCAGCCACATGAAAGGTTTCACTCAGAACCATACCTTTCGAGTGGATCATGTGCAGAATCATTTGAAGCTCCTGAACTTGGCTTATCATAGTCTTAAAATCAACCATCTTGTAGTCCAGGAATCGACCTATGATTAATTTCTTGGCCTCCACATATTCTATCTTGTACTTCTTGTCCAAGGACTCCCACAACTCTTTAGTCAGTTTTTTCGTGCTATACACTACATACAGCCAGTCGGCAAGGCAATTGAGGATGTAGTTTCGGAAAAAGAATTCAGAATAAGGTCATGCCTCCAATGCACTGATGATCTAAACATGAGCATCGTCAGCATGCTTGTGAGGGTCATCAGTCAAGAATCGAGCCAGATTGAGCGTGATCAAGTAGAAGAGTATCTTCTGTTACCACCTCTTGAAGCTCAACCCAGTGAACTTTTCTGGTGTTTCTCCATTGTTGATTGGAACATTTTCAATCGGGGCGGAAGGGGCCTTCACGTGGTAAGTTTGTTATATCTTGACATTTTTTGTGGCCATTTCAACAGATCATAATCTGTTTCAAAATTGTTGGACAATTTGTTACTGAAAATTTTTGGAGAAAAATACTGAATTTACAAACTAAATTCAAACTTATCTGTGAGAGTGACCTGAGCGGATAATATCATATTATCAAGCAAGGAAGGCGCTGCTTGGGGTGCCATGTCACCGACTACCAAGTGTTGAGTCGCCGAGTGACAAGTGTTAACTGTTGAGTCACCAACTGCTGAGTCACCGACTGCTGAGTCACCGACTGCTGAGTACCGAGTTGGAAGAAGATGTTGAGGCTTTCTATCAAGTAGTTTCCTTGAAATTGATTTGCTTCACCTCCGGTTATGCTTCGACATACTTTCGAATCGTTTATTTTCCAAGATACAACGATAAACCGTAATCCTCACGAAGTACTAGCGGTCACGGTAAATTGAGAGGTACTCGAATTCTACTACAGATATTTTACCGAGCAAGAGATGCATGATAGAGAAAAAGATAGCGAGGATACCGTATGTGGATGGAGATTCTTTTCTTGCACCTCTTTGCTCAAGATTCTTTTCTTGCACCTCTTTGCTCAAGATCATGACCTCCTCTTTTATAAGAGCATCTCCCCTTTGCTATATTAAATAACCGATTAAAGATCATTTATTGTCATTACCATCTGAATTAAAACATCCATTGGTTAGAGATTTCCTATTAATCGTCAATTAATGCATCTGTTTCATTTAAGCAACAGATAAAAGGAATTTACGTAGAAAAATATTAGTTGATTAATTTTGGCAAAAATTATCTCAACTGATCCGATATTCGACGCTCGTAAATCATACTTATACACGAGTTAACTTAATTCAGTATAAATCCAAACCCTAGATTTATTTCCTGAATCTCTCCCTATATTTATTGATATGTACAACAATATAAATTAATCACCTACACCGGAAAGGGAATCTCTCCAAGCATTTATTTCTATGTACAATAATATAAATTAATCATAAAATCATGGGATTCCAAATATAAAACGAAAATCTCATGTATCATAGAGTCTTGTTCTACCTTCCCGCCTTTCGATTCACATTTCTAACGGATGGATCCCTACCACTGGAACTCCGCGGACATTAAAAATACTCATGTGAAATTTGAATTCTCATTGCAGAAAGTCTTCCACGCGTGCCGGGAGACAAGTTTATCCGTCATATAATTATTGAAAATTTCTAAAAAGGTATATTTTTTTATTCTAAAATTACAAGGGCAATTTGAAAATAAACTAATTTTTTTGAGGCAGAATGAAAATTTCTTTTATTTAAAGTCAGTAAGGCGGAGGCAGCGGCGGCCGGGAGGCAGTCGGCCAAACGACGTCCGGCGACACGTGACCGCTGTAGATGGGCATCCGGTGTTTGCTTTGATGCTTGTTCTCCTCCGTTTCATCGCTCCCTCCGGAAACGGAGACGGACACGGAGACGTCGTCCTCCGCCGGCAGCTGGTGGAATGTCGGGTTCGCGAACCCCGCCGTGACGACCACCACCGTCCCCGCCGCAGTCAGAGGCCCGGCCACCGTCCCGCCCATCACATGCCCCCCTGGTGCTGCCATGGACACCGACACCGTCGTCCTGGTGGATCCCAGCGCCGCCATCGCCGGTGGCAGGACCGTCGCGGACATCGACAGGATCTCGAACCGGCCGCGGAACGCCACCGTAGCATCCGGCGGCTGCAGTAGCGCCACGTTCGAGACGGCGCCGGAGGCTCCTAGCACGCATACCCCGAGGCCTCGCTGGCGCGCGAAGCGCTCCAGCGAGTCAACCACGTCCCCGCCGCTAGGGATCTCGAGCACGTGGCACCCCATGCCGGACGACGCCGCCGCCGAAGGCGGCTGCGCCGTATCCTCCGCAAAATCAGCCGGTTTGGGCTTATTCTTGGATCCCGGAGGGCGTCCGCGCCGGCGCTTGGCCACCTCGATCGTCGCCCCGTCCCCTGCAGCCAGTATCCTTTTCTCCCCCGCCCCGTCCTGCTCTCCTTCCAGCTTGTAATGCTTCCTAATCTCTCCCCTGGTGAAGCGCGAGCTGTCCTCGCAGACGGAATACTCCGCCGGTCTCTCGTAGTACTGATTACCATGCTGCAGCTGCTGGAAGTGAACCCGCAGCATGACCTCCTCGCCCTGCTTGCTGCTCTGCATCATCTTCTTCTCCAAGAAATTGTCGAAGAACATGTTTGAGCAGATCGAATCGCAGAAGAAGAAGAAGGAATCTCTCTCTATATATATACACCGATCTCCTTCGGGAATTCAACAACTTGGAACAGTTATTGCTTCGACGGCAAGGAAGGGAAAAATAGCTGGTGCGCGCGTTCTCACCGCCTTCTCGCTTGTCTGCTCCTCTAGCTGTCCCTGTCGGTAGTGAACAGCAGTGGCTTCGTCGCATGCGCTTCTATGCTAGGGAGCAATGGGTTGGATTTTGATATTTTACCCATTTTTATTTATTATATCTATATTCATATCTATAGATATATTTAATTTTCATATTCATTTTTATATCCATCGTATTTTCAGATATTCATATTTTATTCATCATTTTATTATTCTCTATCCTTCTTAATTTTTTAAAAAAAAATTATTTCAATATACTTATCAACTTACGTTTTTCGATTGGATGGATATTTTTTATGAAAAATAAGACAAAATAAGTATTGATAAATCTTTTTTTTTTTAAAGATGAGAAGTGGATTAAAAAATTTTATTAAATTATATATATATATCTCCATATTTATATCTGATATAAAAATTTTATTCATATCCTTTTCCGTTCAAATCGGATGATAAATTATCCATAAATCCGAATGAAATTACATCACTATTCTCTGCGAGGTGGGAAGTCGGAGCACGTGCATACGCGAACAATAGTCAACATCGGCAGCGCGAGGACGACGAAGTGAGAAGGCAACGGAGGGGAGGAGTAGCCGTCAAGGGCGATGGAAGTGGGCGTTGATTGGTCAAACTGTGGGCCCCGGCCCCGTCAATCATGGCCGTGTTGTTGCGGGTGTCTGCCCAGTGGTCCAAAGCGGGGGACGCTGACGGCGAGTTTAATTTGGTTCAGAAACAGACGCGGATGCTGATCAGGGAAGCGGGCTACGTGTCGAAATTTTATAGGATAGAATACATTGTTTAGGTGGATGATGGGGACGTGTCATCTCCACTTGGAATTTTAGTGAACTTGATTCCGGGTGGATCTGACTGACTGAGTCAGATTTTAATATGATAAAATATAATTAACATAAATATTTATTTAATTTTGATATTATATATAGGTACAATTTTCAATTTTATTTTTATATTGCATTAATGTGTGTTAGTGTTCCTAAATCTAAATGGCTTAAAATGTGATAAAATGATTTGTTCTTATAGGATTTTGATTCCATAATCTAATATAATAATATATTATGTTTTAATCATCGCACCGTCTCAAAAACATCACTCAAACACTTAAAAGATTTATAATAAGATAGACTCAAAAGTGATATGACTTATGAGACATTTAAATGTTCAAAAACTTCTATCCGAGGGGACTATAAGATAGAGGCACAATTTTTACTAACATAATTGAATTGATACCCTAATAGTCCAATTGCATTGCATATAAAACCAAGGTATAGAATTGTTAAAGACCTCAAAATAAATATCTTTAGAGAAAAAAAAACTAAAATTATAAAGATGAGGAGTCTTTGCTCAATTTATTTATAAATTATAACAAAAGATAGGATGATTAGAAGAGGGAGAAGTTTTTTCTAAAGGTATGCATCTTTTAGAATTTAATCTCTGTTTTATTATAATAAATTTATTATCCTCTAATTAATTGAGCACCTGTGAAATTATAATTTACTTATTTAAAGAATATATTTGAGGGATAATGTGAATAAACTAGCATGAATTACAGTTTGACAAAGAATAATAGTGTTTTAAATTATAGTTGGCTGTCGCGTTCAATCTCAATCAATATGTTGGCTTATAATGAATGAAGTTGGGGGATAACAATCACCCGGGACCTAAGCACTGTCCCATGTGATAGAGAGGTATATCACATGAACATTCGTCCAGTACAGTAGAATTGAGATCTTTCAACAGATGAGTTTAGTGGTCATTTGATTAAAAATTATTTATTAAAAATAATAAAATGCTTCTATTTGAGTACTTCAATGGATTGGCTAGATTTTAATCTAGTAGATAAGATTATATAATCTATTATAAGATTAGTCAACTGTTAAAAAAATCACAGTTTAATATAATCTTTGCTGCACTTTTGCCTGATGGATATAAAAATAAGTGTGCAAACGGATTTTTAATCCACTTAAAAGTGTACGGTACAATCAAGCATGTCCTATGCTTAGTTAGTACGAGGTCTTTAACTTTTTTTATTTTGAGAATGATTGATGTGGTTTTCTGATAATTTTTTATTAATCAGGATAAATCCGAAAATATTTGTAATGGAGATATAACAACCTAATATTTAGATTTATCATTTTATCAAAAAAAAATTATCATATAATATATTATAATTAAAAATTTAATTGAACGGCTCGATCCGAACCGGAGGGCCAACTGAGTTGACTCGTCCGCGACGCAGCCCCGGATCCGCCAGGTCGCTCCCTTGCAGCAGCGACGGCGGCTCCCTTGCAGATTTAATAAAACTTATCACAAACTAAATATAAGACCTATGACAATAAAATTTACTAATCAATATAACTAATAGATTCCTAAGACTCCTTAATTTAAAGAATATCAAACTTCTAAATTTTCAAATATATAAATCCATTAAGGTGATGGACCAAGAAAATTTAGAATCACTCTAAACTAAAATTAATGTAAACTTAAGAATCTCTTTAATATATCTATATCCTTAAATTTAAATTTGATGATAATTGAGAACAATAAATTTTTAAATGGATAGAGAAAAAACTTTAAGAAACGATAAAATTTCGAGTAGTGAAAGTAGTAAAAGTAAAATGGGCTGCGTGCTTTTGATATTATAAAAGTTAGATACTCCAAATAAACAATCCCGAAACTTCATAATTCAGTAAAATGATTATTTTAAAACCGTATAATATTTTTTTAAAATAATTTATTCAACAAAATATATTTAAAAGGTAAATATGAAAATAAATATAAAAGTTATAGGAAACTCATTCTGTGAATAAAAGTCAACAGAACAATTATTTTCAAGTGTCCTTTTGCTGGACCAGAACTAATGTAATACAATAAAAAAAAATGTATTAAGAGATAGTTCATTCTTAATTACCCCTACTAATTATAATTGGTTATGTTTTCTTTTTAGATTCATCGTCTCCATCAAATTATAATTTTGATTAGAATAAATAACTGAAAATTACCCGAAGGCAGTTGAAAGTGGACAAATATCTAGATTATCGTTCGCTAAGCGGGGTGGTCTTAGAATGATCTCGGTCATCCGTTCCGATCGAAACTATAATATGATGGAAACGGTAAATTTAGAAAGGGATTACAACTAATTACGGTCGATTTACAATTACGATCCGATCATAATTAAAAATATATAGTTCATTCCCTAATTTATTTTTTTATGGATCAGAAGATCTGCTATTCCTTTTATCGTAGTGGTTGACTATTGGTCAAGCTTTTGGTAGCTTAATCATCAATTTGTATATAATTAAGTTATAGAATATAATAATATGATAAGAGAAAGAACATTAATGAAATCATCATCACTGAAGAAGCTCAAAATTGTTATAAATTTTAAATTCTCATACTCGTTAAGACCAATGTTTACTTGAGTGCAGGGTCATCCCAAGCAGAGCAGAGGAGAGGGCAGGCAAAAAAATTTAAAATGGCCAAAGTATCCTTTTGCTTCCAACATTTAAATATCTAAAACTAATAAACATGAAAGATAAATTGATGAAGACAACAACATTAACAGAATAAGATAAGAAATAATTAACATGAAAATAAATCCCAAGTCTCGTTAAGCAAAGACATTTAAGAATTGAAGGAATGAAAATAACATCCCTTAGTAAAAGTTCCTTGGATCTATAAGACAACATACAATTCATAAGAATGTGTATTTGTATATGCTAAAATGCTCTAAAGCAGAGTTTAGTTTTTTTAATCAACCAATGATTCAACCATGTATAGACCTTGTGGTATATATCATTGGAGTCTTCCCATGAACTAGAGGGTTTGACTCCAAACAAAAAATTTTAATTCCATTCCATTCTACATTTTAACAAGAACATCTTAATCTGAATATTTTCTTTTGATTGATTACTTAACGAAATATTTACCTTGCTATCTGTTTGATCTAGAATGTGTGATGTCCATTCTGTCATCGTCGAAATTGCATTCCATGTTGTCATCTTTGCTAGGGAGTTCCTTCAGTCTCTGAAAACTTTCATCGAGGTAGTCAGAGGAAGCCGTGTGGGTAGAACTCTCCTGAGCTTGGCGCAACGGGAAAAACCTCTTTGCACCTAAATTAGTCTTTAAGTTCTGAAAACCTCTCATCATGGATGCCCATGTTGAAGTTAATCGGGTGGTATCACCCATGTTTGGGCCATCTGAGTGCATATCGGAGTCACTTCCCTCGAGCAATGATACAGAAATCGGAGATGAGTCCTTTCCCTTCACTGAAGGGTTTGTCAATTGCCGCCCCTGCTGTTCCCTTATAATGGCATACTTGTTCTTAATGGATTCACGGTTTGCAGTGTTTTTGCGAGAATCGTCTTTTGGAGGTTTTGATGGAGCCCTGCATCCTCCTTTAGTAGAGTTGCTGCTGCTTTCATCTCCATAACCTCTCTGGACTGTAAGATTACCACCTAATTAGTACACGACAAAATATATCATCCTTCACTTGACTCAACAATAATAGAACAACAACTTTTGAAACTATGACACAACCCAAGATTTTGAACTTTGATGTCGAGTGGTATCGAGTTTCGATGATTTATCAAAATGATATATTTTGATCGTTTCACCCGAAATATGAGATTTCAAACCATACTTTATTTAATTTAAAACCCCCAAGTACTAAAGTTTTTCTCCACATTTCATATATTCCTACGCTACAATCTTAGCAAACAAAAGAAAATTGAATACTAACTAGTTTGCATTAGCGGTCTCACTTCAGTAATGATGGGGAAGAATATAATAATGATACAAAAGACTAAAAGTTAAGAGAAAAATCTAGGCCCCATACCTTGCTAGCTTCCGGATTGAAAAATGTGCTCTGCCAAGTTAAAAGATAAGTTATCCAAGTACCAATTTTAGAAGTGGAAAAATTTAGTCTAAATTTGTCGAGTTCATACAAGTAAACTAGAAACAATTTTTTTTTTAAAAAAAAAGGTAAGAACATATACATCATAGAATCAAAATCATGCTAACAAGGGGCAATCCTACCTTTCTGCAGGATTATGATTCCAGAAGGATTAAAACCATCTGTATTGGCGTCCTCCTGTTGAAGCTTAAGCCATTTCCAGTTTCCAAAAAAGTCAACTACTTGGTCGAAGAAATTGCTGGCCACCAACAGAGTGTATATGAACATTAATAAGTGGTTAGATTTTGTTAAACACTTTACCAAAGAACGGAACGGCATCATCAATGTTTCCCATTCTCTGTTTTTGCATAATCAGAAGAAAAAAAATATCAAGGATCAAATATTACACAATCTTGCAAAACGATCATAGTTAAGTCAATAACCATTGGGTATGACCATGAGGATGACAATGCCTATCTTCTAAAAGTAGAGCAAATAGTTAAAAACAGAATCATCCTAATTTTCAACTAAAGAAACTTTAACTCATTTTGGTTGTTAACCACAAAAATGAGATAATCGTATACAAACATGTAGAAAATGATAAGCAACGATCATGTCCACTGGATGGTGAAACTTTCTAAGAGAGCTGTGCATCATTCAAAATCTTATCTTTGAAACATTTTCCATTACTAAAAAACCAATTGACCAAATATCTGCTGCAATATGCATTATGCCTAAGGTGTAACGAATGTGTAAGCTCCCTCTCCCCTCTCTTTTCCCCTTCTCAACGACTAAGGTGATGACCTTACAGGCCAGACACAGCCAACCTTTGATGCCTACGATTGGCCTTGGCTAACCGCGGCTGGCCTTGGCCGCACACGGCGAGCCTTAGCTAGCCTTTGTTTGCTTAGGTCTATAAGCGAGCTGAGCCGAGCTGAGATTTGGGATGTTCAAGCTTATTTGATAAGGTAATCGAGCCAAGCGAAGCTGAGTTTTAAATGAACCAACCCTTTGAAATGATTGTTCAAGCTTGCCTTGGTTTATTTTTTACGAGCTTGAGCTTGTTTGAAGCTTGACTTGAGCTTGATTTGTTTAGATATTATCGAGCTCTCAATTCAAATGTAGATCCGCTACATTAATGGCCCCCTAGTGTCGGCCCCACGGTTATGGAGGGAGGTACATGCAGGTACACAGGCGTCAGGCGCATGGTGGGATAAACCCTAGGCCGTCGGTTCCTGACAATTGACCCCTGACCATTACGCTAGAGATGTCATGCACCCACCGTCTATTCTACGCCCTGGGGGCTCGAGCTTAGTTCAAGCTTGATTTGTTTAGATGTTATTGAACTTTTAATTAAGCTTGTTTGAAACGTTTAGTTGTTTGACTGGTTATTGAGTTTGATAATTCAAACTTATTTGTTTATTTTATTATTTATTTAGCATATTGATAAGAGTTTTAATGAATATGGTTCATAAACATTATTCACAAATGTTGTTTAGGAACGTTAATGAGCTAAACACATATGTGTTCAAACTTATTTGTTTAGTTTAATGAGCTGTTCAAGCTTGTTTATTTAATTGATCTTGTGTATATTATATAAACATAAACAAGCTCTTATCAAGTCGAACACCAAGCTTGTTCACAAACTCTTGGTTGATTTACAACTCTAGTTGGCCATGAGATTGCATGACTTATATTTATCTGTGGACTCTATTTAACATGTTTAGAGAGACACTCGTTTTTGTTCACCTTTGTTAGGTATACCTACAACCGTTACTTTAATAATGATACCATATTCACCATTAGTGTACTATCTCATGTTTCTATTTTCTTTATTATATTTTCTCTTCATTTGTATGTGAACTAAGTACATATTGACCATTAGTGTATTATCTAGTTTTTATATGTAGTAGTTTTTATTAATGTTGTAATAAATTGGAAATAGTCAAAATAACGAATGAAAGAAGTTAGATGTATAAAAAGAATTTACTTGAATGTCGAGGTTTAAGTTTATGACTGGTTGGAACAATGTTTGAATTTTGTATCTAGTAATGTTGAGTATATGAATGACAATAAGGTAAGATGTTTGTGCAAAAAGTGTCACAATGATAAATTTTTACACTGTTATAAAGCTTTAGAATATTTTTGTAGATTTGGTTATATCATAAATTACTATAATTGGACATGTCATGATGAATAATTCATATCTAATGAGGATTATGGACAAAACATGCAAGTCTCATTTTGTAGGGATCAAAGTTATTATGATCAATTAAATCCATATCAAAGGATGATAATTGACGTAGTGGGTAAGAATTTCATTCTCGAACCAAGTGGTGCAAGTTCTACTTATCCTCCAACATTTGAACAAATGTTTACCACTTATGCATCACCACTACAAGAAAATCCTCATTCAACAACACTCAAATGACAACAATTTTATATCAAATCGTTGTTTTTTGCCTTTTAACAACGGTTTTAATAAAAATCGCTGTCTTTTAACAATTTTTTTTTACCTACGACAACGGTTTTTAAAAAACATTGTCTATTTATGTTTTTTTTTTGGGCTACGACAATAATTTTTAAAGGCTACGATAATAGTTTTTGGAAACTATTGTCTATGTGCATTTTTTTGGGGATTACGATAACGGTTTTTGAAAATCGCTATCTATTAAGTGTTGTTGAATATAGTTATTTTTTTTCTTTCGCCGCTTTTTCCCCTTCGCAATGTTTTGCCGCGCGCTGCATTTTTTCTTTCCCTCTCTCCAAAATTTTTTGTCGTCGTATTCCGCCCCTTTACCTTCTCGATCCCTAAGCATTTCCGTCCAACCTATGATCTCTTCATCTACTTCGCGTTTTTCTTTCTTGATCTCTTCTCGATCCCACCTCGCTGCCACCAGAATCCCCCCAACTTCCCCGACGAGCTCTTCTTCATCCTATAAGAGGAAGGTGAAATGAATCTGCGCTTCTTTTGTTGTCTCTTCTTCTTCATCATAGAAGAGGACGCGAAGGGCTTAGGGCGTCTTAGATCTCAGCGGCGACTCCTCTCCTTGCTTGTGCTCGGTCGCTCTTCGCCAAAACCTCTTCCCTCCTAGCCGGTCTTCTTCCTCTTCCGGAGGGTGTCGTGATCGGTGTGTGATGACGATCGGTGAGGCGGCGGTGTCTCCGAAGGTGGGTGTCGCGCTCTCCAACCGTCTCCGACACGTGGAATCCATGTCCCTCATCCCTCGGGCGCTGGTCGGATCTCACACCTTAACACCGTCATCCTTAGTGAGCTCCTAAAATCCAAGGAGAACGACCTCGTCTTCCCCTCACAAGAATTTTCCAGCCAGGCCCTCGTCTCCTCTCCCAAACAAGTGTGTGCTGCTTGTATTGGAACTCTTCGGTTCGAGCTTTCTTGGGCGAATTCTGTTTTGTGGGCTTGAAGGTTCCTCCTTTGTTGGACATTCCATTATTTTTGTAAGTAAGTTTTGGTTTTGTTTAGGTTTATGTAAGTTTTATTCTTTTGTGGAAACCTGGAGATTGTGATAATTGCTATTGTACAGAACTAGTTGTGTGCTTTTTTTCCCCGATTTGGAAGAATGCGAAAACTTTAAAATGGAATGTTGTTTAGTTTCTTGGATAAACTTGTTTTGCCTTTTTTTTCTCAACATTAATATCACGTATCTTCAGTATCGGAACATGTACAAGAAATCGATAGAGGATCCAGCTGGATTCTGGTCGAAGATCGCTTCCCAGTTCTACTAGAAGGAGAAGTGGAATCCAGAGGTCTACACCGAAAACATTGATGTGAGGAAGGGAACCGTCAAATTCGAGGTGAGTTGTCTTATACTTAATCTTGTTCGGTGGAAAATTTTGAACTGCAAAAGACATTGACTTGCTAATAACAGTGGTTCAAAGGAGGCAGAACGAACATTAGCTATAATGCTTTGGTTCGAAACATCGAAGCGGGTAATTAGAGGTTTTATTTCTCAATCTTAGAATTATTTTTTTTAGAAAAAAATCTAAGAAGTTTTCTTCTGTTTTGATCTAGATAAATGGAGTCTTCTTCAGTTGTTGATTCCTCCTTTGAGATAATAATTGTTGATTAAGAATCACCCACGGTGGAAATGATATTGCTTGAACCAGTCACGGTATATTGAATGGAAGTGGACCATTACTATTGTACATGCACTTTCATCTTAAATGTTGGAGACTGAATGCATCCCCACAGGTGTGCTACTTTAGCTACTATACATTTGGGCTCTATATTATGTTATGATTTGAACTCGTATATAGTTTGTAATTAATACTCTCAATACATACGGTAGGATTTTGTTTCTTTCCATTCTCCATTACATGTATCTCTAACATTCTTGCAGATAATATCTCTACATGACACAATTGAAGAGAGAGGAGCGTGATGATTAGGAGAAAGTCAACTATGATTGAACTCCTTAGCAAGATTAACAAATTAAATTCTAGAGTTGTTTGCATAACCAGTACCAGTTGTCTATTACAATTGTTGGAATATTTATTCTGCTTGCATTTTTCCTTTTGTTATTTGTGATAGAGTTACATTATGTTTATTTATTATGATGTCTTCTGCATATGCTTTTCAAAATTTTTGTTCCCATAGATTCGTGTTTTAGGAATAGAAATGTACCCTTATTAAAATCAGCAGAGCAATCTCTCTGTATTGCTATAGTTCTTAGTCATCAACAAAAAAAATTAATAATCAAGATAATGAAATCCATTCCAAAGGCCTAAACTCCAGACTAAATTCTAGAGTGCAATACTATGCATGCACAAATCATATTTAGAAACCTCTGCCATGAACCATCCAATCTAACAAGGAATCTGATACTTATCTAAATGTCTCCACATTGACAAACCATCATTTTCTATAAATGTTTACTTCTGATGTTAAAACTTCATCATCCTCAAACCATGGGATTATTTAGGATAGTTCATAAGGATCACCACCCTACATTGGAATGTCATTTTTGATATTTACTTTTCATAATTCTCCTTCCATATTTTTAATCTATATGCTTGTTAAGCAAGTAGCTATGGATGGAGATGTTTTACAGGTTTTTTCTTGTCATGCAGATTGAACAGCCTATTTTGTTTCTATTTGGGTTGCAAGATGAGTTAGTTCCCCCTTTGCACATGCAGATGCTACACTCTAAAGCTATAGAAAATAACCTAGATTGCATATTTGTGGATTTTCCAAATGGCCTGCACATGGATACATGGCACTCTGGCGGTGATCGGTATTGGCGAACAATCCAGTTGTTCTTGGATCAGTATGTTGCAGAGTTCAAAGAATTTAATGCTAATGCAAAGTAGGTGACCACAAGGGGGTAAGTCAGATCATCCCTATCTATGAAATGAAATATTCTCGTAAATCTGCCTGCATCAAAAGTTGATAGATTGAATTTACTACTTTTTGGATAGTCGCGCTATTCATCTAATGTCTATCTCTATGTAGTGATTGTTGAATTATAACAAGCAGTGAAAATTTTGGACAATTGTATGCATTTGCCACTTCTTGACATGTGCATGTCCTTGTAGATGAGGCAGCAGGGTGATCTGCAATACTTTAGACCAGCTCTTTGTGTAGTATGCAAACCAAACGCCAAAGATGTTGTAGCAATTCTATATTTAAACGTGACTAACCAGCCGTTTGGTTGAAGAGCATTGATTGCCATTTGGATGACCTAAGCTCATCTTATTACTTCATATCTTGTTCTAAATTTTGTAGAAAATGATAAATGGTGGGAGAGTGAATAGCTGGACATGTATCAATTTTGCAAAGAATGTGCAAGATAATTTAACTAGGGGATTTTGTCATGAGCTTGCTCAGATGTGCCAGATATAAGGAATGGTATGACTTCAACATTTTTACTATAACATATGATTTACTATATGCAACTTAATTCTTAATTATCTTATTTGAAGAAGAGTCATATAGATCATTATTTTTATCTACATATTTTATAGGAATTTTCTCTAGATCCTGTGCTTCATCCTCTAACTGCTCGACCTGATCATGTTGAAAGAGCGCTTTCAGCACGCTATCATGATGCAATGACCATACTCCAATCTCAGGGAAAGGAGCTTGATTTGCTCATTGTAATATTGCCTGACAATGATATTTCTCTTTATGGTATGATGTCTTTCTTGCACTTGTTCTTGTTCGACACAACTTGATATTTTTACTTGTTGACGAATATCAATTGGATGAACCTTTTAACTTTAATTTTTCCCTTTCCTTATTCGCTTTATTATCATATGTCATAGTTATTACAGGTGATCAAAAGCAGATATGTGAGACTGGCCTTGGTTTAGTTTCACAATGTTGTTTGACAAAGCATGTTTTCAGGATGAGTAAACAGTACCTTGCCAATGTTGGCCTCTAGATCAATGGAAAGGTGAGTATGTGGAAGGTGGATCTATTTTTCTTGTTATGCTTTATGTTACTAAGATATGCCATCCTTGAAATTCCCGGGACTATTGTTGATTCTAAGATATGCCATCCTACTGAATTTGACTTCTACTTGTGCAGCCATGCAAGCATTCAAGTAACTCATCTCACAACTAATACCTTTTGTATGATGTACTTATTTAGATAACTGTTGTAAAAACATATGTGTGTTTATTATTCTTTCAGAACAAGTTTTTTATACATATAATAGTGTATTTCTTTTGATATCAATAGGTTGTTGATCTCATAGTGACTTATCAAAGGGATAGAAAGATTAGACTTTTTGATGGAGCTGGTGTGGGGAAGACTAGATTTATTATGGAACTAATGACCAACAAGTTGGCATGAAAGAATCAGCAAGTGAGAAAGAGGATTCAAATGAAATCCTACAAGTTGAAGATTGTGATGGGACTTGGGTTAACAATAATTAAGTGCAATCCTACATGACATGAACCCCGCACCATCATAAGTTTCTAGTCTTTTAGCTATTTGTTCATCAGTTGTAAATGGAGTTTATTTGTTTATTTGTATTGGGATAAATTTTATTTGAATATGAGATATGTTTCTGTTAGTGCGGGAAGCATCTGATGATCGAACTTAAGTTTTGATAATGACAAAGGGTTCAAAGTTAAGGTTATGTGTGATCTAATGGGTTGAATGAGCTTGCAGGAAAGCCCTAACTATACTTAGGCAAAAGTCTTAGTTGCGGATAGGCAGGTGAAAACCCCTAGGGGGAGGTAACCCTAGGTCGTAGGAGGTGGTAACCTTAGGCGGAAAGTCTTGGCGGGTCGAGAACGTCGGGCAAAAGTCCTAGAGTCGAGGACTCTAGGTGGAAAGTCCTGGTGTCGCGAACCAGGTGAAAGATTAAGCGGGTTGTGGAGTGGGCATCCAGCGGAAAATCCTGGAGCCTCGGGCATTGAGCAAAAGTCCAGTTGGCCTGGAGGATCAACTAGCAACAAGTAAACTCTCCTGAGTGGAGTAGGTGGGAACGCGTTCCCCGGTGAGGGAACAGTAGGTGTCGGTTCGACCTAGGGTTTTCGGTCTAAAATTCGAAGTCAGAAACGGACAGTCCGGTGACAGTCAAATTCTTATGTTTAATTTATTTTGTTGTGCTAAACTCAGTCTTGCAGGGTGTGTTTTGTGTTTTGGACTAACGCATCTTGCAGGGGATGAAAAAGAAGCAAAAGCCTCGGATGAACAGTCCTGAGGCACCCTCTATGGAGCTTAGAGGCGCCTCAGGTCACTGGTTGAAGACCTCCGCGCAGCAGGGCAGAGGTGTGAGACCGATGCGGCCGGCTAGAAGGGGGGAGGGGTTGAATAGCCCTGAGTAAAACACAACCCTTTCTCGGACAATTAAGCTAACACTTGAAAGAAAATAGATTAATCAGAAAGTAAAGCATAAAAACGAGGCACCGGTTTTGACTTGGTTACAACCGGGGAGGTTGTTAATCCAAGGAAGATTGTTGCACTAAAAACTCCTTCAGGCGGAGAAGCCTCGTTTACAGCAGTGTAGGCACAAAAAGAAAGAAGCTAATCAAAGAAATGGAAGCACACAAGTGTTGTTTACAATTTCTGAAATGTGAAAGCTTCTGGACCAAGGCTGTATTTATAGCCTTGGTCGGGGCGCCTGGAAAGGTTCCGGGCGCCCTGGGGGGGGATAAATTTTATCCCCCAACGTTCAGATCGAGATAATTCTCGATCTGGTCAACATTACTGTTCAGGCGCCGGAAGGGTTCCGGCGCCGGATGGGTCCGGCGCCCGGATGGGTCCGGCGCCCGGACCGAAAGTCAACACGATTGACTTTTTCATCCGGACCGCTCGGTTCAGTCCCGCCTTGGTCCGGTTCTTCCGCTCGGATCCGCTCGTTTGGGTGATCTCGGCCTCCGGAAAGGGCTCACCGGAACCCAACTTCCGGTCTTCTCGGCGGGCTCTCCTCGGCTTCTCGTCCCTCGGAATTGCGCGTGTTTCCTTCTCGTCCGACGGTGTACTCATGCAATCTTCGTCCCTCGGTCGTCGACCTTCTCGCTACTGCGTCTCTTGCTCCCGAGCAATCTTCGCTCCGGCTTTCGTCCCTCGGAACCACCGCGCTTCCTTCTCGTCCGCCGGTGTACTCCCGCAACGCCTCGTCCCTCGGACGCTGTCACGCCCCGCTATGCGTCTTCCACTCGAGTACCTGTGTTTCTAAGCTCTTGCACACTTAGACACAAGGTTAAATACACAGGACCTAACTTAACTTGTTGATCACACCAAAACAACCTTGGGGTTCCAACAATCTCCCCCTTTTTGGTGTGATCAACCCAAGTTAAGCTAGGGTTAAAATAGACATAAAATTGAATTAAGTAAATTAACTTAAATTGCAATTTAAGTGCAAAAGGATAGAGAAAAAAAATTAAATTCTATCTACCTCCCCCTAGACTTATACTTTCCCTTCTCCCCCTTTGATCACAAAAAAATGGGGTTCCAAGAAAAATAATCTAAGGGTTAAAGACTTAGAAAAAATATTTCTAAAAAAAATCTAAGTTTTTAAGAAATTTAGAAAATTTTTCTAAGTAATTAAAGCTGAGATTTCTAGTTTCAAAAAAATTCTTAACTTAGGAAAAAATAATTTTTGAGAATATTTCTAAAAAAAATTCTAAGTAGGTAAATTGAAATAAAATGTTTTGAATAACCTTTTTCAAGCACTAATTAATTCTTGTATTAATGCTTCATTAGTAAGTTAATTAAACATTTATTTCAATATTTTGCTTTCCAGGTCGTGGCGAGGCACTAGGCCTTCTTGGTTATTGGAGCAACAACCACTTCCTTAGACAAAGCCTCATAAAGAAATTCTTTATTTAATTTTCTCACTTAAAGCGCTAATTTTACTTTTAAAATTAATTTAAGCATGATTTAGGAACCCAATATAGGTTCCAACCTACTGGATTAACTAAAAAGTTTTTAGGGACATATTTTCTAGAGATATTTTTAATTTGTCCCTGGTGATATCTATAATACCAATTCAAATTATTGAACCTTCTAAAATTGGTTTTAGATGAGCAAGCAGAGTTTTTCAAATTTTCTACTTGAAGAATTAAATTTTGAATTTCTAATTTTAATTTTTTATTTTCTAAATTTGATTTATCTAGCATTTCTAACGGACAAGATGTAGCTAATATTGCTTTTAAATCTTTATTTTCATTTTCTAATTTGCAGCAATCTTTTGTTAAAATTTTAACGAATTTAAACATTTTATTTGGAGGAAGAGATCGTACCTCACTTACCTTGTCGATCTCGTTGTCGGTTTCTCCCCCTGAACTGCTGCTCTCTTCGGACGTGGCTCCCCCTTCATTGATGCTTTCGATGCTCATTTCGGAAGAGCTTGATTCGCAGTCGTCGTCTTGATGACTCGCCATTAATGCGAGCCCGGAGAACTCCTTGACTTCTGATTCCGACGACGTATCGTCCCACGTCGCTTTTAGGGCCTTGCGATTTTGGATAGGCTTCTTACCCTTGTCCTTCCCGTTGTTCTTCAGTTTAGGGCAATTGTCCTTGACGTGCCCTTCTTCATCGCAATGGTAGCAGCGGATGGTTCTTTTCTTTCTCCCCTGCGGATGGTTAGATTTCCTAGATTTACAAATATTTTTAAATCGTCTTACCATCATCACCATTTCCTCGTCGTCGAGAGAAGATTCTGACTCAGGTTCGTCTCTCGAAGCTTTAAGGGCGACATTATTCTTGGGCTCCTTCGGACCTGCACATCTTGACTCATGCACTTCAAAAGTTGAAAAGAATTTGTCTAATGAAATTTTTTCTAGATTTTTTGAAATGTAAAAGGCATCTACTAGTGATGCCCATTTTGAGTTTCTAGGAAAGGAATTTAGGGCATACCTTAGCGAATCTCGGTTACTTACCTCTTCTCCGAGATTCGTAAGTCTGGTGATGAGTTCCTGAATCCTCAAGTGTAGATGTGCAATTGTTTCACCTTCTTCAAATCGGAGGTTTGTAAGCTGGTTACGAAGTAAATCCCGTCTTGCAAGTTTGGCTTCGGATGTTCCTTCGTGTAACTCAAGGAATTTATCCCAAAGCTCCTTTGCCGAGTTGTAGGTACCGACTCGATTGACTTCTTGTGTTGGAAGTACACTTAGCAGATGAAATTCTACTTTCTTGTTTGCCACGTGGTCAGCCTGCTCATTCTTTGACCATTGATTTCTTGCTTTGCCCTCTGGTGCTTCATAGCCAAATTCCATTGTTAGTAATAAATCATAATCTGTTTCAAGAAATACCTCCATTCGCTTTTTCCAGCTAGCGAAGTCCCCTTCGAATTTTGGTGCGTGGATATTGGATCCGGCCATCTTGTTGCTTCATTCGGCGGTTAGTCCTCCTGAAGCGCCTCGGCTCTGATACCACTTGTAAGACCGATGCGGCCGACTAGAAGGGGGGGTTGAATAGCCCTGAGTAAAACACAACCCTTTCTCGGACAATTAAGCTAACACTTGAAAGAAAATAGATTAATCAGAAAGTAAAGCATAAAAACGAGGCACCGGTTTTGACTTGGTTACAACCGGGGAGGTTGTTAATCCAAGGAAGATTGTTGCACTAAAAACTCCTTCAGGCGGAGAAGCCTCATTTACAGCAGTGTAGGCACAAAAAGAAAGAAGCTAATCAAAGAAATGGAAGCACACAAGTGTTGTTTACAATTTCTGAAATGTGAAAGCTTCTGGACCAAGGCTGTATTTATAGCCTTGGTGGGCGCTGAAAGGTTCCGGCATACAGAGATAAATTTATCCCCAACGTTCGATCGAGATAATTCTCGATCTGGTCAACATTATTGTTCCGGGCGCCCGAGGCGCCCCGACGGGTCCGGGCGCCCTGGTCGATTCCGGGCGCCCGGACCGAAAGTCAACACGTTGACTTTTCATCCGGGACCGCTTCTCTGGTTCGCCTCGGTCCGGTTCTTCCGCTCGGATCCGCTCGTTTGGGTGATCTCGCCTTCGGAAAAGGGCTCACCCGAACCCAACTTCCGTCTTCTCGGCGTGCTTCCCTCCGGCTTCTCGTCCCTCGGAATTGTCGCGTGTTTCCTTCTCGTCCGCCAGCGTACTCATCCGCAGTCTTCGTCCCTCGGTCGTCGACCTTCTCGCTAGCTGCGTCTCTTGCTCCCCGAGCAATCTTCCGCTCCGGCTTTCGTCCCTCGGAACCACCGCGCGCTTCCTTCTCGTCCGCCGGTGTACTCTTCCGCAGCGCCTCGTCCCTCGGACGCACAGCGTGCCGTCCTTCTCGCTAGCTGCGTCTTCCACTCGAGTACCTGTGTTTCTAAGCTCCTGCACACTTAGACACAAGGTTAAATACACAGGACCTAACTTAACTTGTTGATCACACCAAAACAACCTTGGGGTTCCAACAAGAGGGTGCCCTCATGAAGCTTGAGGGTGCCCTAGACGCTGAGCAGAAGGTGCCCTCATGGAGCTTGAGGGCGCTCTGGACGCTGAGTAGAAGGTGCCCTCATAGAGCTTGAGGGCGCCCTGGATCCTCCTCAGGAGGATCAGCCGTGAAGAAGTCAAGGCTTATCGACGCTACGTTTTTGGTGGGGTTGAGGGAGCCCTCCATGGTGTTGGATGCACCCTCCACAGGTTATAAAAGGCAGTCTCGAGCAGCAGCAAAAAACCAACAACGAAAAAGTGATCCATCTTCCTTGCACTGCTCAAAGAACCACCTGATAAAGCTGTAGCAAGACACCGACAATTTGAAGCCTCGAATTTCCTATTCTTAAAGTTGTTGGTATATTTTCTTACTGTACTTAATTGTTGTACTCTAAAATTGTACTCTTGTGAACTTATGTGACGTTTGGTTTAGAGGTTTGGGAATGAGGGAATGGATTCATTCCCAAACCTTATGTTTGGTTGATTGGAATGGAATCAAGATTTTGGAATGAATCCCAAAAATTTGATATGGATGAAACTCACCCCCTCCCTTGGGTTTTGATGGAATAGGAATAAAAATTAAGTTTGGACAAAAATACCCTTAGTATATTTGTTCAATTTTTCTTTCATTTCACTCTCTCTCCTTCTTCTCTCTTATCATACTTTCTCTCTCATCACACATTCTCTACCGTTTTCTCTCTATATTCTCTCTCATCACACACACTCTCTCATTATTTTCTCTCTCTTCATTCTCTTCTTATTTTTTCATCATACTTTTTCTCTTATCATATTTTCTCTCTCCTCAATTTCTCTTACCATACTCTCTCTCCATATTTTCTCTCATCATATTTTCTCTCTCTTCATTCTCTTCCATCACACTCTCTCATCACAGATTCTCTACCATTTTCTCTCTATATTCTCTCTCATCATACACTCTCTCATTATTTTTACTCTCTTCATTCTTTTCTTATTTTTTCATCATACTTTCTCTCTCATCATATTTTCTCTCTCCTCAATCTCTATTACCATACTCTCTCTCCATATTTTCTCTCATCATACTTTCTCTCTCTTCATTCTCTTCCATCACACTCTCTCTCCTCATTTTTTCTCATCACACTTTCCCTCTCTTCATTTTTTTCACATCACACTTTTTCTCTCATCACATTTTTTCATCATACTTTCTCTCCTCATTCTCTCATTTTCTCTCATCACATTTTCTCTCTCTCTTTATTTTTTCCTATCACTCTTTCTCTCTCAGCACACTTTCTCTCTCATCATATTTTTTCTCTTCTCAATCTCTCCTATCACATTCTCTCTCCTAATTTTCTCTCATCATGCTTTCTCTCTCTTTATTTTTTCCCATCACACTTTCTCTCTCATCATATGTTTCTCTCACATTCAACTTTCTCTTTCATCTAATTTTTTCTCTTATTTTTCTCTAAGGGTAAAAAAAAAAATTTAGATTCATTCCGATTGAAAATATTCAACTAACCAAACATTATTTTTAAGAATGATACCCAAGCTCATACTCATTCCCATTCCACTATACTATGATACCTATTCTCATTCCGATTCCTAGAAGAAAACCAAACGTCACCTTACAGTGATTGTCCAAAGTAAATGCTTAACGAGCGTGGACCTTGGAGTAGAAGTCGCCCCAAGCTCCGAACTAAGTAAAAAATCCTTGGTGTTTACGTTTGTATTGTTTACTTTTCCACTGCATTTACTCGAAAGTCTTCCGAAACGAAAGTGAAAGTCACGAGCACTATTCACCCCCCCCCCAGTGCTTTCGATCCAACAGTTTCTTCTTTTATGATTATAATTCTTGTATAAGTAACATTTTGAATGCCATTGATATGGGGAATATTCTTTCTTTTGTGATTATGAGTCTTTTATTATATATTTATATTGAAATATGATATATTGGTATTAAAAGACAACGGTTTAAAATTATTGTTGTTGTCTATCGCCCTCAAAGACAACGGTTAAAAATCGTTATTGTAGCCCCAAAAATTGTTATAGCTGGCAGCGTTATTAAAAGTACTTTAAACAACAACGGTTTTAAACCGTTGTCTTTTCATTCAAAGACAACAGTTTTAAACCGTTGCAAAACTGTTGTCGTTTTATTTTACAACAATGGTTTAAAACCGTTGTCATAGCCCCTACTTTTAATAACACTACCAATTACAATGGTTTTAAAGGGCCTACGACAACGGATAAAATCCGTTGTCTTTTAATGTTTTTGTTATAGTGCACCATTAGAGGAGGTAAAAGTACCAGGTGTTGATAAAATATAAATAATGAAGCATATCTCCAATTTCATGAAGTGTTGAGTGATGTAGATGAACTAGTGTGGGCTAGTTGTAACAGACACATTAAATTATCACTGCAAGACTATTGAATGTCAAGGCAGAGCATAATGTATCCGAAGATTGTTTTAATGATTTATTTAAGTTATTGGAGAGGCATTGCCACGTGATTAGATAATACCCAAGGATTTTTATAGTATAAAAAAACTTATGAAAGAATTAGGTCTTTCAATGGAAAGAATTGATATTTACAGAGATGGATGATGAAGATACAAATGTTTAATAGATGTTTATATGCGACCACTGATTGCAGAGCTGGAACAACTATGGGATGAAGGTTTTCCTACATATGATATTCATACTAATTATATGTTTGTAATGCAGGTTGCTCTTGTTTGGATCATAAATGACTTTTCGGCTTATGATATGCTATTGGGTTGGAGTACCGCTGGGATCTTAGGATGCTTAATATGTATGGAGAGATCAAAGTCAATCAGACTGAAACATGAGAAGAAGCCAAGTTATTTTAATTGTCATAAATAATCTTTACCACCAAATCATAATTTTAGAAAGAATAAAAAAAAATTCACTAAAAATAAAATTAAAATGTGAGCACCTCCGCCATTGAGATTAACAGGTGAACAAATTTGGTACAAAGTGTTTAATTTTCCATTTATTATTAAAGAGCGACATATTACAACATATGAATATGGAATTACACATAAATGGTCTAAACGGAGTATATTTCGTTATTTACCATATTGAAAGAGTCATTTGATTCATCATAATTTTGATATAATGCATATTAAAAATAGTGTTTTTGATAATATGATAAATACAGTTATGGATATCGTCGAAAAAATAAAAGACAATCTGAATGCAAAAAAAGATATGCGACTCCTTTGTAAATGACTCACTTTTGATGTCGATGAAAGTTAGAGGACCAAAGCCAAAGGCAATTTATACATTGAATTCACCACAATAAAATTACTAATAGACAACGGTTAAAAACCATTGTGAAAGACCAAAAAAATCGTTATTAATTGACACGTTGAGAAAGATAGAGGCTCTCAAAGATAATAGTTACAAACCATTATCTTTTTACTTTAAACACAGCAGTTAAAAATCATTGTCGTTTTAGGAAATAACCGTTGTCTTTTTACTTGAAACACAACAATTCAACTTGAAACACAAAAGTGAAAAACTGTTGTGTTTTAGGTGAAGAGACAACGATTTTTAACGGTTGTCTTTGAGCACCACTATCTTTCTCAAGTGTCAATTAACAACGATTTTTTTTTTTTTTGTCTTTCACAACTGATTTTAATCATTTTGTCTTTGAACACTCTTTCTTTTTCAATGCATCAATTTCCCATGATTTTTTTAGGTCTTAAATAATAGTTTTTAACCTTTGTCATTTGTATTGAAATATTATCATTTTAACCATTTCATTGTTGTCATTTCTCAACATACTAGAGAACAATAAATCATTTTCTATATATATATCATCCCATTTTAAATGATCACTTCTTACTATATATATATACACAAACTTGTAGCAAAACATATATACACAATTATATACAATTCTACAAGTTTACAAATCCTCTTTATCTTTTGGATTTTCAAGTGCAAGCAGATGTTTTCTGAAAGCAAAATGATGGTAACATGTCAATACCCATGCCAATCTCTAGTGATCTTCCTCTATATTGAGACCCTTCTTTGTTTTGACCATGCTTCAACCTGAGGTACTTAAGAAGTAACAACTAATCATAATCTTTATTATATGCAATCATGAGTTTTATATCTATCATGAACTAATACACAAAATATGTTATCCTCTGAATTATAAATATATAAAAAAGTTGAAATTTTTTCATTTTGTCAAATGTCAATGTGTTAAATGTTGGATACTAAAAAGAAAGAATTGAAATTCAACAACAAATAATAAAATAAATAGAAGTGCACCATATACATAAGCCCCTTATCTTTAAATTCAAATTGTTCTTATAATAATGTTGTTTGGAATAACCTTTCTAATCGAGCTAATGCAATATTACTTTGAGTAATTACTTCAAAAGTATTTTCTAAAGATATTACCAAACAACTAGAAGAACAAATCTAGACAAAAATTTATAGATAGTATACTTATGGTGCTTACAATTTGTTGTCTTTCATCTTCACGAGAAGGGCAGAGATCAGATGTAAGGGCCTCTACTTTACCAGAGCGACACAATACAGCACGACAATCACTAACATTGGACACTATCAGAATGTCACCTCTAAGCAAGGCAGTGACACAGGAAGCCCCTCCATCCATTCCTTTCTTCAGGAACTCTGAATCAGTTTTCAAGTATCCATCCCAAACAGCTCGATCTACATCATTGAAGCCTTCTTTGCTGCTCGACAACACTTCGTTTACAATGTACTCTCCCATTTTTTTCGAAGCAAATTCTGCAGCTCCCTTACCTCCATGGCCATCCAAAAGGCCAAAGTAAGCCTAGAAACATCGAAGAAATAAAAAATCAAATTCAAGGTCAAAGATCTACAAAGGCAACGAATTAACCATCCTTTAGTGAACAATTCACGAAAATCTTAACTAGCAAATTCATAGATATCCAAAGTCACAAATTTAAGTCAAATTTCAATTATCAAGAAAGGATTTCTATTCAAGGAAAAATATATAATATGTAATGTCATACTCCTTATCCATTTCAAAGAACCAAAAATATCCTATGCTCACCATATCAATTCCAAATATGCAAATATTTTTTATGAGGATACATTGCTAAAGGTTTAATGCGGTCAAATCTTTTGAAGTTGTGCCATGATGGACTCCGTACACTTGTTCATTTGTTATGCATCATCAAATAGTTAACAAGTTTGCATCCAAACTCAGTGAGGGATGCATGTCTATGAAAAAAGGGAGGAAACTTGGATTGTAGGTCAAATCATGATCTATACAAATATTACACAAATCTAGATTAACAATCATAAGGTGTGTCTACTTGAGTGAACAAAGTGGGGAACGAAAGGAAAAGTGGTGGTGAAAAGAGAAGAAGCTTTGTCTACATGAAAAGAAAGGAAAGCCAAGAAAATGAGATAAAAATTGACAAAACAAACTCTCTCATTTTATAATCCCAAGATATGGACAGTTAAATCTAGTCTTTTCCTCTCATCCTCCCTTATTCCATCCATTTTTAGATGGAGCCAAAAGTGGGGAAAGAAGCTCCAAACGCCCTCTTCCCTTGCTTTTACTGTGTCTTCTTCTACCAGAGTAGATAAGAGAACTAACGCTTTTCACCTTTCCTTTCCCTTTATCGAGCTCCCTTCCCCTCAAGTAGACATGTCCTTAAATATCAATACCAGTAATATCTTTTACCATTTTAACCCATTACAACAATTTTGAATAGCAGCCAAGAAATCAAAATCAAATCCACAAAATCATCAATTTTTTAAAATCACAAGCAAAATATATTTATCTTGAGCATAAAAAGCTTATAGAGAAAAAAAAGTTGGATGCAAAATACCAATATTGGGAAGTTGTTAAATAAACTAATCATTTGTTATAAGAAGAATGATGTCTAGTAAAAAATAATGATATTAAGTTTAAATAAGAAAATGATGATGGATTTAAAGAGATTACCTCCAAAGCTTTCTTAGGATGGCCAAAATGACTATGCGCGAGCCTAGACATAGCAAAATAGTTTCATATTTCCCAACCTAAAATTTAGAGGATGGAGCAGTTGATCTGTTAAAAAGTCCTTCCATCCATGCACTTTAGGGGTTCAAGTATCCAGTCCAAAAACAGGGCTTCTTATTTTCAAAGATACCATTATAAAATATTGGTTAATAGTAATGAACATTAAGAATATAATTCATGAAACTATACTAAATGTGATTCCCATTACATGCAGAATTACTGAGATGGAATTAATGAAGGGAAAATCTATTGGGCGAATTTGTAAAAATAGAATACACATGTTAAATTGATAAAATGAAGCATGCACATAAAGACAACACAGGATATTAAGAATACAAGGATGTGAATTTAACAACTGCAAGAAAAATTGAGTTTAAAATATTATATGTTTACTTAACTTTCAGAAGAAAATCAAAATAAAAATTTGATAGTGGGAATCATTTGATGCTATGATGAGACAGACAGTATCAATCAAAGATCCATTGTTAAGGGGAAATACTTCATTTGGTGAGAATAACTGAAACCAAAAAATTGCTTTTAATGGTTCTTCACTGTAGAAATATCTATATACGAAAACAAAACAAAAATCAGGAGGCTAGAAAATGATATAATAATGTACAGACAGTTAGTTTCTAAGTAAAACAACATTATTATAGCAATGGTATCTGATTCAATAGGACAAACAGGGATAGAGTTTATCATATTATTTAGCCATGCTATTCTTCTAGGAAACATGTTACCAATAAAAGATCTGATCATGAACCCAATTCTTCAGTTGAATAAAACTTCCATGATTTCTAACTTTCAGGTGGGAATAAATATCAAAATCTCATATCTCTAAAGTGTATATGAAGCTTTTCCTTAGCAACGATTGAGCCTTGTGCACTATCCCAGCCTTTTCCATGCTTCTTGTACTTCTACGATGATGTATTAATAATTAAGTTGTTATAATCAATTATAATATTTCTCGTACTTTCATTGACATAGGTAGTTCTGTCAATATTATCTTCAAGCGGGCATTCGAGCAAATGCAGATAGACCCGAGCGAACTCCAACCCATAGTGACTTCTTTGTATAGATTGTAGGATCGAAAACTAATGTTGGGGGGGGGGGGGGGGGGGGGGGAATATCACTCTTTCCAAAATTCTTTTCTTTTCGTAACGACTCATAAAACAAATAACAAAGAAGCAGCGGGAAACAATACAAAAGACTTGAGTGGTTACTTGGTTCGGAGCGTACGTCGACTCCTACTCCAAGATCCGCAATCCTTGATCGCACCGTTGGACAATTCACTATATCTCTTCTTTCCAAAATCCTCGGAAAGAAGTAGTGCGTACAAATATATAAGTAAGATAGTAATAGCCTACTATCTTACAAGTAAATAAGTACAATGCAAGTTAATAAATATATACCGATAGAAGATTAGGGATGCAACTTGTCGGCACTTCTTGGAGCAGTAGCTTGCTTATGAAGACGAGTAGTTGTAGTACGAATAGAGATCAACTTTGAATAGATTCGTTGTTCAGCCTCGAACCTCAAGCTTCACTTTTATAAGAATGGTCAACGTTCGATCGACCGATCCTTGGGTTCGATCAATCGAACCCGCTCCCTGCCTTCTTTGCTGAGATCCAATCCTCGGGCATTAATGATGTTTAATGGTTCGGTCGACCGATCCCATTGATCGGTCGACCGAACGGTGAGCTTTCCCCGTTCGTCGAGATTCTTCATTAATGCGCCATTAATGTCTTTGTTGTTTAGTCGACTGATCCCTTGGTTCGATCGACCGATCAGGCAGTCTTCCTTCTTTGCTTCAGCTCGATATGATCTGTGCTGAGTTATCAAGGTTCGGTCGACCGATCAGCTTGTTCGGTCGACCAATTAAGCTTAGATCACAAGCTGTGTCCTGTTCAGTTCTGATTTGGTCTGAGTCAACCTGGTTCGGTCGACCGATCAGGCCGGATCTGCAAAATAATATTAGACATATAATCCAGCAAAACAGATGTTAACACAGTAATATATATAATGCATGAGTAATATTAGACAATAGAGCTGTCTTGATGTCAACTTGAAAATCTTCCCGATTTCTTCAGTTGGATCAGCGACCTTAAGTTGTTCCTTTTAGGAACACAACCTCACTGTCGCTCCTCCAGTTGCATACCTACCAAACATTGGTCCTCCAGACCTGTTTGGACTTTGCTTACTCAGTGTCTGATCACCTGATTCACTAAGACTTTTCCTGCAATACTATATTAGCCAACAACAATAATAGTAATACAGAATATTATGGTAAATCTAAACTTAGATTTACTGAGATCTGTTAGTCCGGTCGATCGTGCGTGGCCGATCGAAAATTATCCGATCAACCTTGCTTGAAGTTCACTTCTCCAAGACTTCTCGTTACCTAAGGTTATCTCCCCCTAGGATTTTTTCCATCTAGCTTCACTCACTAGAACCTAAGGTTACCACCTCCTAAGGTTTTCTCCACCTAGCTTCATTCACCAAGACTCAGTATTCGGCTATCTAGGGATCAGGTCCTCAAAACCCATCGAATCCATCTGGTTTCTACGATCTATTGAGATTTCCCGTGCCTAACCTACAACTAGGACTTTCCATGCATAACCAAGACTCAGTATTCGGCTACCTAGGGATAAGGTCCTCCAGACCTATCGAATCCATCTGGCTTTCATGATCTATCGAGTTCTCCCTTACCTAGCCTACAACTAGGACTTTCCATGATCAAGCTCTATTAAGCATACTTAAACATATTTGTTGGACATTAAAACCTTGGAGGTCAATTGCACCAACATAGATTCATTCGTAATGAGGTCAAGCTTCTCGGCCAGATAAAATTGGTCATATATTTAGGGGTGGAGCCCTTAATGAGGATATGTTAATCAAACTTCATCATGGTCGACATGCCCTCAACTTATAATGCCATTTTGGGCCACCCTACCCTAAATGAATTTTGGACAGTGGTCTATACCTTCTGCGAAAAATAAAATTCTCTATGGATGATCAGGTTTGGAAAGTTTGAGGAGATCAACTAGTGGCACCCAAGTGCTATGTCAATATAATAAAGATTGAACCCACTCTGCACAGAAGATACAGTGGATGAAAGTCAATGTTATCCAAGAGGCTCCACCCGTCCTCGTCTATGAAGAAAAAGAAGAGGTACAGATTCAGCCCAGCCCGCCTAAAGCTACCACTCAGATAGCGGTTGACATGGTTCCTGATCTCAAAGAAGAGCTGATCAAATATCTGACGTGCAATAGTGATGTGTTCACCTGGATGCCCAAAGAAGTGACGGGTGTGTTGCTCGAGATTATGGAGCATGTACTTCATGTCTATCCAGAAGCTTGGCCGGTCAAGCAAAGGAAGCGGGATTTTAGAGTCGATCAAAACAAGATCATCAAGTATGAGGTGAATAAGTTACTGGAGGTGGGCTACATTCATGAAGCTTAGTTTCTGAGTTGGCTGGCCAACGTGGTCCTAGTGTCAAAGCCGAGAAACAAATGATAGGTTTGCATCGATTTCAGAGATCTTAACAAAGTTTGCCCAAAAGATTATCCTCGTATAGATCAGGTGGTGGATTCCACTTCAAGATGCGAGTTCATCTGTATGTTGGACGCATATCTGGGATATCACCAAGTTTCTCTTGCCAAAGACGACCAGGAAAAGATCAGTTTCATAACTACTAAGGGCACCTATTGTTATAATATTATGTTGTTCTGACTAAACAATGCAGGGGTTACCTACCAATGGCTCATGAATAAAGTCTTGCATAAGCAGATCAAGCGGAACATAGAGGTGTACGTGGATGACACCCTCATTAATTCCCTTCAAGCGGTCAATCTATGTGTGGATGTGGAGGAGACTTGCAACACTTTAAGGCAATATGGATTGAAGCTCAATCCTAACAAGTGTCTGTTTGGAGCCAAGAGTGAGAGGTTACTGGGCTATATTGTGACCGAATGAGGGATTGAGGCTAATCCGAGCAAGGTGCTAGTACTGCAAGATATAGCCCCTCCATGCAATCTGAAGGAAGCTCAAAGACTAACCAGTCATATCACTATCCTCTTTCGTTTCATCTCCTGTTCGGGCAATCAAAGCTTACCTTTTTTAAAGATACTTCGTTGGGCGACTAAATTTCAATGAGATGCTGACTACGATAAAGCTTTCGAGGAGCTGAAGAATTACCTGTCCGCCCTGCCTATACTCGCTAAGCCCATAGCGGGCGAGATATTGTGGGTGTATTTGTCAGCTTATGATCATGCAGTTGGATCAGTATTAGTGAGACAAGAGGGAAAGGAGCAACAACCTGTATATTTTTTAAGTCATCTAATAAAAGGAGCCGAGTGTCGTTATACCACACTCGAGAAGTTGGTGTATAGATTGGTGTTACATATCCGGAGGTTACGTCCTAATTTTCTTTCTCATCCAATCATAGTACTCACTAATAGTACTTTCAGTTCGGTACTATTCAACTCTGAGGCCTCTAGCAGGTTGATCAAGTGGACTACTGAGTTTAGTGAGTATGATATATAGTATCGACCCGGAGCAACCATCAAGGCTCTAACTTTAGCAGATTTTCTGACAAAGGTTCAGAATCTTGAGCAGGAGGAGACTTAGAAAATATATGTAGATGGGTATTCCACTCAGTAGGGCAATGGGATAGGTATTCTCATGATATCCCCCGAGAAGATAGAATGCAGTTGTCCATTTGGTTGAATTATCAGACCACCAACAATGACGCTGAATATGAAGCATTGATAGATAGCCTACAAGCTGCAAAACATGTGGGTGCCGCTCGAATTTTAATTTATTTCTACTCCCAACTAGCGGCACAACAGTTATCGGGCAATTTCAAAATTAATAACAAGTGGTTTAAGCTCTATGCGCAAGCATTCGAGAAAATCAAAGCGGAATTCCAAGAGGTAGTTATACAGAGGTTCCTCGATCAAAAAATCAAATGACAGATGACCTGGCCATGCTATAGGCTTACACTGTCCAGCTAGTAAGAACTTGTTTATCTTATCAAAAACATCAGAACATTCCTCATCATCCCACAGAATTGTTGAAAAATTCTATTATCTCTTGCCCATTTGATCAATGGGGTATAGATATAGTAGGACTCTTTCCCTTAGCATCCGCTCAAAAAAGATTTTTGCTAATAGCTGTGGATTATTTTTTCAAATGGGTGGAGGCAGAGCCATTGGCAAGGATAATCGAACAGATAATTATCAAATTCTTATGGCAGCATATCATTTGCCCGTTTGGGATTCCACATAAATTAGTCTCAGATAATGGAAGACAATTTCATGGCAGAAAAATCAAAAAGTGGTGTTCAGGCTATGGTATTACACAGGCCTTTACATCTGTGGCATACCCTCAGAGTAATGGCCAAGTAGAAGTAACTAATAGGGAGATCGTCCAAGGTCTTAGAACTAAATTAGAACATGCTGAAGGAAGTTGGGTCGATAAGCTCTATGGGCATATCATACAACTTCTCGAGAAGCGACAGGTATAACTCCATTTCATCTAGTTTACGGTGGTGAAGCTGTTGTCCCGATCGAGATTGCTGTGGAATCTGATCGAAGACGACTGTATGATGAAGACAATGACAGCGAGCGTTTAATAGAGCTCAATCTGATAGAGGAAGTCAGAGACAAAGCAAGAGCTCTATTAATGGTGTACCAGCAAAGGATGAGACAAATAAATGATTTATCCCTCAATTTTTTCAGGTCGGCGATATGTTCTGGAAGCGGGTCAAGCTAGTCAAAAATGTAAACAAGCTAGAGCCACAATCGGGAGGACCATTCAAGGTGGTACAAAAGCTCGCCTCTGGCTCCTATTATCTTGAGGATGCAGAAGGCAAAAGATTGGGCATACCCTGGAGTACAAATCATTTACAACCCTATCGTGCTTGACAAGTACACCTATAATTTACTCATGCATTATGTAATTTTTTTTTACACTTAATGAGAATGTACCCAAATTTATCTGAAGATTCTTACAAACTACATATTAAAACCCCGATCTAAAAGATCGAGTGAGTCCCAGACTCTCGAATTGATCGGTCGGGTTATAAGCGAGTATGCTCTTGCAACTCAGATAAATTCAGAGTGACTTAAAGATTGAAATCTTATAAATCCCCGAACCACTCGGTCAGGTTATATGAGAGAATTCACTCATGACTCAGATAAATCCAGAGTGGCTTAAAGACCAAAATCTTATAAATCCCTGAAGTGTTTATTCGGGTTATAAGCGAGCATTCGCTTGTGACTCAGATAAATCCAGAGCAACTTAAAGACCGAAATGTTATAAATCCTTGAACCGTTTGGTCATATTATAAGCGAGCATTCGCTCACGACTCAGATAAATGCAAAGCGGCTTAAAGACCAAAATCTTATAAATTCCCAAATCGTTCATTCAGGTTATAAGTGAGTATGCTCTCGCGTCTCAGATAAATCCAGAGCGGCTTAAAGACCGAAATCTTTTAAATTCCTGAATCGTTTGGTTGGATTATAAGCGAGTATTCACTCACAACTTAGATAAATTCAGAACAACTTAGTGACCAAAATATTTCCAGACTCCCAAACTGTTTGGTCATATTATAAGCGAGTATTCGCTCATGACTCAGATAAATCCAGAGTGGCTTAATGCCCAAAATATTTCCAGACTCTCGAACCATTCGGACGGATTATAAGTGAGCATTTGCTTGTGACTCAAATAAATTCAGAGCGACTTAAAGACTGAAATCTTATGCATCCTTGAACCGTTCGGTTGGATTATAAGCGAGTATGCTCTTGCAGCGCAGATAAATCCAAGGTGAATTAATGACCGAATTATTTCTAAACTCCCGAACAATTCGGTCGGGTTATAAGCGAGCATGTTCTCATGGCTTAGATAAATCTAGAGCGGTTTAAAGACTAAAATATCATAAACTCCCAAACCGTTCAATCGGGTTATAAGTTAGAAGCAAACATATATTATGGAGGAATTTTATTTATTCAACCTAATTATTTCTCTCAGCGTTAAGTCGAGGCCAAGGTTATTACTCAATCCAGTAATCAATTATGGCAAGTTTCTTTGAATGTAGTAATTTATTTGTTCGGTTGTTCTATTCTGTTTAGCGTTACTACCTCGGCCAATTTATTGTGCATCCTAACGTATACTACATGATGAGTGTGCATGGAAGTTACTTTATAAACTTACTAGTGGTTCTGAATATATGCACGAGAAACAAGTGTCATCTAACCTTACTCAATGCCTATTTTATCACATCTTAAAAATACATTTCAATACATCTTGGAGGATAACTTCGGTTCTTTTTAAGACCTGCATACCATTACACATTGGAATACACAACGAAGAAAATATTAATTGAATCTGCTTAAGAGGTCTACAGGGAGCTCGTTAAGAAGTCGATGTTGATCAATAGCTTGTAGGGGAGGATCTGTCGAAAGATAATCACCCTCCTGTAATTGTTGGACTGCTCCTTCGACAGAATGATTAGGTGTGTTCGTGTGGGAAGCATCCGACGATCAAACCTAAGTTTAATAATAGCAAAGGGGTCAAGGTTAAGGTTATTTGTGATCCAATGGGTTTGAATGAGCTTGCAGGAAAGTCCTAAGTGTACTTAGGTAAAAGTCCTAGCTGCGGTTAGGCAGGTAAAACCCCCTAGGGGGAGGTAACCTAGGTCCTTAAGGGTGGTAACCTTAGATGGAAAGTTTTTGCGGGTCAAGGGCTTCGGGCAAAAGTCCTAGAGTCGAGGACTCTAGGTGGAAAGTCCTAGTGTCATGAACCAGGTGAAAGATTGGGCAGGTCGTGGAGCAGACGTCAGCGGAAAGTCCTGGAGCCTCGGGCGCTGAGCAAAAGTCCAGTTGGTCTGGAGGATCAACTGGCAACAGGTATGTTGGGACCGATTATGTAGCTAGAGGGGGGGTTAATAGCTCGGTGCATTTTCGTGCTTGACGTTGCTTGTTTCTTCAAAGATATGCAGCGGAAATACAAGAAACAAAACATACAACACTAACAAAAGGATTTACTTGGTATCCACCTCACAAGAGGTGACTAATCCAAGGATCCACACACTCACGCACCGTCCACTATGAAAAATACTACTTTATGGTAACTACCAAAGGCGGAGAAGCCCTACAAGTTCACATTACAAGAAGAAAGGGAAAGGGAACAAAATACAAGCTAAAAGGTTACAAGTTAACACAAGTAAACCCTAACCCTAGATTTCTTCTTCTTGTTGTAGATCCGCCTCTTGACTTGGAAATGCCTCCAAGAGTCCTCAAGATCTGGCGGTGAGAACTTTGTGGAGTTGCTGTGAAGATCGCTGAAGAGAAGAATTGAAGTCGTCGAAGTTCTGCCGAGAGAACAGCTCGCCAGCAGCTAAATACGACGCCAATGGTCGGATCCCGATCGATTGGATTGCTCCCAATCGATCGAGGAGGCTTTGGATCGATCGGTTGATCGATCCAGAGCGCCTCTGTGCTCCTTGAGTTGCCTGGATCGATCGACCAATCGATCCAGGTCCCATCGCGTGAAATCGTGCCTCCCAATCGATCACCCGATCGATTGGGGGCTCTGGATCGATCGGTCGATCGATCCAGAGCTCTTCTGTTCGCGCGACACTTCTCCCCAATCGATCCACTGATCGATTGGGAGAAAGCTTGTCGCGGGGACTCACCCAATCTATCGGTTGATCGATCCAGCTTCTTGTTTTTGCCCAAAAATAAGTCCAAAGTCCCCTAAACCAACATCTGGTCAACCATGACCTGTTGGTTCATCATGTCTAGCATCCAGTCACCCTTGACCTGCTAGGACTCGCTCACCAAGTGTCCGGTCAATCCCTTTGACCCACTTGGACTTTCCTCCTCGTGCCAAGTATCCGGTCAATCCCTTTGACCTACTTGGACTTTCCACCTCATGCCAAGTATCTGGTCAATCCCTTTGACCTACTTGGTCTTTCCAACACCAGATGTCCGATCAGCCTTGATCCATCTGGATTTTCTCGTGCTTGGCTTCACTCATCAGGACTTCCAACTGCCTAGCTTCACTTACTAGGTCTTTCACCTGGCTTCACTCACCAGGATTTTCAACTACCTAGTTTCACTCACTAGGTCTTTCACCAGGATTTTCCTTCTGCCTGGCTTCACTCACCAGGACTTTCAACTCCCTAGCTTCACTCACTAGGTCTTTCACCTGGCTTCACTCACCAGGATTTCCATCTGCCTGGCTTCAGTCATCAGGACTTCCCATTGTCTAACTTCCTAGTTAGGAGTTTCCATCTGCCTGGCTTCACTCACCAGGACTTTCACCTAGCTTCACTCACTATGATTTCCAGTCAAGTATCCAGTCAACCTTGACCTACTTGACTCTCCTTCACAATCTCACCACATGAACAATTGCACCTGCAATCTTTATGTGTTGTCTACATGTATTGTCAAACATCGAAAGCCAAACATCAAGACTCGAGCTTGACTCAATTCAAGCTCAGGCAACCAAGTCAACCTTGACCTAGGGATATTGCACCAACAATCTCCCCCTTTTTGATGTTTGACAATACCACTGACAATACCACTTTTGAGTTAGGCTAATCTCATAACCTCAACTTCTTTCATGCCAATATATGAACGAGGATTCCCTTCATCCTTCCCTTTTTGCCATAGGGCGATGCACATTCTCCCCCTATTTAGGGAATGAAGGTCTAAATTAAACCCTACATTCTCCCCCTATTGACACACATCAAATCCCTACATGCCTCATCTTTGGGCACATAACAAAAACAAACTCTCCTCCTGAAGAGTTACCCTACGTTGTTCACAACTTCACTCATTGTTCACAACATAATAACGAAGGTCTCATACGCTTCATTATTCTTAACGTCCATCTTTGAGCATATACCACTTGGTATATTCACTTGTTGTATACAACTTCACTCGTTGTCTTCACACATGATTCAAATGAAGGTCTCATACCCTTCATTATCATCAAATGCTCATTCATGAGAATGCACCACTTGGAACAATGAAGATATCCACTCTCCATTGTAGTCAAATGCCCAACCTTGAGCATTTTCACGAAAGAAGGTTAACTACCTTCCAAGGTGTATGAAAATTAAATTTTCATGTCCTTAAAGAGTAACTCTCCCTAAAGATATGGTCGTGACTTCTGTCATTGCACCAACAACGACTTGGAATCACTAAAATTTTAGGAAACCCAAAGTTAGAAGTTTTGAGGTTCAAAAATTCAATATTGAAACCAAACCTCAACCTAAACCTCTACTTAGTCTTCCTTAACCAAGTCATCCTTGTTTTCATCATGAAAACTCCCCCTAAATATATGCATATGTGTTTTGAGGGGTTAGGAGTTGGTTACATAGACTAATAATGGTTTAGAATGCTGAAAATAAGCTTTCCCATCCAAAATCAGCATCCCAATCGATTGGAGTTGGATCCCAATCGATTGAACCCTGCTGAATCGATCCACTGATCGATTCAGACTGCTTGGATCGATCGGCTGATCGATCCAGTGAGCTTCTGCTCGTGAGAACTGCCTTCTCAATCGATCGCCCGATCGATTGAGGCACTCCAATCAATCGGGTGATCGATTGAAGCTTTGAAATTACTGAAATTTCATTTCAGTCAATTTCAGAAACCCCTAGAAAATTCTACAAAATCCCAAAAATCGTGAAAATTGTTGTAGACATTATTTAGGGCATATATTATCATAGAAAAATAGTTTTCTAAGAAAATACTTCATATTTTCCAAGATTGACATAAACTAGAAAACTTGTAAAAACTTTAGTGTTTTCTTTTAGTTTGTGTCTAACTTTTCAATGATGAGTACTATCAAAAGATAGTTTTCACCAAGGTTTTCCAAAACATTTTTGAAATCATTTTCAAAACCAATTTCCAACCATGTTCTTTGGGCTCAATGCACATGACTTGTACATTAGCTTTCCCAATGATTGGAAAACACATAACTATGTGTTTTGATGAACTTGAAACTCAAAAGAATGCACTAAATCAACATCTTGAGTTTTCTTCATCATCTTAACATCTCACTTGTATTTAATGTGTGGGAAACCACATACAAGTCACCTTATAGTTCTTAGTGAGATGTAAACTTTGGTTTTGTCATAATCTAGGGATCATGCATATCTACCTAGACATTTTGAGATTATGAACATCCACCAAGGATGTAATTTGTTAATAAATGTCATTTGTCCTTAAATGGCAAGGAATTAAAATAATGCATGATATGTTATGGCATACATCAAAAAGAAATAATTTTCAAAAGATAATTTCCTATAACTATATGATGTATGTATGCCATGACATGGTATTTTTATATTTTTCATAATAAGATATGAATGCCAAAGCAAATAAATATGATGTCATGACATATAAAAGGCAAGCAATCATGACAAGTTTTAGCATAAATAAAATACCTAGATTACCTATCTAAATATCCTAAAACCTTGGCTAACTTAAAATTTAAGTCCTAGATTGCCCTTAAGTCCCTCATAAAATGCCAAACTCCCAACTTGACATTTCTTTTACTCTTAATTTGTTGTGCAAATTGAAATTAACTATATTCCTCAAATTTTGGCACAATCTACTCTTTCCAAGAGCAAGCCATTAATCCTGATCATTTTTCAAAGGTTAACAATAACCTTGAAAATACTCTTACAGTGCCAACTTTATCATGATTGGGTTAACTACCCTTTCAATTAGAGTTGACACTCTCTAACCCATCTAAGGGGTAGAGAAAATGCTCCTAGGAACCCAAAACCTATTGGTGCTCCTTGGATGCTCTAGGTATTCACTAGGGATAACTTCCCTAGATACCTTCCTAGTGACCTTGTTAGGCTTCTTAGAAGCCTTAGTCACACTTTCTAGGTCAACTCTAGGGATTTCTTCACTTGTGACCTTCTTTGTGACTTTCTTGGACTTCTTAGAAGTCTTAGTCACTTCTGTTGCAAAAATACTCTTAGGAATAACCTTCCTAATATTTTTGACTTGACCATTTGACCTAGACTCGGTTCCATAGCTATATGAAACTCTATGGTAAGAAATTACATCCTTCTTAGCCTTAGGTTTGTATCTCAAACCTCTATGGCTCTTGGATAACCTTTGTTGTACTCCTAGACCTAAGTTTTTCTCATTTTACCCTTTTAGGATATTTTCCATCCTTTTTAGGGTCTTTTCCATTTTATTAAGTCTTGACCTCAAGACTTGATTTTCTTTCCATAAATCCTTAGTTTTAAATTTATCATTAAGTCCATGAGCATTTCTAATTCTAGGCTTATAACTAAAATCCTTAGAGTTATTGCCTAAATTCTTATCTACCTTCCTAACCCTGGATGTGGTAGTTTTAGCATGAAGAGTCATATGATTTCCCTTAATGCTATCATGCTTCCTATGTTTATGGTAAATAGCATTAAAATGATATAAATTAGAACTAGTATACTTTTTGTCATTATTTAAAGGGGTAGGCTCAATAAATGATACCTTTCGTTTTACCTTGGATGCTCCCCCTTGACTTGTGCTTCCTTCTTGAGCCTTGACCGCTTTCTTTCCCTTGAGACATTGACTTCTATAATGTCCCTTTTGGTTGCACAAAAAGCACACAATGTGCTCCTTGCTCTTCTTTGTTGAGAGAGCGGTCTCTTTGGCCTTCTCCTTACCCTTTGGTGCCACTTGACTATTTTTCTTGGCCAATTTAGGGCATTTACTCTTATAATGCCCATGCTCCCTACACTCAAAACATATATATGATTTTTATTTTTATTTGAAACATTTATACCTTCATATGTAGGGATGACATCTTCTCCTTTTGATCCGGAGGTAGAGGCTTCCTCTTGATTTGATAATGATGCTCCTCCAATAGATTCGACTCGATTTGTGGAGGTGGAAGCTTCTTCATCCTCTTCTTCTCTTGACCCGGATGTGGAGACTGTTGGTGCAATCGACCTCCAAGGTTTTAATGTTAGACAAATATGTTTAAGTATACTTAAGTATGTTTAAGTATGGAGTTTGATCTAGGGAAGTCCTAGTTGTAGGCTAGGCAAGGGAAGTCCTAGTTGGAGGCTAGGCAAGGTGAGAAATCTCGGTATATCGTGGAAGTCAGGTGGATAGGTTTAGAAGACTTGATCCCTGGGTAGCCGAATATTGAGTCCTAGTTGTAGGCTAGGTAAGGGAAATCTCGGTATGTCATGGAAGCCAGGTGGATAGGTCTAGAGGACTTGATCCCTGGGTAGCCGAATACTGAGTCTTGGTGAGTGAAGCCAGGTTGAGAAAATCCTAGGGTGTGGTAACCTTAGGTAACGAGAAGTCTTGGAGGAGTGAACTCCAAGCAAGGTTGATCGGATGGTTTCCGGTCGACCGCGTGCGGCCGACCGGACCAGCGGATCTCGGTAAATCTAGGTTTAGGTTTACCATTGTTTTCTGTATTACTATTATTGTTGTTGGCTAATATGATATTATAGGAAAAGTCTTAGTGGATCAGACGATCAGACACTGAGCAGACAAAAGACCAAACATGTCTGGAGGATCATGTTTGGCAGGTAAGTTAAGGTATGCAACTGGAAGAGCGACAGTGAGGTCGGGTTCCTAAAGGGAACAACCTAAGGTCGCTGATCCAACTAAAGAAATCGGGAAGGTTTCCAAGTTGAGATCAAGACAGTCCTAACTGTCATACTCATGCATTATATATTACTGTGCTAACCTTTGTGTTGCAGGGATACTTTGCTTAACACTGTGTTGCAGGTTTGGCCGGATCGGTTGACCGAACCAGAGGATCGGTCGACCGAACCATGATGACTCAGCCTAGCCAGTTCATCATCATCGATCAGCAGCAAAGGAAAGATGGGTTGATCGGTCGGCCGTACCCAAAGATCGGTCGACCGATCCAATCAACATTAAAGCTGCATTAAATCAAGATCACGGCAGATTCTGACGAACAAGGAAAAGCTTGTTCGGTCGACCGAAAAAGGGGTTCGGTCAACCGAATCATTAAAGACCAGTAAATGCAAAAGATCGAGCCAGCTTCGAACTTCAGTCAGGAAGGAAGGGAGCGGGTTCGGTCGACCGAACAGTGGGATCGGTCGACCGAACCTCCAGTAAACCTATAAATTCAGACTCGAAGATAGAGGCTATAATAAGAATCGTTTCTGATCAATTCTGGTGCTACTCTGCAAAATTACTTATGCAACACAACTCCATCAACACTGCAAGCTACTTCACCAGATAGCGCCGACCGAGCTTCGTCTTTCAATTACTTGTCGGTATATTTAATTTTAGCTTGCATTGTAATTTCATTTAAGCAAGATAGTAGAGTGTTACTTGTTGGAGCAATTTAGGTGCCCTAAGTTTTGATGTTTGGGCAAAGGTTTAAGTTAAGTTTATTGTTGTATTTGATATGCATTGTGAGTGTGCAGGATACAGGTACAACAAGGAAAGTCCAAGGGTGAGTCTTGGCGGTGTAAGTCCAATCATGTAGTCTTGGCAACGTAAGTTCAAGTGTGATCTTGGCAAAGGAGGAAAGTCCAAGGATGAGTCTTGGCGGTGTAAATCCAAGTGTGTAGTCTTGGCAATGACTGTAGGTGACACATGTGACTCAAGTTGACGACTTCGGGTCCGGTGAAGGATGGAGCATCCGAGGGACCGTGGACAAGGCAGCGAGGACAAGGGCCGAGGGAAGTGACTTCGAGGCATACGCGAAGGATGGCATTGGGGACAAGCCGCGGGCTTGGATGCATCCGAGGGACGAGAGCCAAAGGAAGTAGGTTTGAAGGCAAGAGGTCAAAGCTGCAAAGAAAGCGTCAAATGAGTCATAAGGGTGAGGGTACGAGTGCATGAGAGATTGTACTCGGAGTAAAAACCTAGTTTTAGGATTTTACTGTAGCGGCACTGTAGCAGTTACTGTAGCGCACTGTAGCAGTCGACTGGTGATGGATCAGTCGACTGATGCACTGTAGCATAGCCGTTGAGAGAGCCGTTGGGCTGGCACCAGTCGACTGGTGGAAGGACCAGTCGACTGGTAACGGGCAAATCAGGTTCTGATTTATTCCAAGCTCTATAAGAAGGAGCTTGGTATGACCGGCCAAGGTGACGAAATTAGACTTGGTTAAAGCCTAATTAGTAGTCACCAAAGTGCTCAAGGATCTCTTGTGTCCAAGTGTTCTTGGTTGAAGTTGTGGTGAGGTTTCTCCACCCACAAGGAGCGGTTTGAGCTAGCCAGAGTTTCCGAGGACTAATCCACCGACGGATTGAGGGATCGTCCACCTTACGAACAGTCGTGGAGTAGGAACATCATCTCCGAACCACGTTACATCGACGTGCATTGGTTTGCTTGTTCTTTTCTTTATCTTTAGCTTTCGTATTCATAATTTGTATTGTATTATTTCGCTTGCGCACTAACGAATACGTAGGAAGCCATCGATTTGGGTGAGACGCTATTCACCCCCCCTCTAGCGGCCACCGATCCTCCAACATTACTATCTTGCTCCATTGTACGATTCACTTCTTTCCGAGGACTTCGGAAAGAAAGATTTTAGTGCTTTGCCCATCGGTGCAGTCAAGGACTGCGGGCCTTCGAGTAGGAGTCGAGCTAGGCTCCGAACGAAGTAAATACATTGTCTCGTTTTCTTATTTCCACTGCACGACTTTGGTTTCAAAATAGGAAAAGATTAGTTTTAAAAAGCGCGATATTCACCCCCCCCCCCTCTATCGCTTCAAATGATCTATCAGAGACTTCTCCTTCTTCTTGATCTGGTGTCATCGAAAATTGCTCCCCCTCAATCCTAGAGGTGGAGGCTTCTTCATCTTCATCTTCCATAGGAAACAAAGAGTATGCACCCTCTTTGCCCTTTTCATTGCATTCCTTTGAAGATGAGGCTTCTTGGACTTCTTCTTCTTCGGAAGTTAAGCATCTCTCAACTTCGGAGTCCTCCTTCTCTTGGTCTTGCTCCAATGAGTCGTCCTCTTTGGATTTATCTTAATTTGGTACAATGGAGGGTTCTTCATGAAGTTTGGCCAACTTGCTCCATAATTCCTTTGCATCTTCAAATTCTCCGATTTTACAAAGAATAGTGTTTGGCAATAAATTAACTAATAATTTGGTTACCTTGTTATTCACCTCACACCTTCGAATTTGTTCTTGGCTCCATTTACTCTTCTTGAGGATTTGCCCTTTGAATTTCTTGGAGTATCGAAGCCTTCCATTAGAGCAAACCATTGCTCTATCTCCATCATCAAGAAATTTTCGATTCTTGATCTCCAAGAATCGAAGCTTGTAGATACATATGGTGGGGGCACCCTTGTGTCGAATCCAAGTCCGTCTTGGAATTCCATGTTGAAGTTGAGCTTGAAGAATTCTTTGACTTGAAGAATTTTGCTCTAACTTCTTCACTCTCTAGCTCTTTGCCCCTTCCGACGATGATTCCGGTGAAGAGCGGCCTTGCTCTGATACCACTTGTTGGGACCGATTTGTAGCTAGAGGGGGGGAGGGGGTGAATAGCTCGACGTGATCCTCGTGCTTGACGTTGCTTGTTATTTCAAAGATATGCAGCGGAAATATAAGAAACAAAACATACAACACTAACAAAAGGATTTACTTGGTATCCACCTCACAAGAGGTGACTAATCCAAGGATCCACACACTCACGCACCCTCCACTATGAAAAACACTCTTTTATGGTAACTACCAAAGGCAGAGAAGTCCTACAAGTTCACACTACAAGAAGAAAGGGAATAAAATACAAGCTAAAAGCTTACAAGTTAGCACAAGTAAACCCTAACCCTAGATTTCTTCTTCTTGCTGTAGATCCGCCTCTTGACTTGGAAATGCCTCCATGAATCCTCAAGATCTGGCGGTGAGAACTTTGTGGAGTTGCCGTGAAGATCACTGAAGAGAAGAATCGAAGCCGTGGAAGTTCTACCGTGAGAACAGCTCGCCAGCAGTTAAATACGACGCCAACGGTCGGATCCCGATCGATTGGATTGCTCCCAATCGATCGGGAAGGCTTTGGATCGATTGGTCGATCGATCCAGAGCGCCTCTGTGCTCCTGGAGTTGCCTGGATCGATCGACCAATCGATCCAGGTCCCATCGCACGAAATCGTGCCTCCAAATCGAGATTAGGGGCTCTGGATCGATCGGCCGATCGATCCAGAGCTCTTCTGTTCGTGCGACACTTCTCCTCAACTGATCCACTGATCGATTGGGAGAAAGCTTGTCGCGGGGACTCACCCAATCGATCGGCCGATCGACTGGGCATGTGCCAATCAATCGGCTGATCGATCCAGCTTCTTGTTTTTGCCCAAAAACAAGTCCAAAGTCCCCTAAACCAACATCTGGTCAACCATGACCTGTTGGTTCATCATGTCTAGCATCCGGTCACCCTTGACCTGCTAGGACTCGCTCACCAAGTGTCCGGTCAATCCCTTTGACTCACTTGGACTTTCCTCCTCGTGCAAAGTATCCGGTCAATCCCTTTGACCTACTTGGACTTTCCACCTCATGCCAAGTATCTGGTCAATCCCTTTGACCTACTAGGTCTTTCCAACACCAGATGTCCGATCAGCCTTGATCCATCTGGATTTTCTCGTGCTTGGCTTCACTCACCAGGACTTTCAACTGCCTAGCTTCACTCACTAGGTCTTTCACCTGGCTTCACTCACCAGGATTTTCAACTGCCTAGCTTCACTCACTAGGTCTTTCACCTGGCTTCATTCAGCAGGATTTTCCTTCTGTCTGGCTTCACTCACCAGGACTTTCAACTGTCTAGCTTCACTCACTAAGTCTTTCACCTGGCTTCACTCACCAGGATTTCCATCTGCCTAGCTTCACTTACCAGGACTTCCCATTGCCTAACTTCCTAGTTAGGACTTTCCATCTGTCTGGCTTCACTCACTAGGACTTTCACCTAGCTTCACTCACTAGGATTTCCAATCAAGTATCCAGTCAACCTTGACCTACTTGACTCTCCTTCACAATCTTACCACATGAACAATTGCACCTGCAATCTTCATGTGTTGTCTACATGTATTATCAAACATCGAAAGCCAAACATCAAGACTCGAGCTTGACTCAATTCAAGCTCAGTCAACCAGGTCAACCTTGACCTAGGGATATTGCACCAATAAGGTAAACTCTCCTGAGTGGAGTAGGTGAGGACGCATTCCTCGGTGAGGGAACAGCAGACGTCGGTTCGACCTAAGGTTTATGATCGAGAATCCGAAGTCAGAATCGAATAGTCCGACGACTGTCAAATTCTATGTCTTATTATATCTTAACTTTGTTTTGCAGGGTATGTTGTACTAACGTTTTTTGTAGGAAGTGAATTGGAGTGTTTGTCTCAAGTAACCTGGAGAAGACCCTCTCATAGCAAGGTGCAAGGGTGACCTCATGGAGCTCGAGGGTGCCCTGGATGCTGAGCAGAGGGTGCCCTCATGGAGGTTGAGGGTGCCCTCAGGCGGATAGAATGTGACCGGGTTGGAACTCATCCACGCTGCAGATTTCGCGAGGATGAGGGTGCCCTCCATGGTGTTGGAGGCGCCCTCTACAGGCTATAAAAGGCAGTCTCGAGCAGTAGCAAGGTTAACGAAAACACGATCCATCTTTAGTGCACTGCTCAAAGAACCACTCGATAAAGTTGTAGCAAGACACCGATAACCTGAAGCCTCGAATTTCCTATTCTTAAAGTTGTTGATATATTTTCTTACTGTACATAATTGTTGTAATCTAAAATTGTACTATTGCGAACTTATAGTGATTGCCCAAAGTAAACGCTCAACGAGCGTGGGGCTTGAAGTAGGAGTCGCCTCAGGTTCCGAACCAAGTAAAAAATCCTTGGCGTTTGCGTTTGTATTCTTTACTTTTCCGCTGCATTTACTCGTTAAGTTTTCTAAAACGAAAGTGAAAGCCACGAGTGTTATTCAACCCCCCCCCCCCCCCCCTCGATCCAAGGGGGAGTGGAAAAAGTTCTTTTATTTACTTGAATTTTTGAAAAATTATTTTTAACTTAAATGAAAAATTATTTTTGATTGGGTGTAAAATAAAATTATTTTTAACTTGGCTTTGAAATGAAAAATATTTTTGACTTAAGGTTGGACTAAATTGGAGTCTAAATTAAAATTAAAAGTTTGAGCCTAGTATTTTTCAAAGTTTTTAACTATCTTCAATTCTCAAAACTTCAATTAAATCAAAAGTTTGTAAGTACTCACTTCAATTTAAATTAGCTTGGTTTTGGTTTGAAAATCTAAATTTAATTTATTAACTTAACTTGCAAACCTATTATTTTGCCTAGATAATATTTGCTAAGTTGTTACTTTAAGTCTTAAATTTTATATACTTTAACTTAGCTTGGTTAAATCACCTTATTTGCATCCTAGGATTTGATATTACCTGATTCATTATAAATCACCTTGTTTGCAATTTGGCAAAATAAATCACTTGTGATTTGCTTCAATTGTTTCTGTATTAATATTGGTCGGAGCTTAACGAGCAAATTTCGTAAGGATTAAAGAGTGTCTCAGGCTTTGATCCTGCGATCGTAAAAAATGAGATAGATTCTCTAAATAATCATGATTCAAATAAAATTAGATAAAAAGTGGGACTGGAACACATTACACGGAGTTTGAAAACTTAGAGCATCCATATTAATTTCTCTATTACTATATCTAAAATTTAGGATAAATGATCTACTTTATTAAATTTAGATAATCATTTTTCATTACACACTATATCAAATACCTTAAAATTTTCATCATCCTTAATTTTTTATTATTTTCTTCTCCTTCTTCTATTTTTTATTATTATATTTATGGAATAAATGGAAGGAGAGAGTTTGAGTGGAAGGAGAGAGATTAAAAAATATATTATTTTATTTTTAAGATAAAAATTTCATTCTCTAAATTTAGAAAATCACTATTCATCAAATCTAATGATTTTCTAAATTTAAGAAATGAGTAGGATAAATAATTTTCTAAATTTAAGAAATGAGTAGGATAAATAATACAACAGATTTTTAGCTAACGTATCTAAAATATAAATAAAATTTAAAATAAAATTTTGAATAAGGATAAGTGAAATGGATGCTCTTATATCTGATAGTTTGAAAAAATGTTTAATTAAGAGGCAGGTAACAAAAATTCAAATATAAAAACTTAATCCACACCGTAGTAATTATTCAAAAGATCTGCATACCTATATTTTCAAAAATAAAAAATAAACAAAAGTACTCATTAATCCATAATCATTTGAGATTAATAAACACTTTTACAATTAAAAAGAGCAAATGGTTAAATGCAGATGGTTGAACGTCTAACAGATAACGAACTTCATGCAGACTCATTTATAAATGTTTAATATTTTTATTTGTTAGGGACCTTTTACAAAGCACCCTCCAAAAAGTGGCGTATGCTGCTTAAAGTGACGAGCACACGGTATTCTTTAGTAAAAGGCGAAAGAATAATTCGCTATGTGCTCACCACGCAGCTGCGTGATTTTGTTTTCTTGAGCTTCGGATCAATTTATAATAACCTATGTGCGGAACTTGGTAAAAGCAAGCGATGTGGGACTAAAACCCAACCTGCGTAATGTTGGCACCGCCAATAGACCTACGGGCGCTACGGCATATTATGACTCGATCTGCTGCGGCGCCCGCGCTCTCCCTGGTTTATCCTTCTCTCGCTTCCACTCCTCTGCCCTCCCCTCGCCCAAGCCACGGACCAAACGCCCCAATTATCTCCGCCTCAAGACCCTAATTCCCATTCCCCAGCCACTCCAAACCCCTCCTCCCCCGCCGCTGCAGACCCATGAGCCCTGGGTTGTGGTTCTCGAAGAGGAGGTTAACGCTGTCGAACATGTGGTACAGGAAGTCGACGCCGTAGAGGTGGTCGAGGATGCGCCGGTGGCGATGCCGACCTTCAGGTGCTCCCTCGAGAAGCCTTCGGTATAGCGCTACGCTTCGCGGCGCTTATAGCGGTACAGACTATGGTTGCGGTCTGGTTTTTGGGCGGCGTCGGAGGCGAGGAGGGGAACGGCTCTGGCATGCGGAAAGTCGAGGAAGGCAGGGTTGGGAGTGCCGCGAGCCAAGTAGCGGAGTTTCAGAAGATCCTGGAGATTAGAGCGATGGCTAAGGAGGCGAGGGAGACTGAAAGGAGGGAGCTTTCCGAAGACAGTGGAGTCCAGGGCGAGTTAAGCAGAAAGATTAGTAGTTTGAGAAAGAGATATCCGAAGGTCATCTTGGACGAGAATGGATTTTCTGTGTCTCTGCGCTGCCCTCCAAGAATGTGCATGAGGAAATGGATGGAAAGAAGCTCAAATCCAAGCAGAACACGGATATAAAAAAATTGAACTACAAGAGAAAGGGTGGTTTTTTGAAATCCATAAGGAAATCTGAAAATGTTCCGAAAGGATTTAATGGATCGGGAAAAAGGCAAGAAGCCTGGCAAAGGAAGCAACGGTATTACTTTTCCTTGATTCATACGACTGAAGATTAGCTTTCTTCCTATAACTGTGATCTCGTTCTTAATTTAATTTTTCTTATTTATTATTCTGATATATTTTTCTCAACCAATGACTTCATTATTGATCATTGCTTGTGCTGGAGATTTTCATTCTGCAGTGGCTAAAGATGAATACGCTCGTCCTCAGCATCTTCGTCAATCTGTCCCAAAATAAATCACGAACGGCTATTAATCTTTGGAATAATAACTAGCACATAAGGGATACATTTACCTCGTCTTTATCGACATTTGAACTCCAAATCTCATGATGACAGCACCTCATAGACTAGTCACTAGATCATCCGAGAGGACAATATGTAGATTTTCATTCTAATATAGTACTCTAGGAGTCTGATTTCCCTAAGTAAAATGAGCTCTTACGATTTCAGTGCTTAACTTTTTACAGTACTTTTATTCTATAACATAGCTTGTATCCATGAATCAAACAAGTTATTAAGGTTATTTGCTAGTATGAGATCCAGGGAGGGTCAATGCAACAAATTTTACCCATACTAGCTACTAAATAGTTTGCTTGTCTATATTAGTGGCCCTGGCTGAGATTCTTTTCAATTATGCACAATGATGAACCATCTCATGTTGTTTTCCAGATACACTAAAACATCTTGTCTTTAGAAATTGAAGAACAGTTCTTTTTATGCTTTTTCTTCACTGAAGGAGGCCAATCAATGTGTAAGGTCTGATGCAAGTATACAACAATCTAGTTAGGCCTTCATAATTGCGAAGCAAAATCATTTTATATTAGCATAGTTTCAAAATTATTTCATGAGCATCTAGTAGTTACTCATGAAAGATATGATCACAAGATAGTTTTATTTTATCATCATATCAGAACTTAGACTTGGTTACCCCTGCATAAAAATTGCGGCCAGTCTTTCAGCAAAATTACACTCCATTGATGTACAAGCTGAAAATTTCAAAGCTTACGTCTAATATCCAGAGATGATATTCTTGTTAAATTTCCAAGGAGATTGTCAATGCCCATGGAGTGCCTTGTTGCTTTCTTCAGCATTATATTCCACAGTGAGCTATGATAGCATTACTATTGACAAGTAATTTTCAATCGCACTGGCTTGACCTGCTGTCTAGATTGGTGATGGACATATATGCTACATGGTCTCTAATTTTTCAGGATTCTCTGAGTGATATGCTCATATAGTGTTATATAAGATGTTTTTGCCTTGTCTTTTGGTGCAAAATCAGCGAACCGCCGGTTCAATCATTTTGTTTTATTTTTTTTAAACGGCTTGAATCGTCGGTTAACCGATGGTTCCTAGCTGTTGGAACCACCGGTTAACCGGTGGTTCCTAGCTGTTGGGGGAGGATGGGGGGTTTGTTTGCGTATTTTTTTCAACGGTTAGGATCATTTGACTGTTTTTTGATCAATGACTATGATTTAGTATCCGTTACTATCAAAAATCTATAAATAAAGAGCTCATTTCATCATTTTCACACACATCTTCTCTACTCTTGATCTCAATTTCGTATTTTCTACACGCTTTCGTTTCTAATTTTCAATTACAATAGGAGGCCGCGGAGGTGTATCATCTCGAGCTCGGAAGGGAAAGGAAATAATGAATCCGCGGGAGGAGAACTCCAACATTCAATCCACCGATGATGAGATCAAGCATCTTCTGAATCCAACACTTGAAACACAAGAAAGTATCGATGCAATTACTTCTAAGGTTCGGGAAGTCTTTTATTTTCACTAAACATTTTGAGAAGATCACTCTTCCGTCGGGAGAAATACGTGGAAAATGTAAGCACTGCAATGCTTCCTACAAATTCCAAGTCGACGACAACTATAGGTCGTTGAAACGACATGTAGAAATGAAGCACCCGACAGAATATGGACTCGAACGTTCTCAAATATAATTATCAAGATTTTCTTCAACTAGCAGTAGTACCGATTCCGGTTTATTTTTATATTCAGATAATAAATTAAGAGAATCATTAGCTAAATTTGTTTCCGTAAAACATCTTTCTTTTAGTTTTGGATCTAAATACATATTTGAAGATTTTTATAAAGAATCTCTTAATCCATGTGCTAAACATGTTCTTAAAACTACACTTATTTGTACAATTAAAAAATTAGTAAAACAAGGAAAAAAGAATTTAATCGATGAATTTAGTAAATTAGATAATAAAGTTTTTTTATGTTCCGATATTTGGAGTGATCATTGACAAACACATTTATATATGGGTGTGACTTGTCATTGGATCGATAACTCTTGGAACCTCCAAAAAAGATTGTTAGCTTATAGAGTTTTTGATAAATCACATAATGTTCATAACATCGCACATTTATTATGTTTAATTTTAAAAGAATCTGGCTTAACTCATAAAATATTTTCAATATCATTAGATAATGCTAGTTCAAATACCGTTTGTATATATGATCTAAAATTTATTTGTCAACCTATTATTGACGGTTTATTTTTTCATATTCGTTGTGTATGCTATGTTTTAAATTTATGTGTTCAAGATGGATTAAAAATTTTAGAAAGTTATATTAAACCAATTAGAATTGTAATTTCTTATTTATGGTCACATCCATATATAATGAAATAATAGGGTAGGTTTTGAAAAACTAATAGAATGAGACCTAAAAAATTTCCACGTGATGTACCAATACGTTGGAATTCAACATACCAATTATTACAAGATTCATTTGAATATAAAGAATTATTATGTTCATTTTTTGTACAAAATACTAATACTAATATATATTTATTTTCACAATAATGAAATATTTGTAGTAGTATTTGTGAAATTTTAAAAGTATTTAATGATGCAACTGAACAACTTTCTAGTGTTTATTATCCTACTGCTCAATTAGTTTTAGAAATTTTTTTAAATATAGTATTAGTTTTAAATGAACATATTAATAATGAATCTTTATCTCCTTACATCTTAGCTATAAAAAACTAAATAGAAAAAATAATTTTATTTTATTCTTGAAATTTATTTAATTGCATTTGCTTTAGATTCTAGATTTAAATTAGAAGTTTTACAAGAAATATTAATATTATATTATGACGCTTTAATTCTAATTAAATATTCTTTTTCTTTAGGTCCAGTTAATATTATATATAATGTTAGAATTTATTTATATGATATTTATAATCAATATTATGCAAAATATGGAACACAAATTAATATTTCCGAAATACAACAAACTACTAATAATAATTTAAACTTACAAAAGCCTAACTTTTATTAAAAGAACGGATAAAACGTTCACGAGGATCCTCAAGTTCCACACAGGAACTTGAGAATTATTTTACGACTTTTTTATTTTAATGAAGCAGATAGCGAAAATTTCGATATCTTAAAGTGGTGGTCACAGAAGGCTCAAAGCTTTCCCGTCTTCTCCGTGATCGCCAAAGAAATTTTACCTTGTCCAGTGTCAATTGTTGCTGTGGAGTAGACGTTCAATGTCGACGGCAATATATTAGATGAACGACGATAACTTTGTCTCCCGACTCATTGAAAGCCCAAGCATTACTGAACGATTGGACCAGATCAGAGAAAAGAATCTAAGGAATGTAACTTTCAGATGACAAAGTTAAAAATTTCGATACTGAAAGAATAAATACGACAGGAACGGGAAATGGAAGTGAGTAACAATATAAAAAAATAAAAATGTAAAAGAACTACTATTTTGATTCCCCTAAGGGGATATATAGGCAACTTAAATAAGTGCAAGTCCTTTTTTATAATAAATTTTAATTTTTAATTTTTAATTTTTTTAACATAATAACCTTGAACTGTGGTGAACCATGACGAATCATGAAACGAACTGTGAACCGACGGTTCCGAACCATGAATAGTAATTGTTTTGGGCAGTTAAGATTAAGAGTCACCTGTCTAGAACCGTCGAATCAGGTGGAGGTATTCCTTCCAGCGACACCTCTCTTCGCCCACACTACTTTTTCTCACGCACACGAAGACACGATGCCGCCATCCTCCTTCCCCCACCAACGGTCGACGGCTCCATTCCATCTCCTCACTGCCGGCCGGCCATGTCCATTACCTCTCCTCTCCATATTCTCTATTCCCATCATCTTCTCACTCAAGCAACTCACGGACCAAGTTCACCCGACGCCAACAACACTACCATCCTTTGGCCAACTCTCCTCTTCGAGTTAGAAGAGGAGAGGGCAGCCCCTTTTGCACTCCGACAGCCCCATTCCCTTCGTCGTAACTCCTCTTTGGGTTAGAAGAGGAGGGTCCTTCTTCACCATCATCCGATAGCCTTCGCCCCTCTCTTTTTCGGGTTAGAAGAGGAGAGGGCAGCCACTCCGCCATCCACAACCCTTCATCGGCAGCTTCCCCTTCTTCTCTTCAAGTTAGAAGAGAAGAAGTCCTTCACTTCATCCGGGTGGCACTTCCTCCTTCCGGCGATCCCATAACTCTGGCTTCATCAAATCCGGCCACAAATAATCCATTCAGCGGTTCCGGGCAGCAACACATTTGTAATGCGTTATTTGATTTTTTTTTTTTTTGTGTGTTGTATATATATATATATTTATATATAGATACACACACACACAAATGTGTCCCTAGGTTTTTATGAGCCCTGGGCAGGTGCCCTGGTAGCCTTGGCCCAGGGTCGGCTCTGCCCTCACCCCTCTCTTTTTCGGGTTAGAAGAGGAGAGGGCAGCCACTCCGCCATCCACAACCCTTCATCGACAGCTTCCCCTTCTTCTCTTCAAGTTAGAAGTGAAGAAATCCTTTACTTCATCCGGGTAGCACTTCCTCCTTCCGGCGATCCCGTAACTCTGGCTTCATCAAATCCGACCACAAATAATCCATTCAACGTCCCGGGCAGCAACGCATTTGTAATGCGTTATTTGATTTCTTTTGTGTTGTGTGTCTAGTTGGCTGTTGACTTGTAACGAAGTAATCCTCCCTTGTTTAAGATTGCATGCATTAGGATTGAATTACTTGATGCTCACTATGTGTTCGATGAATTGCCTCTTACATTCTTGCTACTTTTATTTGTGTCAATGCACTTCAATTCATTTCATTTCAGCAATGTTTTAATTTAATTGGATGTTATTAATGTTTATTATTCATTTGGATGCCATTAGGTTAGATAGATTAAGTTTTGTTAATTGCTCTACGGTTCCTTGCATGCTTAATTTCCCATGCTTTAGATCCGTGCACTTAGCTTAATTTGAATCATGCTTTCACGTTATTTGGCAATATGTTTCTTCCAATGGTTAGTTTTAGACTTTTAGTTGATGCATTTATTTCCTATTGTGTTTTTAATTCTTGTGAGATTTTATTTCATTTAAATGCCAGTGTAGGTTATTCTTTATTCAGATGCACTTAGTTTAGATTAGTAGTCTAGGTTTCATTAATGTTTTACTTCTTTTAATTCTGTTACAGGTGTGATTTAGTCAGGTTAGATTTTATTACTTACATTTTCCCAAATAGTTAACAGTTAAAGTGAGTCCTCAAGTCGGATAGTTACAACTATAAAAAAAAATTGTAATAGTAAGACTTAGTTAATGTAGAATAGGTGATTGGTTGAAGCTCTTCTGTGACTTTTCACTTGTATTTTTGGAAATGAGCTATCATTTCTCTACCTTTGAGTTATTTATATCTTGTTTAATCAATGTTATTATATTTATATCTGTCAATTTATTATTTTTATCTCAATATAATAAATAAAATATAGAAGAAGTATTTTAAACAAATTATCTTTTATTATAGTAATATATTGTTACTCTGTTGAATATTATATTTTTGTTGTCTATTTTATTATTATTAAGATATGTACGTTGGATTACAGTATCATTAGTTGTGTTATATATTTCTTTCTAAATAACTTCTTTGTTACAATCCTCTTATGTTTCAAGGTTTTTGTCATTTCAGGAAATGTTAAAATATATTGTCGTATAAGGCCACCTTTTGAAGATGAAGGTTTTTCTATAATTGAGCTTCTAGATGAATTCACAGTTTAAGTAAACACCAATGATGATTCTCTTGTCAATCCTAAAAAGGATTATGAATTTGATCGAGTATATATATGGCCCTCATGTTGGACAAGGTAAAACATTTTTATTATTCTAGACATTTATCAGGTTCCAACTTCTTCTAATTGTTAACATTTTTAAACATACATGAACAATTGATTGTATGAGCTATGGTTTCACTTATTTTTTTCTTTTCAGATGCTAAATATAAAGCTTAAAGGATAATTTTTAATTAATTTTGATTTTCTGTTCATCTTGTTTTACTATGTACGTGAACAATATTTGTTTGACTTCTCATCACTATCTTGTTATATGCACATTTCCAGGGGAATTGTTTTGCGATGTTCACCTATTTGTGCAGTCAGCTTGGATAGATATAATGTATCTATATTTGCATATGGCCAAAGCGCCTCTTGGAAGAGACAATGATTTCCTCCATTCGTTGGATCCTCTTGATGTCATGTCATTACTTCTCTCTTTTAGCTATATGTATTAAATATGTTATTGAAGGTTGGAGAAGACTTGTTATTAAAAATTGTATATATTTTAGAAATTGAAGAAGGTTTTGTGGTACATTGTGGAGAAAAATGTAAATGAGATATATTAATATTTTGAAATGTAATATGAATATTATATGTTGTTTTGGTAATGTAATATGTTATGAATATAAATTAGTTTTGTGAATTGAAATGTAAATATCGTGAATTGATTTAATTTGATATTGTATTTGGTTTTGGAAATTTAATAAATGTGCAGGTAAAATATGATATAGAATTATTTTTTAATTGGTTCAAATTCGATTTTAGAAGGGGTTTAAACTGCTCCTAATGATATAGGATCATTTTAAAACTGCTCCTGTAAAATATATTCACAAGCGGTTTCTAACCGTTTCTAATGGTAAATAATCAGATGTAGTTATTAACCACTTCTAAAAGTATGCATTAAAAACAATTTCTAACCGCTTCTAATGACAAACAATTAGAAGTGGTTAATAACCACCGGTTAGTTTTATCGCTTCGGTTGTCTTTAGCCCCGCCAACATTTGTAACTGTTGGAAAATTGGTGCAATAGGTTTAGCAATGGTTGGTAAACATTGTTATAAGCTTTTTAAAACCGCTTCTAAAAATTTTTTTTTGTAGTGTTATTTTTTACACTTGAAAAGGGAGTCTTGGCGCAACGATAAAATTATTGGCATGTGACCAAAAGGTCACCGGTGTGAATCCTGAAAACAGTCTCTTGCAAAAAACAAGGTAAGGCTGCGTACAATGGATCCTTCCCCGCGACCCCGCATGACGGGAGCTTTGTAACGACCCGACCCTCTTGGCCCATTTGGCGGCCCATTTGGCGACCTCTCATGTCCTCTAATGTCGTCGATCGACGACCCTTGGTCGTGCCATTAATCACTAGGACTTTCCACCCTTGGTCAGTGGATTTTTGTCTCCTCCAGGATTCGAACTCTAAACCTCCAGGCTTAAGTATTAGAGTTTATGAATCCTGGTAACCAAGTGAGATGATCTCACTTGGTTACCAGGATTCATAAACTCTAATACTTAAGTCTGGAGATTTAGAGTTCGAATCCTGGGGGAGGCAAAAATCCACTGATCAGGGATGAAAAGTCATAGTGAGTAACGGCACGGCCAAGGGTCGTCGGTCGATGACATTAGAAGTCGCCAAATGGGCCGACAACATAAGGGCCGATGGTCGACGACATGAGAGATCGCCAAATGGGCCAAGAGGGCCGGGTCATTACAATAAAAAGGCGCCTTTTTATTGTAACGACCCGACCCTCTTGGCCCATTTGGCGACCCTCGGGTCGTCGACCGTAGGCCCTTATGTCGTCGACCCATTTGGCGACCTCTCATGTCGTCTACCGACGACCCTTGGCCGTGCCGTTACTCACTAGGACTTTCCACCCCTGACAGTAGATTTTTGCCTCCCCCAGGATTCGAACTCTAAACCCCCAGGCTTAAGTATTAGAGTTTATGAATCCTGGTAACCAAGTGAGACCCGACCCTCTTGGCCCATTTGGCGACCTCTAATGTCGTCGACCGACGACCATTGGCCGTGCCGTTACTCACTAGGACTTTCCACCCCTGGTCAGTGGATTTTGCCTTCCCCAGGATTCGAACTCTAAATCTCCAGGCCTAAGTATTAGAGTTTATGAATCCTGGTAACCAAGTGAGATGATCTCACTTGGTTACCAGGATTCGTAAACTCTAATACTTAGGCCTGGAGGTTTAGACGACACAGCCAAAGGGTCGTCGGTCGACGACATTAGAGGTCGCCAAATGGGCCGACGACATAAGGGCCGACAGTCGATGACATGAGAGGTCGCCAAATGGGCTAAGAGGGCCGGGTCGTTACAATAAAAAGGCGCATTTTTATTGTAACGACCGGACCCTTTGGCCTCTTGGGCGGCCCTTGTGGCGGCCCTTATGTCGTCACCCTATTTGGCGTGTATGTTGTACTATGTCTTATTATGTATTAAATTCTATGTCAAATTCTATGTCTTATTATGTATTAACTCTATTTTGCAGGGTATGTTGTACTAACGTATTTTGCAGGAAGTGAATTGGAGTGTTTACCTCAAGTAACCTGGAGAAAACCCTCTCGCAACAAGGCGCGAGGGTGCCCTCATGGAGCTTGAGGGTGCCCTGGACACTGGCGCGAGGGCGCCCTCATGGAGGTTAAGGGCGCCCTCAGGCGGATAGACTGTGACCGGGTCGAAGCACATTCATGTTGCGGATTTGGCGCGGATGAGGGCGCCCTCCACAGGCTATAAAAGGCAGTCTTGAGCAGCAGCAAGGAATAACAATGAAAATGCGATCCATCTTCCGTGCACTACTCAAAGAACCACCCGATAAAGCTGTAGCAAGACACCGACAACCTGAACCCTCGAATTTCCTATTCTTAAAGTTGTTGATATATTTTCTTACTATACATAATTGTTGTACTCTAGAATTGTACTCTTGCGAACTTATAGTGATTGTCTAAAGTAAACGCTCAACGAGCGTGGGCCTTGAAGTAGGAGTCGCCCCAAGCTCTGAACCAAGCAAAAAATCCTTGGTGTTTACGTTTGTATTGTTTACTTTTCCGCTGCATTTACTTGTTAAGTTTTCCTTAACGAAAGTGAAAGCCATGAGCGTATTCACCCCCTCCTCTCTCTCTCTAGCGCTTTCGATCCAAGGGAGAGTGGAAAAAGTTCTTTTATTTACTTGGATTTTTGAAAAATTATTTTTGACTTGAATGAAAAATTATTTTTGATTGGGTGTAAAATAAAATTATTTTTAACTTGGCTTTGAAATGAAAAATATTTTTGACTTAAGGTTGGACTAAATTAAAATTAAAAGTTTGAGCCTAGTTTTTTTCAAAGTTTTTAACTATGTTCAATTGTCAAAACTTCAATTAAATCAAAAGTTTGTAAGTACTCACTTCAATTTAAATTAGCTTGGTTTTGGTTTTAAAACCTAAATTTAATTTATTAACTTAACTTGCAAACCTATTATTTTGCCTAGATAATATTTGCTAACTTGTTACTTTAAGTCTTAAATGTATATACTTTAACTTAGCTTGGTTACAACTACTAGTTTCAAGTAACAAAGCTTCCTTTCAGGGGTAGCAAACTTTCATTTGTTTCCTTTCTACACTTTATATATTTTTTATTTATAGCAAAGGGGGAGAGGAAAGTGAAAATTAAAAAGAATGTAGTTAAATAAAAAGAATGAATAAAACTAGAACATTTTGCTCAATTCCATTTTGTTCAATTTGCCAATCACTTAAAGTGTTCTAGTTTACTTGATTCTTAATATTTTTTGTGTACTCTTGTTTTACTTAACTTTGAATATTGTTGTCATAATTAAAAAGGGAGAGATTGTTGGTGCGAGAAGCATCCGACGATTGAACCTAAGTTTTGATAATAGCAAAGGGGTCAAAGTTAAGATTATTTGTGATCTAATGGGTTTGAATGAGTTTGCAGGAAAGTCCTACGTGTACTTAGACAAAAGTCCTAGCTGCGGTTAAACAGGTGGAAAACCCTAGGGGGAGGTAACCCTAGGTCCTAGGAGGTGGTAACCCTACGCGGAAAGTCTTGGCGGTTCGAGGGTTTCGAGCAAAAGTCCTAGAGTCGAGGACTCTAGGTGGAAAGTCTTGGTGTCGTGAACCAGGTGAAAGACTGGGCGGGCCATGGAGCGGACATCCAGTGGAAAGTCCTGGAGCCTCGGGCGCAGAGCAAAAGTCCAGTTGGTCTGGAAGATCAACTGGCAACAGAAAAACTCTCCTGAGTGGAGTAGGTGAGGACACGTTTCCTGGTGAGAGAATAGTAGGCGTCGGTTTGACCTAGAATTTGAAATCGAGAATCCGAAGTCAAAACCGAATAGTCCAATGCAGGGTATGTTGTACTAGCGTATTTTGCTGGAAGTGAATTGGAGTGTTTGCCTCAAGTAACATGGAGAAGACCCTCTCGCAACAAGGCGTGAGGGCGCCGTGGATGCTGAGTAGAGGGCACCCTCATGGAGCTTGAGGGCGCCCTGGGCACTGGCGCGAGGGCTCCCTTATGGAGGTTGAGGGTGCCCTCATGCGGATAAACTGTGACCGGGTCGGAGCTCATCCACGTTGCGAATTCAGCGCGGATGAGGGCACCCTCCATGGTGTTGGAGGTGTCCTCCACAGGCTATAAAAGGCACCCTTGAGCAACAGCAAGGAACAATAATGAAAATGCGATCTATCTTCCTTGCACTACTCAAAGAACCACCCGATAAAGATGTAGCAAGACACCGACAACCTGAAGCCTCGAATTTCCTATTCTTAAAGTTGTTTGTATATTTTTTACTATACTTAATTGTTGTACTCTAAAATTGTACTCTTGCGAACTTATAGTGATTGCCCAGTGTGGGCCTTGGAGTAGGAGTCGTCCTAAGCTCCAAACCAAGTAAAGCATCCTTGGTGTTTGCGTTTGTATTGTTTACTTTTTCACTGCATTTACTCATTAAGTGTTCTGAAACAAAAGTGAAAGTCACGAGCGCTATTCACTCCCCCCCCCCCCCTCTAGCGCTTTCGATCCATCAAAGTGTTGATGCAAGTCGAGTGGCTAGTTCTCTTTTAAAGTCAGTACAGTCTAAATAAGCTCTCCTCCTAACCTCAAGGCATCCAGTCTGTCTATCTTTATAAATGGATAGCTTGGTCCGAGCATTGCCCACTTCAACCTTTTAGCGTTCAACTCGGTTTGCAGGGACTCTAGTTGGGTTTCTCGTGTATTCAGCTCGACCTGTTGCTTCAGTAGTAAGAAGTTCTTAGTGGATAGTTCCTAATTAGTTCAGGGGATCTGAATGCATGTGAAAGCCTTAGCTCTTCTAGCAAAGTAGTATTGTGAGCTAGGTCTGAAATGACTTTATCTTTCATTGCTCTTTCTACTTGGAGCTTGGACTCGCTGCCTTGTAGCATGAGCTCTAATTTCTTCTTGTCCATCTTTTGAGACTTTATTAATTGATGGCATTCTTGTAAAGTCTTCTCCATGCCAGAAATGATCTCAGCCTGCTCCTTTATTTTTCCTTGCAAATTGGTCATCTCATTGCTAGGAGTAGTAGAAGTGGCCTCTAGTTCTTCCACGTGATCCTTCAAAACTTTGTTGGCCTGCTCCAAGTCTATAACCAATTGGCCCAAATATAGTCCAGAAGAATAGAACTGAATGGAATAACGACAAAGTTATAGTTCACAAAAGTAATTTGAGAAAACTTATCCATGCACTTACCGCAGTGGCATTTCGGTTATGCTCATCACCACACTATAAAATTATGGTCCTTTGTGTGTTTGTCTATGTGATTGCACCCACGACTCAGCTAATAAACCCTTCAACTTAAGTATCCCATAAGGTGAAAAAGAAGTGGTCTCCAACCCTTGTTGGGATGGCAACCTATAGCATTGCTTGAAAAGACATTGAGAACTAGTTGAAGGAGTAGGCCTCGAATAAAGAGCGAGAGGGATCTCAGGCGACTACGGATGAATGGAAGTCAGTTGGACGGGTAAAGATTTTGATATTTGCCCAACTGGCCTAGAACTTTGGTGAGTATTGATCGATTAGATGTACGACCAGTCGATCTTATACTAGGAGTTCGTTTGGCATGGGGGTAGCTAAAGGAACACTTAAAGCTTGTAGTAGAGCTGGCTGAGTAGATAGAGGAGCTGGCATTGTCTCGACGAGCTTGACATCTGGGGTGGTCACATGAGACATAGGTATAAGAACACATGGCTTCTTATAGCAATTGTAAAATGAGAGTGGCTATGTTTTTGAGACTCATGCTCTTTACCTCTAGCAAAAGAGATCTCAACTAAAGCAAAAGAATGTCGTTTGGCGATGGGTTGCTTAGGTATATCTAGGCCAAGAGTCTCTGTTCAGGGCCTTTTGTGTTTAATGATCAGAATAGTATCAGACTCTGAAGTGTTGGAAGAAGAACTATGAGAAGGTTTTGTTGGAGGAAGTGAACCAACAGAGGTGGAGGCCTGTCTAAGCTGATGCTCCTTTAGTAAATTCTAGCATATCCAGTTCAAATTCTCTTTCGACAGCCGATTATTTTTGAAAAGGAGGGTTGGGGTAATGGCTTCCACTACGAAAATAAATGAATGATTAAGACTAGAAACTTTTATAACAAATGGTTAATAAATAACAAATAATTAAGGAAAAAATAAAGATTTTTTCTTACCGAAAGTGGCGCTTAGCTCAAGGTCCATTGGAGTGAGCCTAAAAACGTATAATAAACCTTCAATAGTTAATTTGAACAAGCTAAATTTCAAACTCCTCAGTCGATATAGAGCTTGGCGAAGAAGTGGATCTCTTCTTTGGTTGGAATTCTATTGAATAAAATCGCCTTTGGCAAGCCTGAAAGCGAAATATACCGACTAATCTTGTCCGAGAGTGAGTCGACGGACGCTGGGAAGATGACGCTCACGTTGACTGGATGTCGACTGAAGATGACGCGGGCCTCCAACGAGTTGAGCCTACAACCATAAGTCGTTAGTGCCGAGCCAGGGAGGGGTTCCCGACGACGGTACTCCAATGCTCAAGTCAGTTATCGACGACAAGAGAATGAAGAATAAAGGAGCAGCAGTGTAACTATAGCTACAGTCATGAACATACCTCTGTCGAAGTCTGAGGGTCCTTATATAGGGCTACCAGGAGGTGCGTGCATACTTCCCAAGGTGTACGCGCTTCACAAAGCATACTTGGAAAGGATGTGTCAGAAAAGCGTGCCTGATGCCATACCCGAACAGCCCGAGCATATCCCTAACGTGACTGTGGAAGCTTCCACCATACGATTCTCTGTCCGATCATGCCGCCAACCATGTAGCCCGTCGGTGACACTGGTCCATAGGAAGATATCATCAACTGCCCATTTTGTCTGTTATTGGGCCGAGCGGGAGAGCCACTCGACCAGTTTATCGTCTGGGTGATACAATGGTCGGGTTGAGCGTTCGCTCAGCCAATGATCTGCTACTCGGCTCCGCCCTGCCGAGTGAGGGAGCCTTGCCTGCCGGGTCGAGGCTGCGTCCACTGTTTAGCTGAGCGAGACGACCGCTCGACCTTTGTCCCTCGCTGCTTGAGCTTTATGAGTGTCGAAAGCTCGGTATCTGACTGAGCTGTCGAAATGTCAGATCGGATATTCTTCAGCTGATCGAGAAGGTAACTTGCCTGATCCACCTCATGCCTAGGACGTTGAACACTTTGACCTCCTACCGGACGGGACCTACCTTACCACCGGATCATGTGCCTTCCTCTCAAGACTAGTCGAAGGAGGCTGCAAGTCCAACTGACTGGACAAGTAGTCTGACGACCGATTGGCCAATCGGCCAATGGGTTGGTTGGATCCCGATCAGCCCATGTAGGACTGATCTTTCTTTGCCGGTCGGCGCTTTGAACCTTCATACTTGGATATTTTTTCCTCATTGTCCCCGGAGGGGTGCGAGCCGGGCAGTCAATGCCAACGCCACCCGAATCTCCTCGGGATACGTGAAAATCACCCCCATTAAGGCCGAGCACGCGCCTACGCCCATTAAATGCTGCCCTGTGGGAGGGTGCCACGTGTTGTTGCCGCAGTCGCCGCACGTCCGAGGTGACAACTGCTGATGTGATGTTTGGCTGTTTGAATTCAACGGCTAGATGCGCGCTCCGATTCTTGTGCCCTAGATCGGACGGCTTCGGTCGACCGAGCCATTCTTTATAAAGCCACGGTGTCGACTTCTGTTCCATCATCTTGCGTATGTTGTGTGCTCCGGCGATTGTGTGTTTGGTTGCTCTGGCGAACCTCGGCTCTTTGCTACGGCGATCCACTATTCCCTGCGGCGGTCTTGTCCCTCTCATAAGCTTTCCTCCTCCCTTTCCATCGCTGCTCTTCTGCTGCTTTTTCTCTGCCATTGTTCCAGCGTCTGTCCAGCGTCCATTTTACATTTCTCTCCCCCTTCGTTCGTCGAGTTCTTTGCTTTTCAGTTTTGCGGCAATGGCGAGTTCTTCTCAGCCTTCCGACCTAGCTCCCGATCTCCGGTATAATACCATGGAGACTCGGTTCGACGCGAGCGACGCCGCGAGCCTGATAAACACCTTTAACATCCCTTCTGACCATAAAATAGTTCTAGCCTCCCCGTCCGACCGGTCCAATGATCCGTCGGTCGACACAATTTGTTTCTTCCGAGACCAATTCATGGTCGGTCTTCGGTTTCCCATCCACCCTTTTATAACTGAGGTTTGCAATTACTTTCGTGTTCCACTTGCCTAGCTTGTTCCTAACTCCTTCCACGTGCTGTGCGGCGTGGTAGTGTTGTTCCGAGTACACAACATTCCACTGACCCCTCAGGTATTCCACTACTTCTATTATCCCAAACAGTTTGAGCTGGGCACTTATCTTTTTCAATCTCGGATCGGTCTAGTCTTTTTTGACAAAATGCCCACTTCCAATAAACACTGGAATGAGTACTTCTTCTTTTTGAGACTCCCCGAGCGGCTAAGCTACCGGACCAAATGGCAGGTCGGGCTTCCTTCTCAACCCAATTTGAAGAAGTACAAGACTCGACCAGACTACCTTCATGCTGCTAACACGTTGGTCGGCCTAAAGTTCGGCATCCATAAGTTGTTGTCGAAGGGTATGATGTACGTGTTCGGGCTGAGTCCAATCCAAACGAAGCTCCCGAGCAACCTAGGTATGCAATTTCTCAACCTTCTTCCCTTGAATCAAACTGATTCTTTTCTTCTTTTGCAGCTGACATCATGATGCGCGCTCGGCATAATGAAGGTCAGGCAAGCTGAGATTGAAGCAGCTGCATCCAAGGAGATAGAACGGCTCGGCTTAACCCCCGTCGGCTCACAGGAGGGTATAGGTGGGGAGACCTCAACTGTGGACGAGGGGATCGTCGAACGGACGCCCAGCATAGGAGGGGCGGCTGACCCGCGCCCGGTCTGAGAAGTGCCGCCCATACTGAGGGCTCGGGATCTTCGGGCGATGAGGTACCGCTGACTCGAAAGACACGCCGAACAAACACGCCCTCTCGCTCCGCCACTTCGGCTGTACAAGCTTCCTTGAGGGGAGGCACCCCGTCTCCCGCTGCCCTCGAAACAGTGGAGGCTACTTCCTCTGATCGGACTCCGTCTTTGGCTGAGCTACCAGAGCCGCTCACCATTCAGCCAATCACTTCCTTGCCTCTAGCTAAGCGGAGGATAACACGGTCCGCTATTCTTCCAGTCCCTCCTGCCCAAGCTTCCGGCCCGACAACCTCTTCTCAATCGGTGCCAAGCAAGCGACGATCCATCACCGCCACGCTTCGCCTGCCAACGGAGGACCTTCTTGCGTCGGGCAACCAACCCAACTCTCCCCAGCATCAGGTCTATATTCGTGGTCGGCTCGCTCGTATATGGGAGGAAGCAAGGGCACGAGCGGCCGTGAAACCCCCTGGCGTGCTCGCTGATAGCCATCTGGAAATGTCCACCGAGGTTAGTATTCTCAACTATCAATTCATGAGTTATCTCCGATTGACACTAATGCTTGCTTGCAGTTCTGGGTGGAGAACATTACCATGTGCCAACGGTTGGCTCAAGTGGAGGACGAACTGAAGAGGCTTAAGATCTCTGGAGGTGCTTCCTCTTCCTCCCAGGGGCCACCGATTGCTCAGGTGCAGGCCGACCTGGAAAAGGCCCGACAACTTCTCACGGTGAAACTGCAGAAATCGACTGACCAGGCCAGCAGGTTGGGTCAGATCGAGGCGCAACTGAAGACTTATGACCGGAAGCTCAAGCTGGCTTCCAAAAGGAAACAGCGGGTCATCACCGACCTAGAACTGAAGAACCAGGAGGCTCGTCAGTTGGCCGAGAAGCTCAAGAATGCAGATAACTCCCTGGTTGCCGAGAGGGAGAGCCGCTTGGCTAAGGAGGCTGAGCTCCAGGATCTGGTGAAGTGCCTCGAAGAGGATCTGGAGGTCTCCCGTGTTGCACTGACAGCCTACCAGGAGGCTGAACTGGGCCGCTTCGCGGTCCTAAGGCAACAATATCTCCGCTCAGACCAATTCCTTGAAAAGGCAACTAATCGGATTGTCCGATCGTTTGAGCTGGCCATCGACGCGACGCTCAACCAACTAAAGGCGAACGACCACATCTCTGAAGCCCTGTCTGACAGCGATGTTAACCACGTCCAGCTCCTCGACTCTATTCCTGGCGAAGCTTTTGACTATATCGAGTGTGTGAGGGGTTTGTAGAGAGTAATTTTTGGGAGCCTTGAATGTATTCCTACCGCTCGGCAGTGTTTGACTTATGATCAATGAAGTCTTTTTGTGATTTTTCTTTATATGTTGTCCTTTTGCTAGTATCTAGCTATATAGTCCCGAACGACTGCTACGACCATACTTTCATTACTAATAAATTCGCTAGGATCATACCTCCCGGGTTTAAGGTCGCCACTCGACCCAGGGGTTTATAGTTGTCGTTTGACTCTGGGGTTTAACGTTGCCGTTCGATGGTCTTCTAAGGATGAAATTTAAGGTCGACACTCGACCCTAGGGTTTATAGTCGCCGCTCGACTCTAGGGTTTAACGTCGCCGCTCGACGGTCTTCTAAGGCAGGAGTTTAAGGTCGCTGCTTGACCCTAGGGTTTATAGTCTCCGCTCGACTATGGGGTTTAACATCGCCGCTTGGCGGTCTTCTAAGGCGGGAGTTTAAGGTCGTCACTCGACCGTCGGTGGAGACCTGGGTTTAACGTCGGCGCTCGACAATTTGGTGAAGACCGGGGTTTAAGGTCGTCGCTCGACCGTCGGTGGAGACCTGGGTTTAATTTCGTCGCTCGATGAGAATTTTGATAACCTTTCTTTTTTCATTCCAATCCTTCACTCAAAGGGAACAGGAAAAATGGAAAGTACACCTCAATTACATTGGCACACCTTTCATCCAGCTCGGTACGGTTGGAGATGGTTCGCGCTCCAAGGATGTTCTAGTTGCCGCCCATCTTCATCCTCTAGGTAATAAGCACCTGAGCAGAGCTTCTCCACGACTTTAAATGGTCCAGCCCACGAAGCTTCTAGTTTAGTGACGTCACCGACCGACTTCACCTTCTTCCACACGAGGTCGCTGACCTGGAACAACCTAGGGAACACCCGTCGATTGTAGTTTTGTCTCATCCTCTGCCTATAAGCCATCAACCGAATGGCTATCTTGTTGCGCGTCTCATCCACAAAGTCTAGCTCTAGAAGCCTCCGCTGGGTGTTGTCTTCGTTGTAGTGTTGTATTCGATTGGGCTCGACTCTGACCTCGACCGGGATGACCGCTTCATCGTCGTACACAAGGTGGAACGGGGTTACCCCCGTACCTTCCTTAGGGGTCATGTGGATTGTCCATAACACACCGGGGAGCTCTTCCACCCAGCTCCCTCCGATGTGGTCGAGTCGAACTCGCAAAATCCGCAAGATCTCCCGATTGACAACCTCAACCTGCCCGTTGCTCTAAGGGTATGCTATGGAGGTGAAGGTCTGCTGGATGCCATACTCCTCGCACCACTTTTTGAGTTTCCGTCCGACGAACTATCTACCATTGTCTAAGACGAGTCGACACGGAATGCCAAACCGACAGATGATATGCTGTCAGATGAATTTTTAGACCATCTGTTCGGTTATTCTCGCCAGTGGCTCGGCTTCAACCCACTTGGAGAAGTAGTCCACTGCGATGAGCAAAAATTTTCGCTGCCCGATCGCCATGGGGAAGGGTCCCACAATATCCATGCTCCATTGGTCGAACGAGCACGACACAGTGGAAGCCCTCATCTCTTCGGCCGGCCAGTGGGAGAGGTGGTGGTACTTTTGGTAGAATAGACAGTTAGCTACTGTCCGAGTGGCATCCTCCTGTAGAGTCAGCCAGAAGTACCCGGCCAACAGAATCTTCCTTGCTAGTGACCGACCGCCCGGTTACCCTCCACAGGAGCCTTGATGTACTTCTTGCAGTATATAGTTGGTGTCCCTCGATCTGACGCATTTAAGCAATGGCCGGGAGAAGGCCTTCTTGTAGAGTTGGTCCCCGACTAGGGTGAAACGACCAGCTTTTCTTCTCAATAAGTGAGCTTCCTCCTGATCGGACGGCATAGCTCCCGATCGTAGAAACTCGACTATGGGTGTTCTCCAATCGCTAGGGAAAGTGAGGCCCTTCATCCTATCGACGTGCGCCATCAAAGATACTTGCTCAATCAGCTGCGCAATGATGATCAACGAGAGTGAGCTTGCCAATTTAGCCAGCTCGTCCGCCGCTTGGTTTTCTGCTCGGGGGATCATCTGGATGATCACCTCCTGAAAGTTTGCCTTTAGCTTTTCGAAGGCTTCGACGTACAACTTGAGCCACGTGTTACTGATCTTGAATGCTCCAATCAGCTGCTGAGCGGCTAATTGAGAGTTAGAGTGGATAAGCACCTTGCCCGCGCCGACATGACAAGCGGCTTGTAGTCTGGCTATAAGCGTCTCGTACTCAGCTTCGTTATTAGTTGCCCGGTATTCTAGCCGAATGGACAACTACACCTGCTCTTCTTGCGGGGAGATAAGCAGTATGTCGATCTCATTTCCCTACCGGGTGGATGACCCATCCACATATACTTTCCAGATCGAGTCAGGTTCAGGGTTTTGTACCTCCGTGACAAAATCTGCCAAGGACTGCGCCTTGATGGACGTTCGGGGTTGATATTGGATATCGAACTCGCTGAGCTTCGTTGTCCATTTGATCAACCGACCGGATGTCTCTGGGTTAAGCAGGACTCTTCCCAAAGAGCTGTTGGTCATCACAATGATAGTGTGAGCAAGGGAATAAGGACGGAGCCTCCGAGCGACGAGTACCAATGCAAATGCGAGCTTCTCAAGACTGGTATAGCGAGATTCAGCATCCTTTAATATATGACTCAAGAAGTACAGTGGTTGTTCTTCGTCGTTCGGTCGAACCAGCGGCGAGCCGACAGCATTCTCGGTCGAAGACAGATAGATTCGGAGTGGTTCACCGGCACTAGGCTTAGCTAGTACGGGTAGCGAGTTCAGATACGCCTTCAGTTCCTCGAAAGCTTGGTCACGCTCCTCGTCCCACTAAAACTTGGTGGCTCGGCGCAAAATCTTGAAGAAAGGAAGGCTCTGGTCGGACGACTTGGAGATGAACCGTGATAATGTTGTTATCCGATCGGTGAGGCGCTGAGCTTCCTTCAAGTTTCTTGGTGGTCGCATATCTTAAAGTGCATTCACTTTGCTGGGGTTTGCCTCAATGCCCCGCTCAGTGATGATATATCCAAGGAAGCACCCACTTTTCATGCCGAACAGACACTTATGAGGATTTAACTTGATTCCATACACCCAGAGGGTCTGGCAGGTCTCCTTGATATCTGCACAAAAATCAACGGCTGGGAGGGATTTAATTAGTATGTCGTCGACATATACCTCCATGTTGTGGTCGATCTACCGCCAGAACACTTTGTTCATCAGCATCTGGTAGGTGGATCCTGTATTCTTTAGGTCGAATGACATTACGTTGCAGCAGTACGTACCATCGGCAGTGATGAAGCTGACTTTCTCTTAGTCTTCACGGGCGAGCGGCACTTGATGATACCCTTGATATGCGTCCAGCATGCATATCAGCTCGCACCCAGCCGTGGAGTCTACCATCTGATCTATCCTAGGCAAGGGATAGAAGTCCTTTGGGCACGCCTTGTTAAGATCCCGGAAGTCGATGCAGACCATCCATTTATTGCCTGGCTTGGAGACCAGTACCACATTAGCAAGCCAGCTCGGGAGCTGAACCTCGTGTATGTGGCCGACCTCCAGTAGTTTCTCAATCTCCACCCGGATAATCAGATTCTGCTCAGCACTAAAGTCTCTCTTCCTTTGTTTCACCAGCCGAGTGTCCGGTCGTGCGTGGAGCTCATGTTGCGCGACACTTGGGCAAATGTCGGGCAGCTCATGCGTTGACCATGAAAGACATCATGATTCTTCCGAAGGCATCCAATCAACTCGGCCTTCTGCTCGGCTTCCAGGTCAGACGCTATGAAGGTCGTCGCTTCTGCCGGGCCTGGATGTATCTGTACTTCCTCCTTTTCTTCATAAACTAAAGGAGGCTTCTCGGTTATGGCACTTACCTCTGGTCGGGGCGTCTTCTGAGCGGACTTTACTTCCGTCTTGACAATTTCGATGTAGCAGCGCCGAGCGACCAACTGATCTCCTCTTACTTCTCCAACCCGATCCTCTACTAGGAATTTGATTTTTTTGGCAGAAGGTCGAGACGACCGCTCGGAATTCATTGAGAGTCGATCGGCCCAGAATGACATTGTAGGCGGAGGGGCGTTTACAACGATGAAGTTCATGGTCCTCGTCCTTCTAAGCGGCTCCTCCCTAAGTGATATGGCCAACTTGATTTGGTCGATCGGTTGGACCTCATTGCCGGTGAACCCGTACAGTGGGGTTTTCATCGGCAGCAGCTCTTCGCGATCGATTTGGAGTTGATCGAATGCTTTTTTGAAGATGATGTTGGCCGAGCTGCCAGTATCAACGAATACACGATGAATGGTATAAGTTGACAATTATCGCTCGGATAATGAGGTCGTCGTCTTGCGGCACTTTAACTCCTTCAAGATCACTGGGGCCGAAGTTGATCTCTGGTCCGCTCGCCTTTTCCCTGCTGCAACCTATAGCATGGATCTCCTACCGTTGAGCATAGGACATTTGGGTCCAGTTGGAGTCTCCGCTAGTCGGCACACCAGCGATGATGTTGATTTCGCCCCGTGTGGTGTTACTTCTATTTTCTTCCTCACGAGTGGACGACCTGCTTCGATCGCGTGCAGCTCTGGTCGGATCGGTGCTTCTCCGACGAGGTTGCTGCGGTGATCTTCTTGTGTCCTCTCGCCGATCGGAACGATGATTCTCGTGTCGCCGATCAGGAGAGGGGGGTCGGCGACGATAACTCTTAGGTGCTGGTTGGTCGACCGAGTTGAATCTACGACAGTTGCGGGTGTTGTGAGTTAAAGACTGATGGAATGAGCAAAACAAAGGGGTTCATACCTTCCCCTTGGGTCTCGGTCACTCAGCGGCAACATGCTGGACGGCGTGTGGCCTTGCTTCCTAGTGTGGGCGTATTCCTTCGGCTCGAGGCCCTCTCGGAGGCTAATGGCTGATCGGTGGCCTTCGTTCGGCTGCCAAGGGTGGCTCGGACGGTGCCTCCTTCCTTCTTCCTGCCTGAGCTTCCACTACATTGATATACTCGTTGATCTTCTTTAGCATGTAGTCGTAGTCGCGGGGTGGCTTCCTGACGAGCGATCGGAAGAAGTCCCCGCCCACGAGCCCTTGTGTGAATGCATTCATCATGGTCTCAGATGAGACCGAGGGGATATCCATTGTCACCTAGTTAAAGCGCTGGATGTAGGCTCGGAGAGTCTCTTTTGACCCTTGCTTCATGGAGAACAGGTTGACGCTTGTCTTCTGATAGCGCCTGCTGCTCGCGAAGTGGTGGAGGAAGGTCGTTCGAAAGTCTTTGAAGCTTCAGATAGACCCGTCCGGCAGCCTTCTGAACCACCGTTGAGCCGAGCCAGAGAGCGTAGTGAGGAAAACTCGGCACTTGACTCCATCTGTGTTTTGATGAAGAGTAGCGGCGTTATCAAACTTACTGAGATGGTCATCCGGGTCGGCTGACCCGTTGTATTCTCTGATCGCCAAGGGGGCATAATGCCTTGCCAGTGGATCTTGTAGGATTGCCTTGGAGAATTGTCGATTGATCCACTTGGGAGAAAGACCAGCTTGGCTCGCTTTGCCCTTTCACACGTCTCGCACGGGAGCTTCATTTGATGTGGATCCTTGTTCTTGATTTGCTTGCGCTATTTCGAAGGGCGTTTGAAACAACACCCGGTGAAACGGAATGGGTGTGGGAGGAGCTTCTCCAGGAGTGTCGGTCGGTAGCTTATTCTGTCCCCATATTGAGAGTTGCTCCGGTCAGTCTTCTTGCGTCGCTCGGCCTCTCGAGGCCGATGTTGCTTGCTGCGCTAGCCGCTCGGCTAACGCCTTTTGTTGCTGTTGCTCGACTATTTTTGTCGCCCGTACTTGTATAAGCGTGTCAAGCTCCTCTTGCGTGAGCGTCACGGTGTGGAGACATGATGTGCGTAGATTATATACTGTTTTATGCATGTTTTTACGCACATTTACATATTTTGAGCATGTTTGATCTATGCATTTTTATACTTCCATCTTTTCTTTTAGCATATTTACTCTTTTGGTTCGAAGATCTGCTTTTTGTGCATTTTCTGTACACAGGAGTCGATTTGGTGGAGAATCTACATCTTTAGGCATGCATTGGAGGAAACAAAGGGAGAAAGCACCGGGTCTTGTACCTCACACGGCCCTGCACTGGTATGGAGCTCGGGCCGTGTGGAGTTTGGCACCAACAGAAGAGGAAGATGCCATGGCCGTGTGAACCTCGCACGGCCGTGTCAAGATTTGAAGCCAACCAGAGCAGAAGCCTTACATGTGAGGTTTCCAGAGACCAAGCAGGCTGTGGCCGTGTGCACCACACGACCTGTAGCATTTCCAGAGAGCAGAAGGGTTATGGCCGTGTGGAGTCACACGGCCTTTTAACAGAGAGGGAAGCGGACATGGCGTGTGAATCTCACACTGCCGTGTCACGAGACCGTGTGGCGCCCGATTCCTCCTCTATTTAAACCCTTCTTCATGAATTGAAAGGGATCTCTCCCCTTTGGGAGAAAGCAAGACTTGGTGGTTTCCTCCCATTCTTGGGAGGATTCAGGCGATTCTAAGGAGATCTCAACGATTTCGACTGAGAGGATTGGATCCAAGACAAGGCTTCTTCAGATAAGTTTCTCTTTCCCCCTCTTCTTGTTTTCTTGGATTGGGGATTCAAGGAATGCTTGTAATCTCTATTTCTTCGGGTTTTCTTCCTCGATTCATGGAGTAGATCTTGTATTCTAGGATTAAGGGAGTATTTGTATGATGGATTGATGCAATCTCTTATGGATTTGCCATTTTCTTGTTTCAATGACATTATCTTGCTTGTATCAATTAGATCTTGAATGATTAATGGTGATTTGTGCTTAATTCTCATTCTTGATTGATTGTTTGGATTTCTTATGGACTTTGTAAAGATAAACTCTCACTCGATCATCCGAGGGATCCACGTGACAGGTGCAAGCCCGTGTAAGGACGTTTGAGAGATAATCTTGAAGAGGAAATAGGAATATTCAAGAGAGTAGGATGGATTTTATGATTAGCTTCTTATATCTTGATAGATTAATAAGTTGTGGGCTTCTATGTTGATATCCGAGGAAGGCATAGTAATAGGTGCGCTTCTGTGTAAGGACAACGTAGGTTCATGTCTAATTAATCCTATTTAGATACATTTCTCAGTCCTTAGCCGGTTGTCTATTGCAAGAGGGAACCGGCAACTTTCTACATGTTTGGCAATTGAGGGATAAGAATTGGTGAACCATTTATATTCAAGAAATCTTACAAAGAAACCGAAACTCCTAGAATCTCCCTTTATCATAACCCAAAACACTAAACTCTTGTTTGTTGATCTTTAAGATTAGGTTTGTTTACCTTTACTTTGCTTTTGAAACGATTGGATAGTTGTTTAGCTAATTCGCATTAAGACATTTCTAGTGCTTATTCCAGTCCCTGTGGATACGATAATCTTTTATATTACTTGCGACATTTCCGTACACTTGCGGAGAGCGAACAAGACATCCAACTTCTTCCATCTTCTCGGCTTGGATTCAGGTGTGTTCCCACAGACGACGCCAAATTTGATCATGTCCGAGAGTGAGTCGATGAACGCTGGGGAGATGGCGCTCACATTGACTGGATGTCGACTGAAGATGATGCGGACCTCCAACGACCTGAGCTTGCAACCACAAGTCGTTAGTGTCGAGCCAGGGAGGGGTTCCCCGGTGACGGTCCTCCGACGCTCAAGTCAGTTATCGGCGGCAAGCAAATGAAGAAGAAAGGAGCAGCAGTGTAACTATAGCTACAGTCGTGAACATACCTCCGTCGAAATCTAGGGGTCCTTATATAGGGCTACCAAGAGACGCATGTACGCTTCCCAAGGCATGCGCGCTTCTCAAAGCATATATGGAAATGACGTGTCAGAAAAGCGTGTCTGACATCATACCCGAACAACCCAAGCATATCCCTGACATGACAGTGGAAGCTTCCACCGTACGATTCTTTGCCCGACCATGCCGCCAACCATGTAGTCCGTCGATGACACTGATCCCTAGGAAGATATCATCAACTGCCCCTTTTGTCTGTTATTGGGCCGAGCGGGAGAGCCGCTCGGCCAGTTTATCGTCTGGGTATCGATACAATGGTCGAGTCGAGCGTCCGCTCGACCGATGATTTGCTACTCGGCTCCGCCCTACCGAACGAGGGAGCCTTGCCTGCCGGGTCGAGGCTGCGTCCACTGTTTAGCCGAGCGAGACGGCCACTCGGCCTTTGTCCCTCCCTGCTTGAGCTTTATGAGCGTCGGAAGCTCGGTATCTGACCGAGCTGTCGAAATGTCGAATCGGGTATTCTTCATGCTGACCGGGAAGGTAGCTCGCCCGATCAACCTCATGTCTAGGACGTTGACCATTTTGACCTCCTGTCGGACGGACCCCACCTTACCACCGGATCACCGACTTCTATTTGTCGAGGGAAGAAATAATAGTGAAACAAGCCAGGAGAAAGAGGAACATTGAATAAGCAAAAAACAATAACAACACCTCTTAAGATGCAAAGAGATTGGTGAATAGGCTGACGAAGCGGAATGCCAAAGTATTGGTTAACGTCAACGAAGGAAGGATGCAGGGGTAAACGGAAGCCGCCTATAACTTATTCTCTAAAAATAGCAATACTCTGGTGAAGAAAGATGAGAAAGGTCTTGGTCAATAGGAATAACCATGTAAGATGGAAGCCTGTAAAATATCTGTGCAAGGATGACATGTATAAATTAATAAATCTTCTAAAAATTTTCATGTCATGGTCAGATCTTCCCATGATAAACTAGACATTTAGAGTTTAAAATTTAATTACGGTGTATTATGAAAGATTTTTTCTTTAATTAGGTAGCGGACTCAAAAATATTAATTATCAGGATAAATCTCTCCATGTGCATTTATTTAGATGATAGATAAATTTTTTTTATAGAATTGAATCAGTCATCCTAAAAAAAAAATATGGAATCATCACATTAGCGGTACCCTAGAACCAGTTCCATGGATATGGAAGGAGGTAAATATATGTATACAGTTGAAAGTGCATAGCCGGGACGCTAACCTCAGATAATGACACCCCGAGAATCGAACCCTAGACCTCTCGACTACGAAACCATGCGCCCCCAATTGTACTACGCCCTGGGGATAATCGAATCAGTCATCCTAGATTTGATATTACCTAATTCATTATAAATTATAAATCACCTTGTTTGCAATTTGCTGTCCCGGCAAAATAAATCACTGATTTGCTTCAATTGTTTCTGTATTAGTATTGGTCGGAGCTTAACGAGCAAATTTTGTAAGGATTAAAGAGTGTCTCAGGCTTTGATCCGCGATGGTAAAAAATGAGATAGATTCTATAAATAATCAGGATTCAAATAAAATTAGATAAAAAGTGGGACTGGAACACATTACACGGAGTTTGAAAACTTATAACATCTAAGAGTTTGAAAAAATGTTTGATTAAGAGGCGGGACATATGACAAAAATTCAAATATCAAAACTCAACCGAACTAATAAATTTCGAAATTAATCCGCACCGTTGGATTTATTCAAAAGAACTGAAAACCTATAATTACAAAATAAAAAAGTAAATTTAAGAAATCATTTATCCATAATCATTTGTGATTAACAAACACTTTTACAATTAAAAAGAGCAAATGGTTCAATGCAGAAGGTTGAACACGTCTAACAGAAAACGAGCTTCTTAAAGAAACATTTATAAAAGTTTAATATTTTTATTTGTTAGGGACTTTTTATAAAGCACCCTCCAAAAAGTGGCGTATGCTGCTTAACGTGACGAGAACACGGTATTCTTTAGTAAAAGGCGAAAGAATAATTCGCTATGTGCTCACCACGCAGCTGTGTGATTCTGTTTTGTTGAGCTTCGGATCAATTTATAGTAACCTATGTGCGGAACTTGGTAAAAGCAAGCGATGTGGGACTAAAACCCAACCTGCGTAATGTTGACACCGCCAATAGACCTACGGGCGCTACGGCATATAATGACTCGATCTGCTGCGGCGCCCGCGCTCTCCCTGGTTTATCCTTCTCTCGCTTCCACTCCTCTGCCCTCCAAAGCCAAAGGGCTCTTCAGAGCATCTTCCCTCCCCTCGCCCAAGCCACGGACCAAACGCCCCAATTATCTCCTCCTCAAGACCCTAATTCCCAATCCCCAGCCACTCCAAACCCCTCCTCCCCCGCCGCTGCAGACCCATGAGCCCTGGGTTGTGGTTCTCGAAGAGGAGGTTAACGCTGTCGAACATGTGGTACAGGAAGTCGACGCCGCAGAGGTGGTCGAGGATGCGCCGGTGGCGATGCCGACCTTCAGGTGCTCCCTCGAGAAGCCTTCGGTATAGCGCTACGCTTCGCGGCGCTTGTAGCGGTACAGACTATGGTTGCGGTCTGGTTTTTGGGCGGCGTCGGAGGCGAGGAGGGGAACGGCTCTGGCATGCGGAAAGTCGAGGAAGGCAGGGTTGGGAGTGCCGCGAGCCAAGTAGCGGAGTTTCAGAAGATCCTGGAGATTAGAGCGATGGCTAAGGAGGCGAGGGAGACTGAAAGGAGGGAGCTTTCCGAAGACAGTGGAGTCCAGGGCGAGTCAAGCAGAAAGATTAGTAGTTTGAGAAAGAGATCTCCGAAGGTCATCTTGGACGAGAATGGATTTTCTGTGTCTCTGCCGCTGCCCTCCAAGAATGTGCATGAGGAAATGGATGGAAAGAAGCTCAAATCCAAGCCGAACACGGATATAAAAAAATTTGAACTACAAGAGAAAGGAAGGGTGGTTTTTTGAAATCCATAAGGAAATCTGAAAATGTTCCGAAATGCAACAAATTTTACCCATGAATCAAACAAGTTACTGCGGTTATTTGCTAGTATGAGATCCAGGGAGGATCAATGCAACAAATTTTACCCATACTAGTTACTAAATAGTTTGCTTATCTATATTAGTGGCCCTGGCTGAGATTCTTTCCAATTATGCATAATGATGAACCATCTGTTTTGCAGATACACTAAAACATCTTATCTTTAGAAATTGAAGAGCAGTTCTTTTTATGCTTTTTCTTCAGGAGGCCAATCAATGTGTAAGGTCTGATACAAGTATACAACAATCTAGTTAGGCCTTCATAATTGTGAAGCAAAATCATTTTATATTAGCATAGTTTCAAAATTATTTCATGAGCATCTAGTAGTTACTCATGAAAGATATGATCATAAGATAGTTTTATTGTATCATCATATCATGATGGCAGAAGGCGAATATGCTCGCTCCCAGCGCTCTCATCACCATATCAGAACTTAGATTTGGTTACCCCTGCATAAAAATTGCTGCCAGTCTTTCAGCAAAATTACACTCCATTGATGTACAAGCTGAAAATCTCAAAGCTTGTTTCTAATATCCAAAGATGATATTCTTGTTAAATTTCCAAGGAGATTGTCAATGTGAGTACCTTGTTGCTTTCTTCAGCATTATATTCCACAGTGAGCTATGATAGCATTGTTGTTGACAAGTAATCTTCAATCGCACTGGCTTGACCTACGTCTAGACTGGTGATGGACATATATGCTACATGGTCTTTAATTTTTCAAGATTCTCTGAGTGATATATTTATATATTGTTATATAAGATGTTTTTACCTTGTCTTTTGGTGTAAAATCGGCGGCCCGTCGATTCAATCATTTTGTTTTATTTTTTTAAAACGACTTGAATCGTCGGTTAACCGACGGTTCCTAGCCGTTGGAACCATCGATTAATCGGCGGTTCCTAGCCGTTGGGAGAGGGTGGGGGGTTTGTTTGGGTATTTTTTCAACGGTTAGGATCATTTGACTATTCTTTTATCAATGGCTATGATTTAGTGTTCGTTACTATCAAAATTCTATAAATAGAGAGCTCATTTCATTATTTTCACACACATCTTCTCTACTCTTAATCTCAATTTCGTATTTTCTACACGCTTTCGTTTCCAATTTTCAATTACAATGGAAGGAGGTCGCGGAGGTGCATCATCTCGAACTCGGAAGAGAAAGGAAATAATGAATCCGCGGGAGGAGGACCCCAACATTCAATACATCGATGATGAGATCGAGCATCTTCCAAATCCAACACTTGAAACACAAGAAAGTACCGATGCAATTAATTCTAAGATTCGGAAAGTCTTTTATTTTCACTAAACATTTTGAGAAGGTCACTCTTCCATCGGGAGAAAATGTGTGTAAAATGTAAGTACTGTAATGTTTCCTCCAAATTCCAAGGCGGCAACGGCTATGGGTCGTTGAAACGACATGTAGAAATGAAGCACCCAACGGAATATGGACTCGACCGCTCTCAAACATAATTATCAATATTTTCTTCAACTAGCGATAGTATCAATTCCGATTTATTTTTATGTTCAGATAATAAATTAAGAGAAGCATTAGCTAAATTTGTTTCCGTAGAACATTTTTTTTTAGTTTTGGATCTAAATATACATTTGAAGATTTTTATAAAGAATCTCTTAATTCATGTGCTAAACGTGTTCTCAGAGCCGGTCCTTATTGTTCAAAGGCCCTGGGCGAAATTATAAATTATGCCCCAATTTTATCTAACGAGCATTATTTTTCTTTAATTAAAAAAAACATATATAAAAAAAGAACCATAGAATGAGGGGTCAAACCTAATCTCATACTACAATTTACAAGGACTCCACAGACTTACATATATTCTAAACAAAACCATTTTCTCTATACTTACATTCCAAGAACACAATATAAAATAGACTTTATTTACACACTTTCTAATAAAAATATTCTAACAAATCCAAGATATTTCAACCTCTTCCTTGGAATAAAATCACCAACAAAGAAAACCTTTAGAAATCCACCAAATAAAATTTTACTCAATGAATCAGCCACATATGCAACCCTTCAAAAATATTCATTACTCCACTTTCTTTAGAAACCATAACATGAGACTCCAACAGCAATAGTATCTCACAATCAAAACATATCAAATACTAACCCATATCAGAACAAAACCAACCAAATACATATACCCCTACACTATCAGAATATCACATTTTCTAATAAAAGGAAAGTGCTAGACATTAAAAATCAACCTTTACAAATTTCCAACAACCAATACAAAAAACCACTATAAACACAGCACATCATACCCACATTCTAGGCACATTCTGTAAATAAGCTTCTCCTCCCTGCAAGATACCCACTGCAACATCCATACTCCAGTCGGCCAACCACTAAAAGAAGAGCCACCCAATCTGACATGAATAAAACCTCTTTGTATCAAAGTATATCAAGAATACTCCATAAAAAAGGATGCTCCTTAAAATAAAATTCCCACCACAGAAAATGCTCCATTATTTCCCTCCGAAAGCCACAGTAAACAAAAAAGTATCAATTTATCAAACTATCAATTGATCTAATTACCAAAATAAAAAGAGTATGAGTAGCACCAATTAGCATAAGTATTGGAGTTGTTATGACTTATGAACACTTTAAGAGCATAAATACAATGTCACGTGTACTCATTAGTAATAAAATGTTTACCTACAAGTGCGAATGAGAGTGAATGCAGAGGATATAATTAAATTATCGGTTGTAATACACCTGTAAAAAAACACAAAGGTAACTCATTTAAAGTGTATTCGTGATGCACTTTTAAAGGCAAAATCATTAATAATAACATCATATTCTATGTTTTCCAAAATATTCTTTTCAATGCATAAAATTGCTAATTTATTTAGTCTATCTTGAGTCATTGTGGTCCGCAAATAAGATTTTATTAATTTTAATTTTGAAAAACTTCTTTCGGCAGATGTCACTGTCGCGGGTATTGTTAATAATGTTGGGACCGAAAAGTAGCTAGAGGGGGGTGAATAGCTCATCGCGTGCTCGTGTGCTTCGTTGTTGGTTTCTTCAAAGATGTTCAATGGAAATACAAGAAATAACTACAACAATGCTAACAAATGGATTTTACTTGGTATCCACCTCACAAGAGGTGACTAGTCCAAGGATCCACGCACGCACACACACCTCCACTAATAAACACTCCTTTATGGTAACTACCAAAGGCAGAGAAGCCCTACAACACTCTCAATACAAGAAGAAGGAAAGGGAAACAAAATACAAGCAAAAGCTTACAAGTTATGCAGTGAAAACCCTAACCCTAACTTCTTGTTGTAGCCCGCCTCTTGACCTTGGATCACTAGCAAACCTTGCTCCAAGAACCCTTCAAGAACTAGCGGTAGAGTGGAGAAGAAGTGTGGAGAGCTGCTGGAGAGGATCGGAGATGAACAGTGTAGCTTGTCGAGTTCTCTACAGAAGAAAATGCACGCCAACGACCTTTATCTGCGCCAACGGTCGGATCCCGATCGATTGGATTGCTCCCAATCGATCGGGGAGGCTTTGGATCGATCCACTGATTGATCCAGAGCGCCTCTGTGCTCTCGGAAAATGCCTGGATCGATCAACGGATCGATCCAGGGCTTATCGCGACAAATCGCAGCTTCCTAATCGATCCATTGATCGATTGGGGCCTCTGGATCGATCGACTGATCGATCCAGCAGGCTTCTGTGCGCTTGCGACTGCCTCCCAATCGATCCACTGATCGATTGGGACGAAGGCTTCTCGCGGGGACTCCCCAATTGATCGGTCGATCGATTGGGCTCCAGCCAATCGATCGACTGATCGATCTAGCTGTTGATTTTTGCCCAAAACAAAGTCCCAAGCCCCCAAACCAATATCCGGTCAATCCATGACATGTTGGTTCATCCTGCCTAGCATCCGGTCACCCTTGACCTGCTAGGACTCCCTCACCAAGTGTCGGGTCAATCTCTTTGACCCACTTGGACTTTTTCTCATCATGCCAAGTATCCGGTCAATCCCTTTGACCTATTTGGATTTTTCTTCCTCGTGCCAAGTATTCGGTCAATCCCTTTGACCTACTTGGACTTTCACCAGATGTCTGGTCAACCTTGACCCATCTGGATTTCCCCGTGCCTGGCTTCACTCACCAGGACTTCTTTTCTGCCTAGCTTCACTCACTAGGACTTCTCTTCTGTCTGGCTTCACTCACCAAGTCTTTCACCTAGCTTCACTCACTAGGATTTTCACCTGGCTTCACTCACCAGGATTTTCTTCTGCCTGGCTTCACTTACCAGGACTTTCACCTAGCTTCACTCATTAGGATTTCCACCTGGCTTCACTCACCAGGATTTTCCTCTGCCTAGCTTCACTCTGGGACTTTCACCTAGCTTCACTCACTAGGATTTCCTCACTGCCTAGCTGTAACGACCCAATTTTGCCTATTTCAAGTTCTAAAAGTCCATAAAAATATTTGAAAATACTTTTAAAATATTCTAGAGATTTTTAGAAATTTTTAGAGTATTTTTACGTAATTTTACGTAATTTTTGAAGGTCGTTTAGTAGGGTTACAAAAAGAAAGAAGTTTTTAAAAAAAACGTTGAAGGTGAGATTCGAACCCACGACCTCGGGTCGGACTGACCCAAGCAAAACCAGCCCAACCAACCGGTCTACAGTTGTTTTGTGATTAAGAAGGGAAGCGAATATATTTAATCAGTAAGGAAAAACGGAAATAAATTGAAACAAAATGGTGTGGCTGGGGATTTGAACCTGTGGCCTTTGGCTTGGGTCAAAACTCGGCTGACCAGCTGCGCCAGCGGCCACTACTAATTAGATAGGCAGCGACAAATATATAAGCTATAGTTGGAACGTTTAAAATAAATTGGAAATAAAAGTGCGCGGCTGAGGGTTCGAAGCCGAGGCCTTTGACCCGAGCAAAACCCGCCTGACCAGCTGTGCTGGCGGCAATTGTTAAATAAGGAGAGAGTGAATAATACTTAAGCAGTAGTTAGATAATAAGAACCCTAGTTATAAGAAGAGAACTTAGGTATTTTCCCGTGACCGAAAATTTCCTCACCCCTCTTCTCTTCTCGCGACGGCGTCGCGACTTCTGCTCGGGCGAAAGAGGCGACGGGGCTAGGTTTTTTCTCTCCGGCACCGGCGAAGGGCTTTTCCGGCGGGTCCTCAACCGTGTGTGACCACCATCGTCGAGGAGGATCTGTGGGCGCAAGAAGAAGCCGAAAACTCAAGTTATCCGAACCCTAGAATCCTTCATCTTCTTCGGTTGTAAGTTAAAGAAGCAAGGTGAGTTGCTTCTCACCTGCAGTAGGAGTAGTTCCGCGATTTTGCCTTCATCATTTCCTTGCCGAGCATGAACAATCCTCCTTGTGGCATTGATTTAGAGTTTTCACTTGTTGTTTTTGGGTTCTGCCGTGAGGTTAAAAAGGGGTGTGTAGATCTGGTAGTTAGAAGCATACATGCCTATGCTTCCAGAGGATATGTTCTGGTATTTTTGTTCTATAACGAGAAGCACTGTACTTCACATTCTTTATTGTTCTAGAGTATTAGTTCTTGGGTATTTTAGTTCTTCGCTGTAGCATATTTGATTAACATGTGTTTTAGTTTCATTAAGGAAATTTTGCTTGCCTTCTTGCTGTTCAGTTGATAGCAATTCATTCTATTAGCAGTACATTGGTATCCCTTTGGTATCTGCAGCAGGCATGAACAGCCATTTGGGGCTGAGAATGATCCCTTTTGAAGCTTACTGTTAAGTTCTGTTGTGCATATTCATGGGCAAGAACAACCACCAATTCATAGCGGTTTAGATCCTTTTTGTGTTGAGTTAGTAAGCATGATATTCTGTTAATTCCATGCAGCGATGGTTTCCTTTATTTTCTAGATTCCTTTGTTATTAGAATAACATGAGCAAATTTTCAGTTTAACTAGCATTTTAGTTAGATGTTCCTTTGTAATTAACTAGCACGAACAGCAATATTGTACATTACAAGTTTGATTTTCTTGCTGGTTTGCTAATCATGAACTAGACAACTTGTATGAAAGTAAGCAGTTTAGGCTTCTTTAAGTTCCAGCAAGTTAAATCTTTTGTTGTCATGCTAGTATTCAGTTTTAAGATCTTATTTTTGGCCATTTAATGTTAAGCAGGCAGAATTAGATTTTTCTTGCTACTACACAAGCATGTTATACTTTTCTAGAAGATTATGAGAAGTAATAAGTAAGAAAAGACCAAGGTCTTAAACCTGATCCTAAATTCTAGCATTTGAGGATTAGAAGCACGCAAGGTGCTTGAAGAAGTGCCAAGGCATTTTATTTTAGAAGAGCTAAAAGAATAACAAGTATAAGGAAGTAATAGTTAAGAAGAAAAGAAGTATTTTACTTTTTAAAGGGCATGTACTGGACACAAGGTCCAAGGGATGGGCTCCAAGATGCCCCTAGGCACAAGGCCTAGAAGTTCCTTAGTAGTTTCGGGATTAGCTACCTCGACTCTTATTAAGGATGCGCGCAAAAAGTTGGTACAATGCCGGGCCCAAAAGAAGTTTATTATTATTTTGAAGTATTAAAGTATAAGTTTTGAAACAAATGAAACAAGCTTCAAATATGTTTAGAATTAGAAAGTTTAGTTTCTTGTTATTTGAAGCATGCAGTAGTAGTTTTATTTGTTTCTTGCTATTAGATTATTCAGCATGTTTAGTTTTATTTGCTTTCAGCATGCTGTTATAGTTTTATTCTTATGAGCATGTTTAGCTTTACATGTTTAGTAGTTTTACATGTTTAGTAGCTTTACATGTTTAGTAGCTTTACATGTTTAGTAGCTTTCCATGTTTAGTATGCTTCCCTTATTGGTTTATGAGCATATTTAGCTATACAATGATTAGCATTTCAGTTAGCATGATTTTCTTTGCTATATATGAGCATGAGTAATTTTATATGTTAGCATTCAGTTTTAGCATGTTTTTATTTATATACATGCATATCGAGTTTTTGTGAGTAGATAGCACTCACTAAGCTTTATGCTTATAGACTGCATTTCCTCCTACTGCAGATAAAGGGAAAGAAAAGATACAGTGAAGGAAGGCGACAAGGAGATGCAAGAGGAGTGTGTGATGTGTGGACTATGGAGGTCCTTGGGACTTAGCTAAAGAACTCATTTAGTTTAAGAATTTGTTTAGTTTAATTTCTTATTAAGTTGATAAGAAAATTATATAGTAAGAAGTATGTTTTCGGTTTTTCATTATCTGCATTATTTAAATTATTAAACTGCGTGGTTGTGGTTAGCTTTCATTTCTTATTAAACTGCGTGGTTGATTGAGATATATTTCCAGCCGCCTGTGGCTGAGTATATTATGCTTGTATTATGGAAAATGGTCACCGGTACAGGGGAGACTCTGCCGAAATTTTTCGGTAGGGTTTTCCTAGAGATTTTTAATAAACCGGTTAAGTAGAGTTAGTAGATAAGTAACGGTCACCCTTAGAGAGTAGTAAGAAGGGTGGTCGTTACACTAGCTTCACTCACTAGGTCTTTCCTTCTGCTTGGCTTCACTCACCGGGTCTTTCACCTGGCTTCACTCACCAGGATTTTCCTTTTGCCTAACATCCCAGTTAGGACTTCCTAGTCAAGTATCTGGTCAACCTTGACCTACTTGACTCTTCTTCAACCAACCTAATCAGACCCTGATCAGAGGGGAATTGCACCAAACAATCTCCCTAAATGAACAGCTGCACCTGCACTTGTCCATATCATCGAAGTCTTGTATTGTCGAACATCGAAACTCAAATCAAGACTCAAGCTTGGTCAACCAGGTCAACCTTGACCTGCAGGATATTGCACCAATAATCTCCCCCTTTTTAATGTTTGACAATACCACATTTAAGTTAGGCTAATTCCCATAGCCTCAACTTCCTTCATGCCACTAGGTAATGAAGGCGTAAGTTAAACCCTACATTCTCCCACTAAGAAGGCAACCTCCCTCTTAGATAATGAAGGTCTAACTTAAACCCTACATTCTCCCCCTATTGACACACATCAACAAATTCACTTGTTGAAAACTCTCCCCTTTAAGACTCTCCCCCTGAAGAGTTGTTCATCGTTATTCACAACTTCACTCATTGTGATCAACACGATGATGAAGGTCATATACCCTTCATTATCATCAATGCTCGCCCTTGAGCATTAACAAAGTCCAATAACCCAAATGAAGGTCTCATACCCTTCATTTGTATCGAATGTTCATCCATGAGCATATACCAACTTGAACCACTTGAACAATGAGGATATCCACTCCCCATTAAAGTTCAAACGCTCAACCTTGAGCATGTTCTTAAAAGAAGGTTAACCACCTTCCAAGGTTCATGAAAAATAGTTTTCATGTCCTTAAATAGTACCTCCCCCTAAAGACATGGTCGTGAACTTCTATCATTGCACCAACAATGACTTGGAATCCCTAAACCTTTAGGAAACCCAAATTTAGAAGTTTGAGGTCTATAAATTCAATAATGAAACCAAACCTCAACCTAAACTTCAATTTAGTCTTTCTCAACTAATCTATCCTTGTTTTCAACATGAAAACACTCTTTTTATGTATACAAATGTATTTTGAGGGGTTAGGAATGGTTTCCTAGACTAAACAATGTTCGGAATGTTGAAATCAGGCTTCCCCAGCCAAAATCAGCTTCCTCAATCGATTGGAGTTGGGTCCCAATCGATTGAACCAGCTTGAATCGATTCACTGATCGATTCAGGAGGGCTGGATCGATCGATGGATCGATCTAGGAAGCTTCTGTTCATGAGAAGCTTGCTCTCAATCGATCGCCCGATCGACTGAGACCCTTCAATCGATCGGGTGATCGATTGAGGTCTGATAGTTGCTGAAATTTCATTTCAATCAACTTCAGAAATCCCTAGAAAATTCTACAAAATTCTAAAAATCATAAAAATTCGTGTAAACATTATTTAGGGTATACTTTATCATGGAAAAATAGTTTTATATGAAAATACATCATATTTTCAAAGATTAACATAAACTAGAAAACTTGCAAAAACTTTAGTGTTTTCTTCTAGTTTGTGATGGTGAGTACTATCAAAAGATAGCCTTCACCAAGGTTTTCCAAAAGCATTTTAAAATGATTTTCAAAAACAATCTCCCACCATGTTCATTGGGCTTAATGCACATGACTTGTACATTAGTTTTCCCAATGATGGGAAAACACATAACTATGTGTTTTGATAAACTTAAAACTCAAAGAAATGCACTAAACCAGCATGTTGAGTTTTGTTCATCATCCTAACATCTCACTTGTATCTACTGTGTACAAAACACATACAAGTCATCTTATAGGTATTTATGAGATGTAAAATTTGGTTTTGCCCTAATCTAGGGATCATGCATATCTATCTAGGTATTTTGTAGATATTGAACATCCACCTAGGATGTCACTTGTTGATACTACCTGTTGATAAATGTCATTTGTCCTTAATTTTAAGGAAATAAACATAATGCATGATAATGTTATAGTATACATCAAAAAGAAATAATCTTCAAAAGAAAATTTCCTATAACTACATGATGTATGTATGTCATGACATGATATTTTTGTGTTTTTCATAATAAGGCATGAATGCAAAATACAAAACTAAATATGATGTCATGGCATATAATGGGCAAACAATCATGGCAAGGTTTAGCATAAATAAAATACCTAGATTACCTATCTAAGTGTCCTTAAACCTTAGCTAAGTTAAAAATTAAACCTAGATTGTCCTCTAAACGCTCCAAGAAAATGCCAAAACCTAAATTGGCATTTCTAGTTCTCTTGATTGACTTATGCCAATTGAAATTAAACTTATTCCTCAAGTGTTGGCATATTTCGTTCTTCCACAAGAGTAACACTAAGAAAATACCAAAATCTCAACTTAGTATTTTCTTATGTTTTCCCAATATGTGACATTTTAAAATAAAATCAATACTTCTCAAATTTGGCACTTTTTACTCTTTCAAAGAGTAAATGATAAATCTATTTCATTTTCAAAGGTTAATAATAACCTTGAAAATACTCCTTGAGTGTCAATTTCTTCAAAGTTGGGTTAACTACTCTTCTTCTTAGAGTTGACACTCTCTAACCCATCTATGGGGTAGAGAAAATGCTCCTAGGAACCCAAAACCTATTGGTGCTCCTTGAATGCTCTAGGTATTCACTAGGGATAACTTCCCTAGATACCTTCCTAGTGACTTTGTTTGGCTTCTTAGAAGCCTTGGTCACCTTTTCTAGGTCAACCCAAGGGATTTCTTCCCTTGTGACATTCTTAGTGACTTTCTTTGACTTCTTAGAAGTCTTAGTCACATTTGTTGTTGCAAGGATACTTCTAGGGATAACTTCCCTTGTATCCTTGGCTTGACCTCTAGACTTAGGGTTGGTTCCATAGCTATATGGAACCCTATGGTAAGACATTTCATCCTTCTTAGCCTTAGGTTTGTATCCCAAACTTCTATGACCATTGGATGACTCTTGTTGTACTCCTAGACCTAGGTTTTACTCATTTTGCCCTTTTAGGATATTTTCCATCCTTTTCAGGGTCTTTTCCATTTTATCAAGTCTTGACCTCAAGACTTGATTTTCTTTTCATAAGTCCTTAGTTTTTGATTTATTACTAAGTCCATGAGCATTTTTATTTTTAGGCTTATAACTATGGTCCTTAGAGTTCTTGCCTAAAATTCCATTTACCTTCCTAACCCTAGGTGTGGTAGTTTTAGCATGAAAAGCTACATGATTTTCCTTAACTTAATCATGCCTCCTATTTTCATGGTAAATAGCATTGAAATGATATAAGTTAGAACTAGCATGCTTTTTACCATAATTTAAAGGGGTAGGCTCAATAAAAGTTACCTTCCTTTTTACCTTGGAGGCTCCCCCTTGAGTTGAGCTTCCTCCTTGAGCCTTGACCACCTTCTTCCCCTTGGGACATTGATTCCGGTAATGTCCCTTTTGATTGCACAAAAGCACACAATGTGCTCCTTGCTCCTTTCTGTTCCGGGGTGTTGGAGTGTATACTAAAAGCCTAGCTTTTGTATAAACATTTATAAGAATCACATTGGTCAAGTGTCTACATTTATATATACCAAATGTAAATGTTCAATTAATTTATATTGTAGATAACATAGTGTGTGGTGTCACACACAGAAGATCGTGTTATCGGTTCTTTATAAATTATAGACAGTAGCTCACGACTAAGATGGAAAAGAACAAACCATTGGAATAGTCATAGTATAATTAGGTATTAGTTTATCTTGACTAATAGATTACACTAGTACACTCTAAGTGTATTAAGTAGGACCATTTAAGGTAAGTTCTTTTTATACTGATTTAATAAAAGAACTAGACCTTAGTTATTATGGAAGTGTATGCTCTTAATCCTAATATAATAACAAGCACATATATTTAATATTTATTTCTTTGACTTATCAAAGGGTGAGATTTAGCTCGATAAATCAAAATGCCCGATAAGTTGGGAAATGATGTTCTTATAGTGTGACTTGTTGATTATAGAAGGAAACTGTGTCCTAGTAATCTAGGTTGATAATGTCCCCAAGAGGAGCTCATAATGATTGTCATGTTAAACCCTGCAGGTGGACTTAGTCCGACATGACGATAAGGTTGAGTGGTACTACTCTTGGACTAAGATATTAATTAAGTGAGTTGTCAGTAACTCATTTAATTAGTGGACATTCGATATCTTAAACATAGTGAGACTAACACACTCATAATAAGAAGGAACACAAAATGTAATTTGGGATTGGTGCAGTAGTTCAATAATAGTTCTTTAGTGGAATGAATTATTATTGATGAAATTAAGTTATGTGTTCGGGGTGAACACGAGATGTTAATTTCATCGGGAGACCAAAACCAATTCCTCCTCTCGGTCCCTATCGTAGCCTCTTGTATATAGAGATTTATACCCACCACATATCCACCTTCTTACCCAACTAATAGGGGTCAGCCAAGTCAAGCTTGAAGCTCAAGCTTAGGGCCGGCCAAGCCTAAAGGTTGAGCCTTAAGGTGGTCGGCCAATAGCTTGAAGCCCAAGCTTAGGTGATCGGCCACATCATATTAAAAAGGGATTTTTGTTAAAATTATTTCTTATGTGGATATCATGGTTTTAAAAGAGAGTTTAAAATTTAAATCTTTCCTTTTATAGCTTTCTACAAAAGATTAAGAAAAAATTTGAAATCTTTCCTTATTTGTAAATTGAAAGGTAGATTTTAATTTTGAGAAAACTTTCCTTAAAAGAGAGTTTAAAAATTAAATATTCTCTTTTATAAGTTTCTACAAAAGATTAAGAAAAGATTTGATATCTTTCCTTATTTGTAGATTAAAAGAAATTTTAATTTTTTAGAGATAACTTTCTTTTTATCCACATATTTAAAGAAAGATTTTAATTTATAAAATTTCCTTTTTATAAACCACCATGAAGGGAAAAATTATTGGAGACATTTTTTATAAATTTCCGGAAACAAATTAGGAAGTTTTAATTTTTGTTTTAATTAAAACTCTCGTTCTTTTGGGGAAATAAGTGGCCGACCATGTATATTGAGAAGAGAAAATTATTTTTAATTAAATAAATTTTTCTTTTCATGGCAAAAGAATTAAGGAAGTTTTAATTTAAATTTCCTTATTTGCCAAGACCAAGGATTATAAAAGAGGGGGTAGAGGTGCCTTCATGGGTGAACGACTCTATTTTTTCTTCCTCTCTTTTCCTCCTTGGTGTGGTCGGCCCTAGGGTCTCCTCTTCTCTTTCTTTTCTCTTTCTACTTTGTGGCCGGCGGCATCAACTTAAGGGAAGTCCATGGTGGCCGGTTCTAGCTAGGAGAAGAAGGAGAGAAAGAAGACTTTATTTCTAGCATTCCTTGGAGCTTGGTGGTGGTGGCCGGACCTTTACTTCTCATGGAGAATTAATGGTGGTCGAATCTAGCTTGGAGAAGAAGGAGCTTGATGGTTCTCGTCTCAAAAGATCGTTGCTCACACAACATCCGAGATAAGAAGAGGAATACAGTAGAAGATCAAGAGGTTATTTTGCTTACAAAGAAATGTATAACTAGTAATTGTTTTCCGCATCATACTAGTTTTCTTTGTATAGTTATTTATGGAAATACCAAACACAAGAGGCATATGATTCTAGAGTTTTCGAAATAGTTTTTTATTCGAGTTTGTGTTTTCTTCTTTTTCGAATTTTTGATTCGATTGTTCTTTTTGGTTAACCTAGAGTTATTTAAGGAAATAAATATTAGCTTTCCTTAAAAGGCTTTGCCTAGGCGGTGGTGGTTGCTCCCATATCCAAGAAGGCCATGTGCCTCGCCATGTAGTCCTGGAAGTCGATTTTGGAAATTAATATTTATGGAATTAATAACTTAGGTAGATTTGAATCAATAGTGTTAAGTTCTGCTTGCGATTCAAATCTAAACCATTAAGAACAGATAAGTTAAATTTTGAATCAATGATGTTAAGTTCCATCTGTGATTCCTAATTTAACTTCTAAAGAACACAATAGGTTATTTAAGGAAAGGTTCGACACTTGTACAAAAAATTTTTGTACAGTGGAACTGGTACAATTTTCTTAGGACTAACCAACAATTGGTATCAGAGCTAAGGTTTGCCTCTGTGTGTTTGGTTTTCAAATTAGGTTATGCACATGTCATATATAATTTAGGCAGGATAATAGTAGGATGTGCTAACTTTGTGGTTGCAGGCTCTAACTATTATGACATATTTTTATTGTGTGTAATTGGACCCTTGGACATGTCAAGGGCATTTAATTGTGTGTGCATGATTGTAAAATTAAATACAGCAGGAGTTGTATTAGTTATTAGGATTTTACATTTTTGTTTGATCTAGAATATATGTACATTCCTTTATGGAATATAGGATCGATGTATGTAAAATTCTATATTTGTCGCGGATCGTATCCTTGCGAGGCGTGGTGCTATCGGAGGACCAGAGGCGCAGTGGAATAAGAAGCAAGATAGATGCGACAACTCGACCCAATGGCGGTGGCTAAAGAGGGCAGCAGCTAGGGTTGGAGCACACGGAGGACAGTGATGAAAATGTCATAATAGTTGGAAAATTAATTTCCATGTTTATTGCTTTTATTTACTGTGATGTGTGTGTATGCATGTGTTATATGCTAGCATAGGTTAAAATTCCTCACCTTAAATAACTAAGTGGGAGAGGGATTAGTATATTAATCCCACGGTCTCCATTATTGGTTTGTAAGTGATGCAACAAGCTTGCGTGTTGGCTCTGAGTGCCTCCCTCCACAACGGATGAGTTTGTTTGCGGATCACTAGATCAAACTTCCTTAATGGATGGTTATAGGAAGTTATTTAGGATGTGTGTGATCTTCTCCTGAAGGGCACAATTCTATTTAATGGACTTAGTATCAAGTAATGGTATACACTTAGACACATTTAATAGTATCCTCCCCAACGGAGTCACTGCTATCACTTGTGTGACCAAAGGGAAACCAACTATTAATTTGTCATAAAACTAGGGTGACAAGATAATAAAATTAATGGGTTAAAATCCCTCTTACAAATGATTGATTTTGTATACGTTCACACTAACGTGGCATACAAAATTAACGATGTTTGAGATAATTTTATTTGTCATAAAGTTAGGTTGACAAGATAGTTAATGGGTAAAACCCTCCTCTTACAAATGATGATTTTGTATACGTCTATACTAACGTGGCATGCAAAATTCACGGTGTTTTGAGGTGTTGGTAAATTTAAATAGTATTGTTAGAGGAATCAATATTATTTTAAATTTAGAGTCTTGACCAAATATTTGATCAAAGACAGATCAACTATTAATTTTATTTGTCATAGGTTGACAAGATAATAAAATTAATGGATAAAATCTCTTTTCAGAACTTGTATACGTCCACACTAACGTGGCATACAAAATTCACGGGGATTTTGAAATGTTGGTCTTGACCAAATAATTTTGTGATTCTTAGGTTTACAGATGTTAGTCAATCCCCTAGCTGTTATACTATAGAATAGACTTAGTAGTCCCAATTATAATGATTGGAAAACTTGGACATTAAGGTAGATTGTTCTCACAAAACTGAGAACAATAACGGTGTATTTTATTAGTTGTTGAAACATATTTAGTGGTGTTATTTACCAGTACTTGGTGTGTAGATACAGGAACCACTGATTATGTCTACAATTCATTGCAGGGGTTCCAGGAAATCTGACAACTATATAAATCACCGTCCACATGGGCACTGCTGTAAAAGTAGCAACTGTTGCAGTGGGAGATGTTTATCCTTTGATAGGAATAAAATATGGATTATTAGAAATTGTCTTTACGTACTAAGTTTAGAAAGAACCTGATTTCAGTTTCTAAACTATTAAAGAATAGATGTTCTATTTTGATAACAAACTTGTTATCAGAAAAATAGGGAAGTTATCTGTTCTGGTACGTTGGTTGACAATTTATAATCCAATAACTCCCACGATGTAATAAATGGAAATTAATAACACATTTTCTAACTTTAAGAGAAAGTAACATTCGGAAATGAACCAATCATATTTTTGGCATCCAAGGCTAGGTTATATTAACTTGAGTAGGATTCAAAAGATAATAACCAATGAACTATTGAGTTCATTGGTAGTGGAAATCTTTCCAACCTGCGAGTCTTACTTGGAAGGAAAAATAACCAAGAAGCTTTTAAAGGGGTATAGAGCCAAAGATATGTTGGAAATTGGTTTATTCTAATTTGGATAGACCTTTGACTATCCAGGCAAGAGGTTGTTTTGAATATTTCGTCTCTTTTATAGACGACTATTCGAGATAAGGATACATTTACTTGACTCACCACAAGTCTAAGTGCTTTGATTAGTTCAAAGAGTACTAGGCTGATGAGGAGTAACGTCAAAGTAAAAGTATCAAGACACTACGGTGAAATCGTAGTAACGAGTACCTCTTAGGAGAGTTAATTTAGGAGTCACTTATCAGAAGACGGGATTTAATCCCAACTAACTGTACCTGGTACACCCCAACAGAATGGTGTAGTAGAAAGAAGGTATAAGGCTCTTATGGAATAATTAGATCAATGATGAGTTATTCAGAAAATTACCAAATTCATTTTAAGGATATACACTGGAAACGAAAGTGAACATAGTACCTTCCAAGTCAGAACTCTCTACTCATATAAAATTGCTGAATATGTGTAAGCCTATTTTGAAGCATATTCGGATTCGGGTAGTCCAACACATATGTTGAAGAGAGACAATGATAAGTTGGACAGGAGTTCACTTGTTTGTGGATTATTCTAGATAAACGAAAGTAGGTTTATAGTCTTAAAAATCAAAAAGTCATTGTTAGCATCAATGACCAATTTTTAGAAGAAGACTATATAATGAACCACAAGCCCATAAGTAAATTTGTTCTTAAGAAAATAATAAAGGACACGTCTAATCTAGTACCAACTGTACAAGATGAAATATCACAAGAAACTGCAACACGTATCACAAATAATACATAATTACAGAAAGTGTCTCGTCATAGTGGGAGGGTTGTTAGGCAACCTAAAAGATTCATGTTTTGGGAGAGTCTTTGGACTTGATCCTTGGTGGACATGAACCTGATCCCCGGACATATGACAAAACACTCCAAGATAAAGATACAACATCTTTGCAAAGAGCAATGAATACAGAATTAGAATATATGTATTCTAATAGAGTCTGGGAGCTTGTAGAACCACCAAATGGTGTAAAAGTCATTGGGTGAAAATAAGACTATAATAGGAAAAGAGGGATAGACAAGAAAGTGGAAACTTTCAAGACAAGACTTGTTGAAAAAGGGAAACCTTTTATCGGTAGTCATGCTTAAGTCTATCCAGATTCTTTTATCTATTTGGCAAGTGGATGTCAAGACATCATTCCTTAATGGAAGTCTTGAAGAAAGCATCCATATAAAGCAACCAGAAGGGTTCATTGTAAAGGGCAAAGAGCATCTTGTGTGCAAGCTTAATCAGTCTATGGACTGAAGCAAAGCTTCAAGGTCTTGGAACATCCAGTTTATCAAAGTAATCCAAACCTATGGATTTATTTAGTAACCGGATAAGTCTTGTGTATACAAAAAGTGTGATGAAAATAAGGTGGTATTTCTTGTACTATACGTAGATAACATTTTTGGTAGTTGGAAACAATATCAAAGTATTATCAGAAGTAAGGGTATGGTTGTCCAAACAATTCGATATGAAGGACTTGGGAGAATGTATATATTCTTGGGATCAAACTAATAAGGGATCGCAAGAAAAGAATATTTTACTTATCCCAAGTTTCATATATCGAAATAATCCTTGCTCGTTTTAAGCATGCAAAACTCTAAGAAAGGTTTCTTACCTTTTCAGTATGGAGTAGCTTTATCTAAAAGGATATCTCCGAAGACATCAAAGGAGATAGAAGAAATGAAGGCAGTTCCTTATGTTTCGGCTGTCGGAAGCCTAATGTATGCTATGCACGAGACCAGATATCTGTTTTACCGTGGGCATGGTTAGCAGATATCAAAGTAATCCTGAACAGGGACATTGGTCTGCGGTAAAGCATATATTGAAGTACCTAAGAGGCACTAGAGATTATATGCTAGTTTACAAGGCAGAAAATTTGTTCCCTGTGGGTTTCATGGATTTTGATATCCAATCGGATAGAGACAATAGTAAGTGGACCTCGAGGTTTTGTGTTTACTTTAGGAGGTGAAGTCATGACTATGGAAGAGTGATAAGCAAAGGTGTTTTTTCGGACTCCACCATAGAAGCTGAGTAAGTGGCAGCCTCTGAGGCAGTCATAGAAGCTGTATGACTCGGATACTTCATGATGGACTTAGACATGTTTTCTGGTTTTCCCAAAATTATTACAATTTATTGTAATAATAGTGGTGCAGTAGCAAACTCGAAGAAAGCATAAGTCCATAAGGCAAGAAAATACAATAGAGCGCAAGTACCACCCAATACGAGAAATCGTATAAACGAGGAGAAGTTGTTGCCGCCTAGATTGCATCAGATGATAACCTGGAAGATCTTTTCACTAAGGTCCTTAAGGCAAGAGCTTTTGATGGGCATGATAAAGATTTGGGAATCAGATGTATGGCAACATTTATGGCAGCATAGTCTTTTAGTATAAGTGGCAGATTGTTGGAGTGTATACTAAAAGCCTAGCTTTTGTATAAACATTTATAAGAATCACATTGGTCAAGTGTCTACATTTATATATACCAAATGTAGATGTTTAATTAATTTATATTGTAGATAACATAGTGTGTGGTGTCACACACAGAAGATCGTGTTATCGGTTCTTTATAAATTATAAACAGTAGCTCACGACTAAGATGGAAAGGAACAAACCATTGGAATAGTTATAGTATAATTAGGTATTAGTTTATCTTAACTAATAGATTACACTAGTACACTCTAAGTGTATTGAGTAGGACCATTTAAGGTAAGTTCTTTTTATACTGATTTAATAAAAGAACTAGACCTTAGTTATTATGGAAGTGTGTGCTCTTAATCCTAATATAATAACAAGCACATATATTTAATATTTATTTCTTTGAATTATCAAAGGGTGAGATTTAGCTCGATAAATCAAAATGTCCGATAAGTTGGGAAATGATGTTCTTATAGTGTGACTTGTTGATTATAGAAGGAAACTGTGTCCTAGTAATCTAGATTGATAATATCCCCAAGAGGAGCTCATAAGGATTGTCATGTTAAACCCTGCAGGTGGACTTAGTCCGACGTGACGATAAGGTTGAGTGTTACTACTCTTGGACTAAGATATTAATTAAGTGAGTTGTCAGTAACTCATTTAATTAGTGGACATTCGATATCTTAAACACAGGGAAACTAACACACTCATAATAAGAAGGGGTCCAAAATGTAATTTGGGATTGGTGCGGTAGTTCAATAATAGTTCTTTAGTGGAATGAATTATTATTGATGAAATTAAGTTATGTGTTCGGGGCGAACATGGGATGCTTAATTTCATCGGGAGACCAAAATCAATTCCTCCTCTCGGTCCCTATTGTAACCTCTTGTATATAGAGATTATACCCACCACATACCCACCTTCTTACCCAACCAATAGGGCCGGCCAAGTCAAGCTTGAAGCTCAAGCTTAGGGCTGGCCAAGCCTAAAGGTTGAGCCTTAAGGTGGCCGGCCAATAGCTTGGAGCCCAAGCTTAGGTGACCGGCCACATCATATTAAAAAGGGATTTTTGTTAAAATTATTTCTTATGTGAATATCATGGTTTTAAAAGAGAGTTTAAAATTTAAATTTTTCCTTTTATAGCTTTCTACAAAAGATTAAGAAAAAATTTAAAATCTTTCCTTATTTGTAGATTGAAAGGTAGATTTTAATTTTGAGAAAACTTTCCTTAAAAAAGAGTTTAAAAATTAAATATTCTCTTTTATAAGTTTCTACAAAAGATTAAGAAAAGATTTGATATATTTCCTTATTTGTAGATTAAAAGAGATTTTAATTTTTTAGAGATAACTTTCTTTTTATCCACATGTTTAAAGAAAGATTTTAATTTATAAAATTTCTGTAACACCCCAAATTTCATGATTTAGAGTCCTAAAAGACCTTATTAAAATATAGAAATGATTTAGAAAAATTCTAGAGATTTTTAGGAATTTATAGAGTATTTTTATGCAATTTTTGGAGTTCGTTTGGTATTTTTACCAAAAGGAAGAAGTTGGAAAAAAATAGGGAGATTCGAACCCGAGACCTCGAACCCGAACCAAACCTTAACCGAACCCAGCCAACCAGCTGTTCCGCGATTATTTCGTGAACAGATAAGAACCTGTAATATAGTTAAGTTATAAAAGGGAGTTAAGTTATGAGAGGAACTTAGGTATTATTTTCCCGTGACCTAAACTTCTCCTCTCCTCTTTCTCTCGCGGCGCGGCGGCGATTCCTTCTTGGGCGAAGACGAAGCCGAGGCTAGGGCTTTGTCTCCGGCGGTCGGCGAGCACCCTTTTCCGCGAGCTCTTTCCGGATCCGAGCTCCTCTCGTCAAGAGGCAGCTGAAGCCACGAGGAAGAGGCCGAGATCGTGAGCTCCTCCAAACCCTAGAAGCCATTTTTTTCCGGCTGTGAGTCCAAGTAAACCTAAGGTAAGTGGCTTCCTCACCTGCAGTAAGAGTTGTTCCGTGACTTTCTCCCTTGTTGCAGTTGTAAAGATTGAGTTAGCCATAGAACCCTAGTTTTTCATATTTAAAGCTTTGTATTCTGCTTAAGTCTTGTTGAGGGATTCAGATTTACAAGTGGGGTTCTGTTCACGATTTTCATAACTTTCACATGGCTAAGAACGAATTTGGATTTGATTTCTTTCATGTTGTAAGTTCTACCGCAGCATGTTCTCTTTTGATTTCTATGGTACCTAGCGTGAAGAACAATGAAGATATTTGGTTTCTAGTAGCAATTTTCTTGATTCCTTCAAGCTTTGGAATTAGTATTGTAGCTTCTGTTTTGAATGTTCTGGTTGGGACCTTGATATGCATACTCGGTTCATGTGGAGTTTTATAGTTTCTGAATTCTATTGTTCTTTTATAGTTTTCCTTCCTTGTTGCCGTAAATTGAGGACTTTGCAGGGATGACAGATGGATATGGTTGTACTGGACCACTTTGGACATACAGTTATTGACTTATCCAATTGGGTGTTGGTTGCCCTTATCCTATTGATAGAATCTTAAGTGGGTTTTTGAGGTAGGATAATTTAGTTATTTGGGAACAGCATCTTGTGGTTTTATACCTCAAGCTTATTAGCTTGAATTCGGATTCAAGTTAGTTTTTTTTGTGTGATCGATTTTAAAGATAGTAGTTGCTTTCGGATTATGTATTTGTCTTCGTGTGATGACTGTAGAGGAATTTATACATGGAGTTGAAGGGGAAATGAGTTCGTCTGATTTGCTTGTGATTCTAGTGTTGGTTGAGATGTTTCTGGACAGAATTGAAGCATTTTAAAATGGTTTCTCATTGATCTTTCTTTTCCGGTGTTGGTTGTGAAATTCTGGACAGATTTGTAGTGGAGTTTGATTTCATTCCATGAACATGATTAGCTTTAAGTTTAGTATTTTAACCTTGGATTTCCATGAGTTCCGAACAGGAACAGCTTAGCACTTTGGTTTGAGATAGCATGGAAATCTGGAAGTGTTCGGATTGTAGTTTGAGCCATTGTTTGAGTAGTGTAGTTTCAATTCCAGAATTTGCTTATGTTAAATCTGAGCATGAGGTTTAGATAATTTGCTTATGTTAAATCTGAGCATGAGGTTTAGATAATTTGCTTATGTTGAATCTGAGCTTGAGGTTTAGATATGTTACTTTCATTCAAGTATACAGATTTGAGGTTTAGATATGCTACTTTCATTCAAGTATACAGATTTGAGGTTTAGATATGTTTTCTAGTTATACTCATTCTAGGATGCAAATGTGAGTTCTTTACTCTAGCATGTGGTTTAGATATGCTTCTTTGCTACCATTCATTTAAGCATATAGATTTGAGTTTCCTTGTTACCTCAATATGTAGAACTCCAATCTTGGAGCAGATTTTATTAAGAATTTCATATGCAGATTTTATAAGTATAGTATGCAGATTTTCATAAGTATAATATGCAGAATTTTATTAGCATAGTAGGCAGATTTTTGGTTTAAGCATTTTAAAGTTAGAATTTGCTTAAACATTTCAATTTCTTTTTAAAGAAGCATTCTTTTAGAAGTATTAACAAGTATAAGAAAGATAAAGAAAAGCAAGAAAAAGGCCAAGGCCTTAAGTAGATCCTAGAGCCAAGACTTTAGGGATTTTTGGCACACAAGGTGCTTGTTAAAATGTCAAGGCATTATATATTAGAAGTATTAAAAGATAGCAAGTATTTTACTTTTATCAGTGGCACTGTACTGGACTCTTAGTTGTCCTTGGGTTGGGCTCCCATAGTCGTCCCTAGGTTTAGATAACCTAGTATGCAGGACTCTCAGTAGTCCTTGGGCTGGGCTCCTATAGTCGTCCCTAGGTTTAGATAACCTAGTAAACCCTACTAGATTTAGGACCAGCTATCTCAGGTCTAGTTAGGGATGCGCGCATAGCAAGTACAGTTGTCGGGCCCAAGAAGAAAGTTGATTATTATTTTGAAGTATTATAAGTATAAGTTTTTGAACAAACAAAATAAGTTTCACATAAGTATAAAAGTGAATTAAAGAATAAGTTTAGAACAAATGAATTAAGTTTCACTTTGTTTTAGAATCAGCAAGTTTAGTTCCCTTTTATGCTAGCATGTTATTTAGATTAGCTTACTGTACTTTGCTATTAGAAGAGCATGAGTAGCTTTACATGTTTAGCACTTCAGTATATTTGTTTATTTACTAGTAGATGAGTATGAGTAGTTTTCCCTTCGAGCATTCAGTTTTAGTTTTCAGTATATTCACATGCATATCGAGTTTTTGTGAGTTAGATAGCGCTTACTAAGCATTTGCTTATAGATTGCATTTCCTTTTACTGCAGATACAGGAAAGGAAAAGATATAGAAAGGAAGGCGACAAGGAGGTGTTCGAAGGATGTGTGATGCTAGGACTATGGAAGCCTTGGGACTTAGTTAAGGATTTGTCTAGATTAATTCTTTATTTAGGATGATAAGAAAATTAGGAAGTAAGAAGTTGTATTTCATTATTAAGTTTTCGCATTTTAGTAATTGGGATGATATATGTTATTTTGATATTATTAGGACATAGTAGATGATTTGGGATCTTGAGTAATATAGTTCTCTTTTGTTTTGGATTATTTACTGCGTGAGTTGTTGATATATGTTCCAGCCACATGTGGCTGATGTATACTTTGTATGTATATCAGTTTAAGGTCACCGGTACAGGGGAGACTCTGCCGAAATTTTTCGGTAGGGATTCCTCGTGGTTTTTTTATTATACCGGTTAAGTAGAGTTAGTAGTTAAGTAACGGTCACTCTTAGAGAGTAGTAGAGTATTAAGAAGGGTGGTCGTTACAATTTCCTTTTTATAAACCACCATGAAGGGAAAAATTATTGGAGAAATTTTTTATAAATTTTTGGAAACAAATTAGGAAGTTTTAATTTTTGTTTTAATTAAAACTCTCCTTGTTTTGGGGAAATAAGTGGCCGACCATGTATATTGAGAAGAGAAAATTATTTTTAATTAAATAAATTTTCCTTTTCATGGCAAAAGAATTAAGGAAGTTTTAATTTAAATTTCCTTATTTGCCAAAACCAAAGATTATAAAAGAGGGGGTAGAAGTGTTTTCATGGGTGGACGACTCTATTATTTTCTTCATCTCTTTTCCTATTTGGTGTGGTCGGACCTAGGGTCTCCTCTTCTCTTTCTTTTCTCTTCCTCCTTTGTGGCCGGTGGCATCAACTTAAGGGAAGTCCATGGTGGCCGGTTCTAGCTAGGAGAAGAAGGAGAGAAAGAAGACTTCATTTCTAGCATTCCTTGGAGCTTGGTGGTGGTGGCCGGACCTTTACTTCTCATGGAGAATTAATGGTGGTCGAATCTAGCTTGGAGAAGAAGGAGCTTGGTGGTTCTCGTCTCGGAAGATCGTTGCCCACACAACATCTGAGATAAGAAGAGGAATACGGTAGAAGATCAAGAGGTTATTTTGCTTACAAAGAAAGTGTTGGACCCCGTGGTAGTTTTGATGTGATCAACCAAGTTGGTTAGGTCCTGCTGTATTTGATCCCTGCGTCTAAGTGTGCAGGAGCTTAGGAACACAGGAAGTCGATCGGAAAACGCAGCTAGCGAGAAGGACGGCACGGGAAGGGAGCCGACGGGCTCAGTAAGTCCGAAGGACGAGAGAGCTGCGGAAGAGTACTCCGGTGGGCGTGAAGAGTGTGCGCGGCGTTTGAGGGACGTTAAGCCGGGACGGAAGGCTGCTCGAGGAGAAGGCCGAGAATTGGGTTCGGGTGAGCCCTATTTCGGTTGGCCGCAATCACCCAAAAGAACGGAGCGTCGTAAGCTGAAGAAAACAAGCTGGAAATGAGGCTGCCAGCTTGGAGGCACCTCCAGCAGGATTGGAGGCGCCCTTGAAGGCGCCTTCAACCCTGTTGAAGGCGCCCTCAACAGGTCAGTTTTGACCGTTTGTGTGCGGATAAAGTTTTATCCGCTGACCGATCTGGAGGCGCCTTGAACCTTGTTGGAGGCGCCTTGGACCCTCGGGATAGACTTTTCAGGAGCTATAAAAAGGCCCCAGGAGCTAGGAATTAAACAACAACTCAAGCAATCAATCTGTAAGCAATTCCTAGCAGTAGTTCTGAGCAATTAGAGTGTAAAAGACTTCTCCGCCTTCAGAGAAGGAGAATTTTCTTAGTACGCTTTTCACTGCCCTGGATTAACAACCTCCTTGGTTGTAACCAGGTTAAATTCCTGTTTCTATTTTTAATTTTTTGTCTTTATTATTTTACTACTGCGTTTATTCTGAGTTGAAATCCGAGGAGGGTAGTTTCATTTTTGTTTACAGCAATTCACTCCCTTCTTGCCGGTCTTCGCTGCACCAACAAGTGGTATCAGAGCCTGATCGCCTCAGAAGGACTAACCGCCAACTGAAGCACTACGATCAAGACGATGGCCGGAGCGAACATCCATCCCCCGAAGTTCGACGGAGACTTCGCCACATGGAAGCGCAAAATGGAGGTATTTTTTAAAACCGAATTTGACATTCTGTTAATAATGAAATATGGCTATGTAGTTCCGAAAGACAAGGAGGAAAATACCTGGACGAAAAAGAAGCAAGCAGATTTCGTCGCCAATGGAAAGACTGAGTTCCACCTACTCAGCGTTCTACTGCCGCAGGAGGTAAATCAGATCGGAAGCTACGACTCAGCGAAAGATCTCTGGGAAAAATTCCTGGAGCTTCACGAAGGTACTTCCGAAGCGAAGCGCGACATCCTCCGGAACCAGTTAACGAACCTCCGGATGAACCAAAGCGAGAAGGTAGGGCAACTCCAAGCGAGAATCAATGAGCTGATAACGCAACTAACGAACCTTGGAGAAGAGGTAACCAACCGGGATTCTATTCGATACGCGCTCAATGCCTTCCCGAGAACTCCAGAGTGGGCCTCCTTAGTAGATGTGTACTACATCTTTAAGGACCTCGAGGTAAGTACGTTAGAACAATTATTTTCGACTTTTGAACTTCACGAATCTCGAGTTTCAGAGCCAAATGGAGTAGAGAAGACCAGTCAAAACATAGCTCTAAAGGCAAAAGTAAACGGTTCTGACTCCGAAGCCTCAGTCGACTAATCCAAAGCGGCACTACTGGTAAGACGCTTCAATAAGTTTTTCAGTTCTAATAAACTTAAATCGCAGAGGCATCATCGAAAGAAGAGGACGGTTCGTTGCTACAACTGCAACGAAGAAGGGCACATCAAGGAGGACTGCCCAAAATTGAAGAGAAAGGAGAAAGAAAAGGAAAAGCCAAAATACAAGAAACTAGAACCCTCCAAGCACAAGAATCTGAAGGCTACTTGGTCAGATTCGTCAACCTCTGAGTCGGACATTGAAGAATTCTCAAGATTAGCGCTATTGGCGAACCATCAACCGGAAGAAGACTCGAGCTCAGAGATGAGCATCGATGAAGGGGGAGGTACATCAAAAGAAGAAAGCAGCAGTGAAGGGGAGCGTCACCAGATCAGGTAAGTAAGATACGCAATCTAACCCCATCTCAGTCATTTCGATTTATTAAATCACTTTCTAAAGACTTATTCGAAGTAGAAAAAGAAAATAAAGAATTAAAAATGAAATTAGTAAAAGCATGTCCACTTGAAATGTATGATAGTTTAAAATCAGAAAATGATAAATTAAAATTAGAAATTGAAAAACTGAAATCTGCTGCATGTTTAAATCAATTTCCAAATTCAAAATTAAGAATTTATGGTAAATTAAATTGGTATATAAGGAAGTATCAAGGTCAACTTAGGAAAATACCAAGAAACTATGTACCCCCTAGATTTTTGAATAATCCTGTAGGAAGGAACCTCTATTGGGTTCCAAAATCTGTGCTTAATTAATTTTTCAAAAATTAAAAAGCTTACAGTGAGAAAATTAAACATTGAAATTCTTTATGGAAGCTTTGTCTAAGAAAGTGGTTGTTGCTCCAATAACCAAGAAGGCCTAGTGCCTCGCCACGACCTGGAAGCTAAAATATTGAAAGAAAATGTTTAATTAACTTTCTGAAAAAGCATTAAACAAGAATTAAATAATGCTTTGAAAGTTTATCAAATATTTGTTAAAATAAACAAAAATTCCTTAGAAATTTTTTTAAATTCTAACTTAACTTTTTTTGGTTAGAAATTTTCTTCTGGAAAATTCTAAAAGTTCATTCACTTGACTTAGAAATTTTTTTGGGAACATTTGAACATTTACTTAGGATTTTTTTTACTTAGAATTTTTTTTTTGGAAAATTTATTTTAACTTAGCAAGTTTTTTCAAAAATTCATTTTTAACTTAGAAAATTTTCAAAAAGCTTCAATCTTACTTGAAAATTCTTAAGACCCCATTTTTGCTGTGATCAAAAGGGGAGAGAAAAGTACAAGTAAAAAAAAACTTAAAATTTTTTAAACTGTGTTGCAATTTTACAAAAATTATACTTAACTTGTTAGTTTAGTAATTTTTCTTTAAAATTACTATTTATGTCTATTTTTAACCCTAACTTGAACTTGGGTTGATGCACATCAAAAAGGGGGAGATTGTTGGACCCCGTGGTAGTTTTGATATGATCAACGAAGTTGGTTAGGTCCTGCTGTGTTTGATCCCTGTGTCTGAGTGTGTAGGAGCTTAGGAACACAGGAAGTCGAGCGGAAGACGCAGCTAGCGAGAAGGACGACACGGAAAGGGAGCAGACGGGCTTGGTGCGTCCGAAGGACGAGAGAGCTGCGGAAGAGTACTCCGGTGGGCGTGAAGAGCGTGCGCAGCGTTCGAGGGACGTTAAGCCGGGACGGAAGGCTGCTCGAGGAGAAGACCGGGAATTGAGTTCAGGTGAGCCCTATTTCGGTTGGTCGTAATCACCCAAAAGAACGGAGCGTCGGAAGCTGAAGAAAATAAGCTGGAAATGAGGCTGCCAGCTTGGAGGCGCCCTTGAAGGCGCCCTCAACAGGTTAGTTTTGACCGTTTGCGTGTGGATAAAGTTTTATCCGCTGACCGAGCTGGAGGAGCCTTGAACCTTGTTGGAGGAGCCTTGGACCCTCGGGATAGACTTTCCAGGAGCTATAAAAAGGCCCCTGGAGCTAGGAATTAAACAACAACTCAAGCAATCAATTTGTAAGTAATTCCTAGCAGTAGTTCTGAGCAATTAGAGTGTAAAAGGCTTCTCCGCCTTCAGAGAAGGAGAATTTTCTTAGTGCGCTTTTCACTGCCCTGGATTAACAACCTCCTTGGTTGTAACTAGGTTAAATTCCTATTTCTGTTTTTAATTTTCTGTCTTTATTTTTTTACTACTGCGTTTTTTCTGAGTTGAAATCCGAGGAGGGTAGTTTCATTTTTGTTTACAGCAATTCACCCCCCTCTTGTCGGTCTCCGCTGCACCAACAGAAAGGTATAATTAGTAATTATTTTCCGCATCATACTAGTTTTCTTTGTATAATTATTTATGGAAATACCAAACACAAGAGGCATATGATTCTAGAGTTTTCGAAATAGTTTTTTTTCGAGTTTGTGTTTTCTTCTTTTTCGAATTTGTGATTCGATTGTTCTTTTTGGTTAACTTAGAGTTATTTAATGAAATAAATATTAGCTTTCCTTAAAAGGCTTTGTCTAGGTGGTGGTGGTTGCTCCCATATCCAAGAAGGTCATATGCCTCGCCATGCAATCCTGGAAGCCGATTTTGGAAATTAATATTTATGGAATTAATAACTTAGGTAGATTTGAATCAATAGTGTTAAGTTTCGCTTGCGATTCAAATCTAAACCATTAAGAACAGATAAGTTAAATTTGGAATCAATGATGTTAAGTTCCGTCTGCGATTCCTAATTTAACTTCTAAAGAACACAATAGGTTATTTAAGGAAAGGTTCGACACTTGTACAAAAAATTTTTGTACAGTGGAACCGGTACGATTTTCTTAGGACTAACCAATACGGGGATGGTCTCTTTGGGCTTCTTCTTGCCCTTGGGTGCCACTTGGCTCTTTTTCTTGGCCAAGTTGGGACACTTGCTCTTGTAGTGCTCATTCTCCCTACACTCAAAACATATAATATGATTTTTGTTATTTATGAACTATTTATACCTTGTTGTGTAGGGATGTCACTTGGTCCTCCATGTGATGTTGATGTAGAGGCTTCCTCTTGATCCGATAGTGATGATCCTCCATTTGATTTGACTTGACTTGTGGAGGTGGAAGCTTCTTCATCCTCTTCTTTTTTTGACCCGGATGTGGAGGCTTCTTCTTCTCCTTGATCCGGTGTCACCGAAATTTGCTCCCCCTCAATCCTAGAGGTGGAGGCTTCTTCATCTTCTTCATCCTCTTGCATATTAAACAAGGAATATGCTCCTTCCTTGTCCTTTTGGTTGTACTCCTTCGAGGATGATGTTTCTTGGACTTCTTCTTCTTCGGAAGTTGAGCATCTCTCAACTTCAGAGTCCTCCTCTTGGTCTTGCTCCAATGAGTAGCCCTCTTTGGATTCCTCTTGATTCGGTACAGTGGAGGGTTCTTCATGGAGCTTAGCCAACTTACTCCAAAGTTCTTTGGCATCTTCATATTGTCCAATTTTGCATAGAATTGTGCTAGGCAATAAATTAACCAATAATTTGGTTACCTTGTCATTTGCTTCGCACCTTTGGACTTGCTCCGGGCTCCATTTGCTCCTCTTGAGAACTTTGCCCTTTGTATTCGTTGGAGCTTCAAAGCCTTCCATAAGAGCAAATCATTGCTCTATCTCCACCATTAAGAAGTTTTCGATCCTTGATTTCCAAAGATCGAAGCTTGTAGATGTGTACGGTGGAGCCACCCTTGTGTCAAATCCAAGTCCATCTTGGAATTGCATCTTGAAGTTGAGCTTCTTAAATTCTTTGACTTTGATAATTTTGCTCCAACTTCTTCACCCTCTAGCTCTTCTTGTTATGTTTGCCCCTTTCGGCGATGATTCCGGTGAAGAGCAGCCTCGCTCTGATACAACTTGTTGGGACCGAAAAGTAGCTAGAGGGGGTGAATAGCTCGTCGCGTGCTCGTGTGCTTCGTTGCTGGTTTCTTCAAAGATGTGCAGCGGAAATACAAGAAACAACTACAACAATGCTAACAAATGGATTTTACTTGGTATCCACCTCACAAGAGGTGACTAGTCCAAGGATCCAAGCACGCACACACACCTCCACTAATAAACACTCCTTTATGGTAACTACCAAAGGCGGAGAAGCCCTACAACACTCTCAATACAAGAAGAAGGAAAGGGAAACAAAATACAAGCAAAAGCTTACAAGTTATGCAGTGAAAACCCTAACCCTAACTTCTTGTTGTAGCCCGCCTTTTGACCTTGGATCACTAGCAAACCTTGCTCCAAGAACCCTTCAAGAACTGGCGGTAGAGTGGAGAAGAAGTGTGGAGAGCTGCTGGAGAGGATCGGAGATGAACAGTGTAGCTTGTCGAGTTCTCTACTGAAGAAAACGCATGCCAACGGCCTTTATCTGCGCCAACGGTTGGATCCCGATCGATTGGATTACTCCCAATCGATCTAGAGCGCCTCTGTGCTCTTGGAAAATGCCTGGATCGATCAACAGATCGATCCAGGACTTATCGCGACAAATCGCAGCTTCTCAATCGATCCACTGATCGATTGGGGCCTCTGGATCGATCGGCTGATCGATCCAGTAGGCTTCTGTGCGCTCGCAACTGCCTCCCAATCGATCCACTGATTGATTGGGACGAAGGCTTCTCGCGGGGACTCCCCAATTGATCGGCCGATCGATTGGGCTCCAGCCAATCGATCGGCTGATCGATCCAGCTGTTGGTTTTTGCCCAAAACAAAGTCTTAAGCCCCCAAACCAACATCCGGTCAATCAATGACCTGTTGGTTCATCCTGCCTAGCATCCGGTCACCCTTGACCTGCTAGGACTCCCTCACCAAGTGTCCGGTCAATCCCTTTAATCCACTTGGACTTTTCCTCATCATGCCAAGTATCCGGTCAATCCCTTTGACCTACTTGGACTTTTCTTCCTCGTGCCAAGTATCCGGTCAATCCCTTTGACCTACTTGGACTTTCACCAGATGTCTGGTCAACCTTGACCCATCTGGATTTCCCCGTGCCTGGCTTCACTCACCAGGACTTCTTTTCTGCGTAGCTTCACTCACTAGGACTTCTCTTCTGCCTGGCTTCACTCACCAAGTCTTTCACCTAGCTTCACTCACTAGGATTTTCACCTGGCTTCACTCACCAGGATTTTCTTCTGCCTGGCTTCACTCACCAGGACTTTCACCTAGCTTCACTCACTAGGATTTCCTCACTGCCTAGCTTCACTCACTAGGTCTTTCCTTCTGTCTGGCTTCACTCACCAGGTCTTTCACCTGGCTTCACTCACCAGGATTTCCCTTTTGCCTAACATCCCAGTTAGGACTTCCCAGTCAAGTATCTGGTCAACCTTAACCTACTTGACTCTTCTTCAACCAACCTAATCAGACCCTGATCAGAGGAGAATTGCACCAAACAATCTCCCTAAATGAACAACTGTACCTGCACTTGTCCATATCATCGAAGTCTTGTATTGTCGAACATCGAAACCCAAATCAAGACTCAAGCTTGGTCAACCTTGACCTGCGGGATATTGCACCAACAAATAATATCCTATAAGCAATCTTCACATTTGGAAACATGTCCATTGTTTTTAAAAATCTAATATTTGAATGGAAGATCATTTTTTATTTGTTTCATAAGATTCACTTGGTAACATTACTTGCAAAACTTGTAGTTCTGAAAACATATATTTTACATCAATATCAGAAGTGTCACCATTTCTTAAAGTATTTTCAAGATTAACACAAGAACTCATCAATTCATCATCATCTAATGAAACTAATTTTGCAACATCATACAAGAACCCAAATATAGATTCAAAATATTGCAACTGTTCAAATCTACTCTTCAATTGCCCAAGAGCAATATCGACCACTAAGATGAAATAATCTATTCGAAAAGATTCTTCTGGTGATTGATTTTCTCTTTCAGTGTTAGTAATTTCATCAAAATGTCTCTTTCTATAAATTTTACGTTTTATAGGAAATACAGGCTCAATTTCCATATCAGATGCTATTTTTTTGCATCAACCATAGCAGAATCAAAACCATTTTCTCTATATTTTTCAAAAAAGGAAACAAGACCAAACAATTGTTTTACAGCAACATCAAGATGCATATCCTCTGATTGTAATTTTTTGCTAACTAAGTTAATTTTATGCAAAATATCATGTCAAATAACAAGGCTTAATATAAACTCAAAACTTGAAAGTTCACCAGATGCTAAAGTTTCAGCATCTCTACTTAATTTACCATCTTCACTTATTTCTGCTAATTTGAACAAAGCTTCTCTGATTTGGGAAGCTTGAGATAGTATTGCTTTGACTGTTTCAATATGGTTTTCCCATATTGTAGTTGACAATGATTTTAAATTAATCCATCAATATATTCAAGCAAAATATTCCATCTTTTTGTTAAATTAGAGAACACGGTGTACATACACTGACATGCTCCAAAAAATGATTTTGCTTTAGCACAAGAATTTGTTATGTCACAAACAACTAAGTTAAGAGAATGAGAACCACATGACATGTAAAATGCTCTAGGATTAATGTCAAGCAATCTTCTTTGCACACCTTGATTTTTGCCTTTCATATTAGATCCATTATCATAACATTGCCCTCTCACATTATCAATATCAAGTTCTAAAGATTGTAAAACAACTTGCAATTCATTGAAAAGACCTAAACCAGTTGTATCTTCTATATTTATAAATTCTAAAAAGTACTCTTCTATTTTAATTGGAGTCTCTGAAACATCTACGCATTTTAATATGAGAGTCATTTGTTCTTTGTGACTTGCATCCGGTGTACAATCAAGAATTACTGAAAAATATTTTGCCTCTTTCACTTTTTTAATTATTGCATTCTTGACTTTGGAAGCTAGAAGAGATATTAACTCGTTTTGAATTTTATGACTAAGATAATGATAATGAATCTTTTTATCTTGAATGAGTCGAAAGTGCTCTTATATTATTGGATCAAAATCTGTAATCATTTCAAGTAGACCCAAAAAATTACCATTACCATCTTCATAAATTTTATCATGTGTATCATGAAATGCCAAATTATGTATAGCAAGACATTTGACAACAACAATATTCTTAGCATAACATGTTTCCAATGTTTTGTGTCCTTTTTAATTTGTTCTTGTATTTCCTTATCAATTGTCAATGTTTTCTTTAATCTCATTTGTAGTTCAATAAAGGCTCTCAGATTAGTGAGGTGTTCAATACTATTTTCATGTTGTTTAAGTTTGTCACATACATATTTCCGGTCATTAACTCCTTCTTTTGCTAAATTACTTTTAGTGTGTATTACTTTAAACAACTTACAACAAATACAAAACACTTTGTCCAACTCTTTCGAATATACTAACCATTTTCGATCGCGAGTCTCACCATTTGGTAATATTTGAACATAGTAAGTATAAGAAAAGTGTCGAGATTCTTTATCTAAAGGAAAATTAAGAATATATTCTCTTTTAAGACCTCTTTCCACAAGTAAATCTCTCATTTTTGTATTAAGGTTATCCCAAACTCTTGGATCAAATATGTTTATATCATATCTAGGTGTCGAACATTGATATTCATTTATACGCTCATCATCACAATAATTATCAATATCTTTAGTTTTGTCAATTTTAGTTTCATTCAAATCATTAAGATTTGTATTCTCTTCATTCTCATTTTCTACAAATTTCTCATTCTCATCACTTTCATTTCTCATAAATTCTTCATATTCATTATTATTATTTTCAACAAAATCTTCATTTGCATTTGATTCATTACTTAAAATCTGAACTAAGCTTTCTGATGTGTTATATGATTCTTTACTAAAATATTTATTCAATGAATCTCTTAAGCTTTGGGCTATCTCCTCCTTGTTAAGACCGCAAAGTAGCTAGAGGGGGGGGGGGGGTGAATAGCTCTTCGCGTGCTCGTTGCTCAGCGTTGCTTGTTTCTTCAAGGATGCGCAGCGGAAATACAAAGAAACAAATACAAACACGCTAACACTTAGATTTTACTTGGTATCCACCTCCAAGGGAGGTGACTAATCCAAGGATCCACACAACGCACGCACCCTCCACTAATGAAACTCTCCTTTATGGTAACTACCAAGGGCGGAGAAGCCCTACAAGACTCAATACAAGAAGAAGAAAGGGTAGTAAAGAAATACAAGCTTACAAGCTTACAATGAGTGCACAAACCCTAACCCTAGTTTCTTCTTCTTGCTTTGATCCGCCTCTTGACTTGGAAGAACCTACAAGAACCTTCAAGAACTGGCAATCTTGAGCTCGAGAAGAGTTGTGGAGGAGCTGGTGAAGATCTGAAATGAATCTGTGAAGTGATGCCGAAGACAACGCTCGCCTGCGGCTCAAATAGGACGCAATGGTCGGATCCCAATCGATTCAATTATTCCCAATCGATCCGGGAGGCTTTGGATCGATCCACGGATCGATCCAGAGCGCCTCTGTGCTCTGGAAAAATGCCTGGATCGATCCACGGATCGATCCAGCGCTTATCGCGCGAAGTAGCAGCGTCCCAATCGATCCACTGATCGATTGGGACCTCTGGATCGATCCACTGATCGATCCAGAGGCTTTCTGTTCTCTGGGAAAGGTCTGGATCGATCCACTGATCGATCCAGAGCCTGAATCGATCCACTGATCGATCCAGAGCTTGGTTTTTGCCCAAAACCAAGTCACAAACCTCCCAAACCAACATCCGGTCAAACTTAACCTGTTGGTACGTCATGCCTAGCATCTAGTCACTCCCTTGACCTGCTAGGACTCCTCACCAAGTGTCCCAATCCTTTGACCCACTTGGACTTTTCTTTCATGCCAAGTATCCGGTCACCTCTTGACCTACTTGGACTTTCACCCAGCTTCACTCACTAGGGTTTTCAACCGCCTAGCTTAACTCACTAGGTCTTTCACCGGCTTCACTCACCAGGATTTTCATATGCCTAGCTTCACCACTAGGACTTTCACTGGCTTCCTCACCGGGATTTCCATCCGCCTAGCTTCACCACTAGGACTTTCACCGGCTTCACTCACCAGAATTTCCATCCACCTAGCTATACTGACTCTTCTTCATTCACACTGATCGGTCCCTGATCGAATCTCCTGAACAACCTGCATTGTCCATGTGTCTACATGTATTGTCAAACATTGAAACTATGACCAAGACTCAAGCTTGGTCAAACCAGTCAACCTTGACCTAAGGGATATTGCACCAACAATCTCCCCCTTTTTGATGTTTGACAATACCTTTAAGTTTGGACCATTCTGAGTTAAGCTAATCCCATAGCCTTAACTCCATTCATGCCAAGGTATGAATGTTGGTTCCCTTCATTCTCCCTCTGACCTCCCCCATAGGTAATGAAGGCCTAACTTAAACCACACATTCTCCCCCTATTGGCACACATCAACCCATCTTTGAGCACACATCAACCCATGCCTCAATTTTGGGCATACTTCAACAAATGTCCCATTGTTGAAAACTCTCCCCCTGAAGAGTTGCTCATCATTGTTCACAACTTCACTCATTGTGATCAACACGATAATGAAGAACTCATTCCCTTCATTTTCAACCAATGCTCACCCTGGAGCATTAACATGGTCTAATGACCCAAATGAAGGTCTCATACCCTTCATTTATCCTTAACCCTACATTCTTCCTCAATGTAGGCAAATGCTCATCCTTGAGCATTATCCACTTAACGGAAGGTTAACCACCTTCTAAGGTTCATGAAAAATAATTTTCATGCCTTTAAAGAGTCCCTCCCCCTAAAGACATGGTGGAAACTTCTGTCATTGCACCAACAATGACTTGGAATCCCTAATCCTTTAGGAAACCCAATTTTAGAAGTTTTGAGGTTTAAATATTCAAAATTTGAAACAAACCTCAACCTAAACTTCAACTTAGCCTTCCTTAACCAATCCATCCTTTTTTTTCCACACGAAAACACCCTTTTTATGTATACAAATGTATTTTCAGGGGTTTGGAATGGTTACCTAGACTAAAATAGGTTCAAAATGCTGAAAATAAGCTTTTCCAGCCAAAATCAGCATCTTCAATCGATTGGAGTTGGGTTCCAATCGATTGAACCCTGCTGAATCGATCCACTGATCGATTCAGTTCGATCGGCTGATCGATCCAGCGAGCTTCTGCTCGCGAGAAATGCCTTCTCAATCGATCGGCTGATCGATTGAGGCACTCCAATCGATCCACTGATCGATTGAAGGCTTGAAATTGCTGAAATTCAATTTCAGCCAATTTCAGAAACCCCTAGAAAATTCTACAAAATTCCAAAAATCGTAAAAATTTGTGTAGACATTATTTAGGGTATAATTTATCATGGAAAAATAGTTTTCTATGAAAATACATCATATTTTCAAAGATTGACACAAACTTGAGAACTTACAAAAACTTTAGTGTTTTCTTCAAGTTTGTGTCTAACTATTCAATGGTGATTACTATCAAAAGATAGCCTTCACCAAGGTTTTCCAAAATTCTTTTAAAATAATTTTCAAAACCAATATCCCATCACATTCCTTGGGCTTAATGCACATGACTTGTACATTAGCTTTTCCAATGATGAGAAAACACATAACTATGTGTTTTGATGAACCTAATGTTGGTGCAATATCCCTCAGGTCAAGGTTGACCTGGGTAACCAAGCTGAGTCTTGGTTTGGGTTTAGATGTTTGATAATAAGATATTGATTGAAGAAGAGTCAAGTAGGTCAAGGTTGACCGGATACTTGACTGGGAAGTCCTAACTGGGATGTTAGGCAAAATAAAAGACCTAGTGAGTGAAGCTAGGCAGTAAGAAAAGTCCTGGTGAGTGAAGCCAGGCAGAAGGAAGTCCTAGTGAGTGAAGCTAGGCAGAAGAAAAGTCCTGGTGAGTGAAGCCAGGCAGAAGGAAGTCCTAGTGAGTGAAGCTAGGCAGATGGAAAACCCTAGTGAGTGAAGCTAGGTGAAAGTCCTAGTGAGTGAAGCTAGGCAGATGGAAATCCTGGTGAGTGAAGCCAGGTGAAAGTCCTAGTGAGTGAAGCTAGGCAGATGGAAAACCCTAGTGAGTGAAGCTAGGTGAAAGTCCTGGTGAGTGAAGCCAGGCAAGGGAAAATCCAGATGGATCAAGGATGATCGGACATCTGGTGCTGGGAAGTCCAAGTAGGTCAAAGGATTGACTGGATACTTGGCATGAAAGAAAAGTCCAAGTAGGTCAAAGGGATTGACCGGATACTTGGCACAGAGAAAAGTCCAAGTGGGTCAAAGGGATTGACCGGACACTTGGTAAGGGAGTCCTAGCAGGTCAAGGGAGTGACTAGATGCTAGGCATGACATACCAACAGGTCAAGGTTGACCGGATGTTGGTTTGGGAGGTTTGGGACTTGGTTTTGGACAAAAATCAAGTGCTGGATCGATCAGTGGATCGATCCAGACCTGTCCCAGCGAACAGAGAGCCTCTGGATCGATCCGTGGATCGATCCAGAGGTCCCAATCGATCAGTGGATCGATTGGGACACGGCTGCTTCGCGCGATAAGCGCTGGATCGATCCGTGGATCGATCCAGGCGTTTTCCCAGAGCACAGAGGCACTCTGGATCGATCCGTGGATCGATCCAAAGCCTCCCCGATCGATTGGGAACATTCGAATCGATCGGGATCCGACCGTTGGCGTCGTTTATAGCTGCAGGCGTGTGATGGCTGCGGAAGAACTTCACCGATTCACTCCAGATCTCTCGCCAACTCCTCCACAGCGCTCTCAAAGATCAGATCGCCAGTTCTTGAAGGATCTTGGAAGCTTTTCAAGTCAAGAGGCGGATCAAAGGCAAGAAGAGAAGCGAGGGTTAGGGTTTTCTGTACTCATTTGGAGGGTGCGTGCGTGGTGTGGATCCTTGGACTAGTCACCTCTTGTGAGGTGGATACCAAGTAAACCAACCGTGTTAGCGTTGTGTGAGTTGTTTCTGTATTTTTCGCTGCACATCTTCGAAGAAACAAGCAACGCCGAGCAACGGGCACGCGAAGAGCTATTCACCCCCCCTCTAGCTACTTTTGGTCCTAACACCTAAAACTCAAAAGAATGCACTAAATCAACATCATGAGTTTTATTCATCTTCCTAACATCTCACTTGTATCTAATATGCATTAAAACGCATACAAGTCACCTTATAGTCCTTGTGAGATGTGAGATTTTGGTTTTGCCCTATTCTAGGAATCATGCACATCTATCTAGGCATTTTAGAGATATTAGACATCCACCTAGGATGTCACTTGTCAATAAGTGTTGTTAAATGCCATTTGTCCTTAATTACAAGGAATTAAACTTAATGCATGATTATGTTATGGCATACATCAAAAGGAAATAATTTTCAAAAGTAAATATCCTATAACTACATGATGTATGAATGTCATGACATGGTATTTTTGGATTTTTCATAATAAAACATGAAAATAAAAAATAAAACATGATGTCATGGCATATAATGGGCAAACAATCATGGCAAGGTTTAACATAAATAAAATATACATAAATTACCTTTCTAAGTATCCTTAACCACTTAGCTAACTCAAAATATACCACTTGTTTTAACTTAAAACGTTAAACCTAGATTGCCCTAAATGCTTCAAAGAAATGCCAAAACCTAAATTGACATTTCTATTTCTCTTGATTTGTTTATGCCACTTAAAAATTAAGCATATCCTCAAATGTTGGCATATTCCATTTTTCCTCAAGAGTAATCACATAAATCAAGGCCCGGATTGCCTTAAATTTCTAAGAGAATACCAAAATCCCAACTTGGTATTTCTCTAGGTTTTCCCAATTTATGCCATTTTAAGATAAAATCAATTTTTCTACCATTAGGCACATTTTACTCTTTCAAGGAGTAAATAATAATTCCATTTCATTTTCAAAGGTTAACAAAAAACCTTGAAAATGCTCATTGAGTGTCAATTTCCTCAAAGTTGGGTTAACTACCCTTCTAATCGGAGTTGACACTCTCTAACCCATCTATGGGATAGAGAAGATGCTCCTAGGAACCCAACACCTATTGGTGCTCCTTGGATGCTCTAGGTACTCACTAGGGATAACTTCCCTAGATACCTTCCTAATGACCTTGTTGGGTTTCTTAGAAGCCTTGGTCACATTTTCTAGGTCAACTCTAGGGATAGCCTCCCTTGTGACCTTGTTAGTGACTTTCTTAGACTTCTTAGAAGTCTTAGTCACATTTTTCGCAAAAATACTCTTAGGGATAACTTCCCTAGTATTCTTGGCTTGACCACTGGATCTAGGGTTTGTTCCATAACTATATGGAACTCTATGGTACGAGGGCACATCCTTCTTAGCCTTTGGTTTGTATCCCAACCCTCTATGGCCATTGGATGGCTTTCATTTTCCTAGCCCTAGGTATTTCTCATTTTGCCCTTGTAGGATATTTTCCATCCTCTTTAGGATCTTTTCCATTTTATCAAGTCTTGACCTCAAGACTTGATTTTCTATCATTAAATCCTTAGGTTTTGGCCCATGAGCATTTTTGTTCTTGGGCATGTATCTATTATCCTTAGTGTTCCCACCCAAGTGTCTATCTACCTTCCTAACCTTAGGTTGGGTAGTTTTGGCATGTAGGGCCATATGCTTTTCCTTAAAGCCCTCATGCTTTCTATTCTTATGGTAAATTGCATTAAAATGATAAAAATTTGAATTATCATGCTTTTTACCATAATGTAAAGGGGTAGGCTCAATAAATGTTACCTTCTTCTTTACCTTGGAGGCTTCCCCTTGACTAATGCCTCCTTGAGCCTTGACCATCTTCTTCCCCTTGGGGCATTGACTTCGGTAATACCCCTTTTGGTTGCACAGGAAGCACACAATGCGCTCCTTGCTCCTTTTTGTTCCGGGGATGGTCTCCTTGAGCTTCTCCTTGCCTTTTTGTGCCATTTGGCCCTTTTTCTTGGCCAATTTGGGGCACTTGCTCTTGTAGTGCCCATGTTCCCTACATTCAAAGCATATAATATGATTTTTATTATTAATTGAAATATTTATACCTTTGCTTGTAAGGGTGTCATCTTTTCCTCCATTTGATATGAATGTAGAGGCTTCCTCTTGATCCGAAATCAATTTCCCTCCAATTGATTCATCTTGACTTGTGGAGGTGGAAGCTTCTTCATCCTCTTCTTCTCTTGACCCGGATGTGGAGGATTCTCCTTCTTCTTGATACGGTGTCACCAAGAGTTGCTCCCCCTCAATCCTAGAGGTGGAGGCTTCATCATCTTGAATATAAAACAAGGAGTATGCTCCCTCCTTGTTCCCTTCGATGCATTCCCTTGAGGATGAAACTTCTTCTTGGACTTCTTCTTCGGAGGTTGAGCATCTCTTAACCTTGGAGTCCTCCTCTTGGTCTTGCTCCAAAGAGTCACCCTCTCTGGATACTTCTTGCTCTTGTACAGTGGAGGGGATCTCTTCATAAAGCTTGGCCAATTTGCTCCATAAATCCTTTGCATCTTCAAATTCTCCAATTTTGCAAAGGATGGTGCTTGGCAATAAATTTACCAAAAGCTTGGTCACTTTGTCATTGGCCTCGCACCTTTGGACTTGCTCTGAGCTCCATTTGCTTTTCTTGAGAAGCTTGCCCTTGGAGTTTGTTGGAGCTTCAAATCCATCCATTAGAGCAAACCATTGCTCTATCTCCATCATAAGAAAGTTTTCGATTCTTGATTTCCAAGAATCGAAGCTCGTGGAAGTGTATGGTGGAGCCACCCTCGTGTCGAATCCGAGCCCATCTCGGAATTCCATTGTAGAAGTTGAGCTTTTGAATTTCTTTGACTTTGATAATTTTGCTTCAACTTCTTCACCCTCTAGCTCTTCTTGTTATGCTTGACCCTTCCGGCGATGATTCCGGTGAAGAGCGGCCTCGCTCTGATACCACTTGTTAGGACCAAAAAGTAGCTAGAGGGGGGTGAATAGCTCTTCGCGTGATCGTTGCTCGGCGTTGCTTGTTTCTTCAAGGATGCGCAGCGGAAATACAAAGAAACAAATACAAACACGCTAACACTTGGATTTTACTTGGTATCCACCTCCAAGGGAGGTGACTAATCCAAGGATCCACACAACGCACGCACCCTCCACTAATGAAACTCTCCTTTATGGTAACTACCAAGGGCGGAGAAGCCCTACAAGACTCAATACAAGAAGAAGAAAGGGTAGTAAAGAAATACAAGCTTACAAGCTTACAATGAGTGCACAAACCCTAACCCTAGTTTCTTCTTCTTGCTTTGATCCGCCTCTTGACTTGGAAGAGCCTCCAAGAACCTTCAAGAACTGGCGATCTCGAGCTTGAGAAGAGCTGTGGAGGAGCTGGTGAAGATCTGAAATGAATCTGTGAAGAGATGCCGAAGACAACGCTCGCCTGCGGCTCAAATACGACGCAACGGTCGGATCCCAATCGATTCGATTATTCCCAATCGATCGGGGAGGCTTTGGATCGATCCACGGATCGATCCAGAGCGCCTCTGTGCTCTGGAAAAATGCCTGGATCGATCCACGGATCGATCCAAAGACTTATCGTGGGAAGCCCCAATCGATCCATCGATCGATTGGGACCTCGGATCGATCCACCGATCGATCCGGAGGCTTTGTATCCAGAAGGTGCGGATCGATCCATCGATCGATCCAAAGCTTGGTTTTGCCCAAAACCAAGTCCCAAACCTCCCAAACCAACATCCGGTCAAACTTTGTTGGTACGCCATGCCTAGCATCTAGTCACTCCCTTGACCTGCTAGGACTCCTCACCAAGTGTCCGGTCAATCCTTTGACCCACTTGGACTTTTCTTTCATGCCAAGTATCCGGTCACTCTCTTGACCTACTTGGACTTTCACCTAGCTTCACTCACTAGGGTTTTCAATCTGCCTAGCTTCACTCACTAGGTCTTTCACCTGGCTTCACTCACCAGGATTTTCATACTGCCTAGCTTCACTCACTAGGACTTTCACCTGGCTTCACTCACCAGGATTTCCATCCAGTCAGGTATACCTACTTGACTCTTCTTCATTCACACTGATCAGTCCCTGATCAGAATCTCCCCATATGAACAACTACACCTGCATTGTCCATGTGTTTACATGTATTGTCAAATATCGAAACTATGACCAAGACTTAAGCTTGGTCAAACCAGTCAACCTTGACCTAAGGGATATTGCACCAACACTCCTCTCTTTTTTTTTTTTTTGTCTTTTTTGATATCCAGAGAATTGTTTCATGATGATAGATAATTATGAACAATAAACAAAGAAGAATAAAACCTGATATGGCTAATTTTTCTTTGATTCGATCCACTTATATAAGACCTAACATGGATATCCTGTAAGTTTATAAAAAAACACAACAATTTAATTATTTAGAAGTTGGGACCTTATTCATGCAATTAAAGACACAAACACATTAATCTAACTAGCTAAATGACATGAAAACTTAGTTAATCTACCTATCATTTACTAGCTAAAAGAATCTATCTGAAGTGAATAAACAACTAGAAGCCAAGGCTTTTTAGAGTAAACCAATAAAAAAGTTCTTGTATCTCACACACACACACACAAAAATCCATTTGTTGATATCTGCTTGTTTTTCTTAAGTATGAGATTTCAAGCCATGGTGACTTACGACACTAACAATGTTCAAGTTGTTCTAGGGGAGAACATGGACCTTTGGTTGTCATCAAGCATGGGATGTGACCACAAAGTACATGTTACAAATGTGGCTCAGGAGAGAAGGGAACTTCAACAACACAAGGGGACCTATTTCGTTACTCGCTTGTGAAGAGAGGTTAATTACACATTCTGGAACCAATATAAGAGAGGTGGTTGGTCCATCATATTCCATGCCAAAGGTGCAGAGGGGTGCTTTGGTTGTATATGAGAAGAAGGAGAGGGTTGATGTAAAAGGAGGAGCACATTGGCATCACTCATTACAAAATACAAAAAGAGTATGTGTGACCAACTAGTTTAATTTGTAACAAGGAATAAGAAGAACAAGTCATCTTCTTGTGAGTTGTGATAATAAGAACATTTCTATTCAACTTGAAAAAAGTAAAAAATTTTGATAAAAATATAAGTACTAGAGAAGAAGAAGAATCTGCATAATGAGAACAATTTCGATGCAAATTAAAAAGTAAAAGTTAAAATTTTGGTAAAATTCAGGTATACAAACCCTAATCGATTGCCTACTCTGCTAATCAAACAACAAAACCCTAATTAACTAGGCTAAGAATCGAGATCTGGTCGCAGTCGCAGACTGCGATTGTCCAAATCGATAAAAATGATTACTGAGTACTGACCGTGACCGGAGGACGGGAGGAGCAGCAGTTGAGCTGTTGAGGTTACCGACGCTGGCGATATCCTCTTGATGGTAAGGTTAAAGGCACTGGCGACGTCGGGTCGATGAGGATGGCAGCCGAGGAGAATCGCCGTGAAGGTGAGATTCGAGAGAGCTAGGGTTTCATGCCTTCATCGCTTTGGAGATGGCTTCGGCAACGGGCGACGAGAAACGCGAGGGTGAGTCCGTGAGAATTGAGAAGAATAAAAATTTTATTAAAAAAATATATATTTAACAAAGTATATATAAAAATACTTATACTTTTGGGCCCTTAGTATTTTTTGGGCCCTGGGCAAGGGCCCTGGTAGCCCTGGCCCAGGGCCCTGGTAGCCCTTGCCCAGGGCCCTGGTAGCCCTGGCCTAGGGCCCTGGTAGCCCTGGCCCAGGGTCGGCTCTGCGTGTTCTTAAAACTACACGTACTCATACAATTAAAAAATTAGTAAAACAAGGAAAAAAGAATTTAATTAGTGAATTTAGTAAATTAGATAATAAAATTTCTTTATGTTCCGATATTTGGAGTGATCATTGACAAACACATTCGTATATGAGTGTGACTTGTCATTGGATAGATAATTCTTGGAATCTTCAAAAAAGATCGTTAGCTTATAGAGTTTTTGATGAATCACATAATGCTCATAACATTGCACAATTATTATGTTTAATTTTAGAAGAATATAGCTTAACTCATAAAATATTTTCAATATCATTAGATAATGCTAGTTCCAATACCGCTTGTATAGATGATCTAAAATTTGTTTGTCAACCTATTATTGACGGTTTATTTTTTCATATTCGTTGTGTATGACATGTTTTAAATTTATGTGTTCAAGATGGATTAAAAATTTTAGAAAGTTATATTAAAATAATTAGAATTGTAATTTCTTATTTATGGTCTCATTCATCTATAATGAAATAATGGGGTAGGTTTTGAAAAACTAATGGAATGCGACCTAAAAAATTTCCACGTGATGTACCAACATATTGGAATTCAATATACCAATTATTACAATATTCATTTAAATATAAAGAATTATTATGTTCATTTTTTGCACAATATACTAATACTAATATATGTTTATTTTCACAATAATGGAATATTTGCAGTAGTATTTGTGAAATTTTAAAAGTATTTAATGATGTAACTGAACAACTTTCCGGTGTTTATTATCCCACTACTCAATTAGTTTTAGAAAAATTTTCTAATATAGTATTAATTTTAAATTAACATATTAATAATGAATCTTTATCTCCTTGCATCTTAGCTATGAAAACTACAACAACAACAACAACAATCAAGTCTTTTCCCACTAGGTGGGGTCGACTTTCATTGAATATTTGTTATAGTTTTTGACGCTGGCTGACAACCTAACGCAACCCTCCTCCTTTATCCGGGCTTGGGACCGACCATGATCGGTCATCATGGGCTTGCATCTTAGCTATGAAAACTAAATGAGAAAAATATTTTTATTTTATTCCTGAAATTTATTTAATTATATGCTTTAGATCCTAGATTTAAATTAAAATTTTTACAAGAAATATTAATTTTATATTATGATGCTTTAATTCCAATTAAAGATTTTTCTTCTCTTGATCCAGTTAATATTATATATAATGTTAAAATTTATTTATATAATATTTATAATCAATATTATGTAACATATGGAATACAAACTAATATTTCCAAAATACAACAAACTACTAGTAGTAATTTAAAACTTATAAAAACATAACTTTTATTTTAAAAAAACGGATAAAACATTCACTGAGGATCCTCAAGTTCCACACAGGAACTTGATAATTATTTTACGACTTCTTTTGATTTTAATAAAGCATATAGCAAAAAATTCGATATCTTAAAGTGGTGGTCACAGAAGGCTCAAAGTTTTCTCGTCCTCTCCGTGATGGACAAAGAAATTTTAACTTGTCCAATATCAACTGTTGTTGTGGAGCAGACGTTCAGTGTCGACGGCAACATATTAGATGAACGACGATCAACTTTGTCTCCCGACTCATTGGAAGCCCAAGCATTATTGGACGATTGAACCAGAGCGGAGAAAAGAATATAAGGAATGCAACTTTCAAATGACAAAGTTGAAGATTTTGATACTGAAAGAATAAATACGACAGGAATGAGAAATAAAAGTGAGTAACAATGTAAAAGAATAAAAATGTAAAAGAACTACGTGAGCTTTGATTCCCCTAAGGGGATACATAGGCAACTTAAATAAGTGCAAGTCTTTTTTCCAATAAATTTTAATGTTTAATTTTTAATTTTTAATTTTTAATTTTAATTTTTTTAACATAATAATTTTGAACCGTGACGAACTGTGAACCGAACCGTGAACCGACGATTCTGAACCATGAACATTAATCGTCTGGGACGGTTAAGATTAAGGGTCAACTTGTCTGAAGCTCGGGATGTAAATGAGCCAAGTCGCTCGTGAGCTATTCGAAACTCGATTCGATAAAAGCTCGTTTGAGCTCGTTTAATGAGGCTCGTTAAGATAAACAAATCAAGCTCAAGCTTCACAATATTCGGCTCGTTAGCTTGTGAACATGTTCGTTAAGCTCATAAATTAACTTTTAAATAAAAAAAATAATTTTGATATTGAATTTATAGATTTTACACTCTAAAAACATAGACAAATATATTAAATTTATTTATTAGAATAAAATTATAAATGTTAACAAGAATATTATAATTTTTTTAAAATATATAATTTAATTTTTAATGAATATTTAAATTTATAATTTATATTTATTAAGCTCGTTTAGGCTCGATAAAAGCTCGAATAAGCTCGTGAGCCATGAATATATTCGTTAAATAAAGCTCGAGCTCGAGCTCGGCTCGATTATAAACGAGTCAAACTCAAACATCCAAGAGTTCGGCTCGACTGACTCGATTACACCTCTATCTAAAACTATCGAACTGTCGATTCTGAATCGTGGTAAGGTCTAATACTGATCATCAAATCCAAACTTCACATCACTCATTAAAAGGATGGCTATCAGGTCGAGGTATTACTTCAAGTTCCAACGACACCTCTCTTTGCTCACACTACCTTTTCTCACGCACACGAAGACAGACGCCGCCATCCTCCTTTTCCCTCACCAACGGCCGATGACTCCATTCCATCTCCTCACTGCCGGCCAGCCATCTCCATTACCTCTCCTCTCCATGTTCTCTATTCCCATCATCTTCTCACTCAAACAACTCACGGACCAAGTTCACCCGACGCCAACAACACTACCATCCTTTGGCCAACTCTCCTCTTTGAGTTAGAAGAGGAGAGGGCAGCCCCTTTCGCATTCCAACAGCCCCATTCCCTTCGTCGTAACTCCTCTTTGGATTAAAAGAGGAGGGCCCTGTTGAGTTTTGAGTTTAATTCAAACTTATTGTAATGCATAGATGTATGTATTTAGTCCCACATTGCTAAGCAAAGAAAGGTTGGAAGGCCTTATATATGGAGCCTTCCATCCTTACTTAGTAAAGTTAAGAGGACCTACACGCATGCGCGGGCCAAGCTCAAATCAGGTGGTTTTGGGGGGTTCGAGCCGGAAATCCATAAATCGGGTGTGACACACGCGATCATCGTGCGCAGGGGAGGTGCAAATCCCCCACTCGTGGGCCTCACGCTTGCAGGCGACCTGGTTTGTTTTTGCCAGTCTTTGGTTCGCTGGCAAGGCTTGGTTCTGTCCTGCTCATGAGGAAGCGACGCACGGTTTGGTTCTATCCCGCGCGAGAGGAAGCGACGCACCCACGCGTCAGGAAGCGGAAGCGACACACGCTTTGCTTCGTGCACTGCTTCAGAGTGTATAAATACACTGCCTTTGTTCCTGGTTCAAAACACACTCAGCCATTCTCTTTCGAGCAATCTGCTCTCTCCTCTCTAGTTTCCTTGTCCTTAGGCTTGGTTTTTAGCGATCTGAGGTTGAGTCCGAGTGTGACGTTCATCTTGGAGTGCACCTACGGACGACGCGAGTGGTTGTCGGATCTTTGGAGAATTTTGCCGGAGAGCCTCTGCTGTAACGACCCACCTTTCTACACTACTACTATTCTCTAAAGGTGACCGTTACTTGACTACTAACTCTACTTAACCGGTATGATAAAAATCTTTAGGAAAACCCTACCGAAAAATTTCGGCAGAGTCTCCCCTGTACCGGTGACCATATCCGTAAATACATACAGAATATACTCAGCCACAGGCGGCTGGAACATATAATTTCACAACCACGCAGTATAATAGCTCAATAAAAATATGAAACTACTCTAGCAATGGCAACAACCATATCACTCCAACAATAGGAGGTATCAAACTACAAATGCGGAAATAAACTCAATCTCAATATAACATTAAAAGAGAACTAAGGGAAAAGTCTTGACAATTTTGCCAGCTAATTCTGGATCTCTCCATAGTCCTGGCATCACACACACTGTCACAGCATCTCCTTGTCGCCTTCCTTCTTATACTTTTCCTTTCCCTTTATCTGCAGTAGGAGGAAAATAGTATCTATAAGCTAAAAGCTTAGTGAGCGCTATCCTACTCACAAAAACTCGATATGCATGTATATAAATAAAAACATGCTAAAACTGAGTACTAACATGTAAAGCTACTCATGCTCATAAATAGCAAAGAAAACAACTAACTGAAAAGCTAACATGTATAGCTAATCATGCTCATAAATAGCGAAGGAATCATGCTAACTGAAATACTAAACATGTATAGCTAATCATGCTCATAAATAACAAAGGAATCATACTAACTGAAATACTAAACATGTATAGCTAATCATGCTCATAAATAGCAAAGAAACTAACTGAAAAGCTAACATGTAAAGCTAATCATAGAACTATCATGTGTATCAATAAGAAACTGAATTGATATCTAAGCTAAACTAATTAATGCTAAACTGAGTCTAACTTGTATTCACATAACTAATTTGTGAAGTTTTGAAAACTATTTACATAATAGATTAAAATAATAATCATGCTGCTGATGGGCCCGGCAACTGTACTTGCTATGCGCGCATCCCTAACTAAACCCGGGATTGCAAGTTCCGAGTCTAGTAGGGTTTACTAAGTTATCTAAACCTAGGGACGACTGTGGGAGCCCAACCCAATGGATATCTAATCCAGTACAGTGCCACTGCTGAAAATAAAATACTGATTTCATAGCTAATTTTCTTACCTTGCTTTAACTAGGTTATCTGAACCTAGAACTAGGTTATCTGAACCTAGAGGCGACTGTGGGAGCCCACCCATTGGACCGTAGTCCCATATAAGCTGAAACAAGACTAAATAAGTTATTTTAAATGCTTCTACTGCATTTACTGAGCTATTAAAATGCATACTGTAGCATTATATTGAGCTAAGCATTTTATCAAGCACTTGGTGTGCACTAGAACACACCCTACGTACTAAAAATCTGTATACAAAGCTTAACATAAATCTGCATGTAAAGCTTAATAAAAATCTGCATACTAAGTTTATCAAAATCTGCATACTAAGCTTATCTAAAATCTGCATGCTATAAAAATAGAACTGCTCATGTTATTCCAATAGCAAATAGGAAACTAAAACAACTTAAGCATGCTGTGAAAGTAAAACAACTTAAGCATACAAAGAGATCTAACTATACTAAAATTCTGCACTATATTACTAAATTCTGCATACTATAAGCTTAACAAAAATCTGTTCTAAAATTAAAATTCTGCATACAAGCTTATTCAAAAATCTGTATTCAAGCTTAATAGAAATCTGCATTCATGACTAGTAAAAATCTGCACACTAGTACTTAATGAAATCTACACATATTCAGCAAAATATCATGCTTACTGAATAACAAAGAGGCTAAATCTGCAATGCCATTAAATAGGACTGATCATGTTTGTTAAATAGCAAAGAAAACTAATACCACGTACTTAGATTAAAGGCTGTTCGTGCCCTCTAACTAGCACAAAAAGGTCTAAACAGAAAATGCTAAAACATAGGGCTGTTCGTGCCCATTAATGGCACAAAACTATTAAAAACTTTGCTGGAATTCTATAAAAGAAACTAACTTTGCTTTACTTACAACAACCCATAAATCTCTAAAGGTATACTAGACACAAACCATTTTACTGCATAATTCATTAAAGAAACCCATTCTTATACATGGCAACAAAAAGGTTTAAAACTACATGGTAACAGGAAAGAAGAAGAAACTGTACAGGCTGACTAAAAGTACTAAAACTATGAGCTAAATGAGAATTAACAAATTCTGAAATAGAGAGCTCTGTAAATTTAGTATGAGCTAAACTTGACATGGAACAAATTCTAAAAGAATAAAGTACTGCTCAATGTGCAATTTGTTCATGCACGTCTAAACTTGTTCACACCGAGACTTTCATAAAGCAACAGAGAACTTTTAGGGCAAAACATGCTGCGGCAGAACTTCAAAAGCCTCACATTTTACAGGAAATAAAGGTTGAACTAAAGATTCAAGAACTACCCTTATTGCTCTAGGAATCCCGATTTATACAGCCTTCCGGAAACAAAGAAAGGAATCAAAAACTCTTAGCAAACTCAAATCTCTGTACAGCATGTTTCAAAGCAAAGAAGGAGAAAACAAAGCTCGGAACAACTCCTACTGCAGGTGAGAAGCAACTCACCTTCGTTTCCTTGATTCACAGCCGAAGGAGGAACCTTCTAGTGCTTCTAGGGCTCGGGTGAACTTGAAATCGGGGCCTCTTCCTCGCTCACGGCTTCCTTCTTGACGAGCGACCTCGGATCGATGAAGAACTCCCGGAGTTCACCCCTCGCCGGCCGCCGGAGGGATGCCCTAGCTGCGGCTTGTTTCCGCCCGGGCTTCCCTTGTCGCGCGAGAGAGGGAAAGGATTCGGGAAAAAAGAAAACTTAATTCTTTTCTTATAACTAGGGTTTCAATCATAACATATATATATATAGATCTCGCACCCTACCTTTTCGCGAAATACTCGCGAAAGAGTTGGTTGGCTGCGGTTTTGACCAAGTCAAGAGCCCCAGGTTCAATTCTCGGCTGCTACCTCTTTTTCTTCCTTTTATTTCTATTATCTAACTACGGCTTAAGAATATTTCGCACCATATATATTTAACAAAACTTGCTTAGACCAGATGGTTGGCTGCATCCGATTAGAACCTGGTTCGGGTCCGAGGTCTTGGGTTCAAAACCCGGCTTCAACACTTTCTTTTTAAAACTTCTTTCTCTTGGTAAAAATACCAAACGAACTCCAAAAATTCCATAAAAATACTCTAAAAATTTCTAAAAATCTCTAGAATTTTTCTATAGCATTTCTAGATTTTTATAAGGACTTTTAGAACTCGAAATAGGGAAAATTGGGTCGTTACATCTGCATCGTGGGCGGCAATAAATTCTCTAAAGATAGTCGGCACGCCGACACTTCAACTGAAGATACATTTTCTCGACCTCTCTTTTATTTACCTGTTTACTGCATGCTTGCTGTTTTAGTGCAATTTTACTACTGTTAGTGCTCTCTTTAAAACAACAATTTTAGAGAATTTGTTGTAAGCATCAGTAGACATGATAAATGATAGGGTAACAGGGTCTGATGATGCTAGTGCCAGACCCGAAAGATTTTTCGGGCAAAACTTTAGACGTTGGCAACAACGAATGAAATTTTGGCTTACTACACTAGGACTATTCTCTATTATAGAAACATATCCTCCTTCACCTGATGAAGAGGAACCTGTCTATAGTGCTGCCTTACAGAGGTTTAAGCAAAGAGATTATCTCTGCCATGGGAGGATCCTGTCTGCCCTCTCAGACGCACTATTTGATGTATACTGCTCAACATCTTCGGCTAAAGAGCTGTGGAAGTCTTTGGATAAAAAATACAACTTCAAAGATTCTAGTTTAGAAAAGTATACTGTGACAAAATTCCTAAACTTCAAAATGGTAGAAGGCAAATCTGTGGTTGAGCAGACACATGAATTCCAACACTATAACAAAATCCCTCATAAACATCAGTGGAACAACAACAGTTTTAAGCAAAAATCGATGTCTTTGAGTATTTTACATCAGTTTTTCCAAAAACCGATGTCTATGAGCGCTGAATTTCGCTCATAGACATCGGTTTTTTAGCCGATGTCTATAAGCGCCTTTTTTTCGTTAATAGACACCGATTTTAACAGCAATTTTTAAAACCCGGTGTCTATGATAAATAAAATAATTTAATTTTTCCACCCATACTTAGCCAAATATTTACAACACTTCCCTCCAAACCTAAACCTATATCGCGACGTCCTTCCCCTTGCTAGATCGACGCCCCCTTCCTCTCCGATCAAGATCAACACACGACTCCCTTGTGAGGTCTGTGGAAAATGACCACATCCATATCCTATTTCCCCTTCTCTTCTCCTCTCCCTTCCGTCTTTGCCCTCTCGCGGGTTGCTCCATCTCTTAGGGTTTCTTCTCCTCATGCTTTCTGGTTTCTGGTTTCTCCGTCTTTTCCTCATGCTTCCTGGTGCTTAGGGTTTCTGCTCCTTCGTCGTCTGCACATTTTGCACCTCGCCTAGGGATCTTTCCAATGACAACGTCCTCGACCGCTTCCGCTCTCATTCTCGCCATCATCCTTCTGCTTGTCGCCCCCTTGTCACCTGGGAACTGCGCATCGACTGGAGAAGGTAACGCTCTCTTCTTCTCTTTCGGTGGGTCGGGGAAAAATCGGAGCTTCGCCACGGAGTTTGCCCTCTATGGCGATGCTGAGATGAATAGCTCGGAGGTGAGGGTGACGCGTGTGGCGATCGAGAGCTCCGGGCGTATGATTTACTGGAAACCAGTCAGATTCTTCGGCACCAAGCCGGGGTTCTCTTCTTCCTTCTTGTTCTTTGTTTCGACCAGCAATGGCGGAGGCCTAGCTTTCTTTTTATCTCCGGTCAGCGTTCCCTTGGAACCGGCGAATGGCGACTGATCTAGGTTATCGACCAGTGTCGTTGCAGTGAAGTTCGTGACGGCAGCAAGCCTCGTAGAAGTCGATGTTGGCGGAGAACTTTTGACAAAAAGCAGTAATCTTTCTGACGATGGTTTGCTTCTCATCCTCAGCAGAGGAGAAAAATTGCATTCTTGTATCTGTCAACAGATGCTTGTGGAGTCCTGAAGGTTCTATTCTTGGTATGCCGAAGCAAAAAAACAAAGTTGGATTATTTTGATCAAGTTCATCAAACTAAAATTCTTGTTATTCTTCTGTGATACTAATAGGTGTTGCATTTTCAAAGCATCTAGTGCAGATCTATACTTTTAATCTAAATGAAGAATTACGACAACATTTGGAGGTCAGTTTATAGTTATGGTGTTTGGCAACCATATATATGATGATGATGATAGCATCTTGTTCTGCAGATTGATGCTCATATAGGCAGTGTTAATGACATTGCCTTTTCCTATCCCAAGAAGACTCTCTCGATCATCACTTGCGGCGATGACAAGGCAATTAAAGTGAGTAAAACCATGTGGTTGATCAGTCAGAAGATTGTACAAGAAGAATTGTATGTTCTTAACAGGTTCCGTTGCATGATGAATAGGTGTGGGATGCTTCAACTGGATAGAAACAGTATACATTTGAAGGCCATGAAGCCCCTGTTTATTCTGTTTGTCCTCACTTCAACGGGTCTATCCATGTATGTATTTGCTCTGCTACATATTGTTTATATTCAATTTAGTTTATTTCTAGTGTTTCATTATTTCTATCTGTGAAGTTTTTCTTCTCAACTTCAATTGATGGTAAAATCAAAGCATGGAGCTATGAGGGTTTGAGATCTAGAGTTGCCTATGAAGCTCCTGGCCACTGGTGCACAACAATGGCATATAGTGCAGATGGAACAAGGCTTTTTTCAGGTGGAGCAAGTAAAGATGGGGATTCACATTTAGTTGAGTGGAATGAGAATGGAACTATTAAGCAGACATACAATGGCTTTAGAAAACACTCATTGGGAGTTGTTCAGTTCGACACAACTCGGAACCGCTTCTTGGTTGCAGGGGATGAATTCCAGATTAAGTTTTGGGATATGGATAACACTGATATACTGACTACTACTGATGCAAATGGAGGACTTTCTGTTAGTAGCTTAATCTACGTTAGCTTTTCTTGTATATTTCTTGCAGTTCAAACTTTGAGTTTGTATGCAACTCTTATTTCTCCATGCCAGGCATTTCCTCAACTGAGATTCCAGAAAGATGGTTCATTACTGTTGGAACCCGAAGGTGTTTTGATGTGATCAAACAAGCTAAGTTAGGTCCTGCGTTTTTTTAACCCTTGTGTCTAAGTGTGCAGGAGCTTAGGAACACAGGAAGTCGAGCGGAAGACGCGGCTAACGAGAAGGACGGTACGGGGAGAGAGCCGACGGGCTCGGTGCGTCCGAGGGACGAGGTGACCGCGGAAGAGTACACTGGCGGACGAGAAGAACGTGCGCGGCATTCGAGGGACGAGAAACCGGGAAGGAAGGCTGCTCGAGTAGAAGGCCGGAACATGGGTTCGGGTGAGCCCTATTCCGGAAGGCCGAGATCACCCAAGCAAACGGAGCCGGAGCGAACAGACCCGGACTGAGATGAGCTGGATCGAGACGAGCTGAACCGGAGTCGAAAAGTCAACCTATGTTGACCTTAGGGCTCCGGGCGCCCGGAACCCTTCCGGGCGCCCGGAATCGACTTTTCAACAGGATCGAGTTTTGACTCGATCTGACCGTTGGGGGATAAAATTTATCCCCCCCAGGGCGCCCGAAACCCTTCCAGGCGCCCGGACCAAGGCTATACCAAGACTATAAATATAGCCTTGGTCCAGAAGCAATCATCAATCAAGAACAACTACTTGTAATCCAGTGCTTTCATTTGTGTTATTTCTTTCTGTGCTTTCAACGTTGTAAGAGGCTACTCCGCCCAGAGGAGAATCAATTAGTGCGCCTTCTTTACCTTGGATTAGCAATCCTCTGATTGCAAACCAAGTAATTCCTCTGTGTCTATTTTCTGTTTTAATTAGTCTCTTCCTTTTTAATTACAAGTTCTTTTAAGTTAGTTGAATATCCGAGAAGGGTTTTTGGTTTTATTTTGTAGGGCAATTCACCCCTCCCCTCTTGCCGGCCTCCAAAGGGACCTACAAGTGGTATCAGAGCGAGGCGCTTCAGGAGGACTAACCGCCGATCGAAGCAACAAGCATTGTTCCACCAAAATTCGAGGGGAACTTCGCAGACTGGAAGCGTCGTATGGAGGTATTCCTAAAAACAGATTTTGAAATTTGGTTTATTATGAAATATGGTTTTGTAGCTCCAATAGATAAAGATGGAAAAGAAAAAGAAGAGAGCGATTGGACAAAGAAGGAGCAGAATGAGTCGGTAGCAAACAGCCGAGCGGAACATCACCTGCTGAGCATGTTACCGCCTCAAGAGGTCAACCGCATTGGAAACTACTTATCTGCTAAAGAACTTTGGGAGAAGTTCTTGGAACTCCACGAAGGCACGTCCGAAGCAAAGCTCGCTAGAAAGGACATCCTCCGCAACAAACTGATGAACATCCGTCTGGAGAAAGGTGAGAAAGTAGCCGGTCTACATGCAAAGGTAAAAGGACTAGTCACTGGTCTCGAAAATCTTGGTGAAACGGTAACAAACCGGGACACTATACGCTACGCGCTCAATGCGTTTCCAAGAACTCCGGAATGGACATCAATCGTCGATGCTTACTACATCTCAAAAGACCTGAAGGTAAGTACTTTAGAAGAGTTATTTTTTACCCTTGAATTACACGAAACTAGATGTGCAGAGATATCAAAGGACACAACCAAGACTATGGCACTGAACGCAACCAATAAGGATGAACCCGAGTCAGACTCCGAAGACGATCAAGAAGCATACATGGTAAGAAACTTTAAAAAGTTTTTTAGATCTAATAAATTTAAAATGCAGAATAACAAGAATCAAAAAGGTAGAAGAAAGGTACGGTGCTACCAGTGTCAGAAGGAGGGACACCTAAGGGAAGACTGTCCAGAACTCAAGAAGGTCAAAATGAAGACACCCAAGAAATACAACCTAAAAGCAACTTGGGACGACACCTCTTCATCCGAATCAGAAGCTCAAGAATATGCTGGAATAGCGCTGATGGCAAGTTACGAAGGGCAAAGCTCATCAGAACCTAGCATCGATGAAGGGGGAGCGACCTCAGATGAAGGCAGCGAAGCAGGGGGAGATTCAGGCTTCAAGTCCGATATGGTAAGTGAGATATGCCTTTTACCCCCTGATCAACTTTATTCTGGGATTAAGGCAATGACTAAATCCATGTATAAATTAGAAAATGAAAATATTAAATTAAAAGATGAAAATTTTGAAACAAAAAGAATTTTAACAAAATCATGTCTTATAGAGGATTTTGATAAATTGAAAATTGAAAATGAAAAACTAAAAGAAGAAATAGAAAGATTGAAAAAATATAAAAGTTCAAATATTTCTACTTTTAGAAATTATAGAGGTTTAAATTGGTATTATAGATTTCATCAAAGTCAAATTAGAAATATATCAAAAATCTATGTACCTAGGAAATACTTGGTTAACCCTGTAGGTAGGGACTGTTGGTGCGGGAAGCATCCGACGATCGAACTCGTGTTTTGATAACGGCAAAGAATTCGAAGTTAAGAATGTTTTTGTGTCTAACAAGTCTACTTGAGGATTTCAGGAAAGTCCTAGCTGCAGTTAGGCAAAGGGAAAACCCTAGGGGGCGGTAACCCTAGGTCATAGGGGGTGGTAACCCTATGCGGAAAGTCTTGGCAGGTCGAGGGCTTCAAGCAAAAGTCCTAAGGGGTGGTAACCCTAGGTGAAAAGTCCTGGTGTCACGAACCAGGTGAAAGACTGGACTAGCCGGGGAAGCGGATGTCCAGTAGAAAGTCCGGAAGCATCGAGTGCTGAGCGAAAGTCCAGTCGATCTGGAGGATCGACTGGCAACAGGTAAATCTCCTGAGTGGAGTAGGTGAGGACGCGTTCCCCGCAGAGGGAACAGTAGGCGTCGGGTCTACCTAGGGTTTCCGGTTGGAATTCCAAAGTCAGACTCGGACAGTCCGAATACTGTCAAATATTACTCATTATGTTTTATCAGATTCTAACACTGTCTTGCAGGGTATTTTGCTCGGACTAACCTTTGTTTGCAGGTGAGGAGCCTGCTGGAAAAAGGCTGTCCGGGCGCCCGGGATGGATCCGGGCGCCCGGAGGTCCGGGCGCCCGGGACCAAACTTTATCCCTGCCGCGACTTTGCCACGTGGATCATCCCGGTTGGTTGGCCACGTCACACTCCAGGCGCCCGGAAGGGATCCAGGCGCCCGGAAGGGATCCAGGCGCCCGGAACCGCATATAAAAGGAGGGTTGAGGTGCAGCTTCAAAACACACAATTTATCTAAGCAATCTCCTTGCGACAAGCTGCTAACAACTCAATCCAGAAGTACTGCAACGACACCCCGACAACCCGGAGCTTCGGATTTAATCTTTTTGTTGTCGGTATAATCCTTTTACAGCTTTGAATTGTAATTAGTTTGTAATACTCTTAACGAACTTATAATTGTTGCCCACCGAAAGCGATCAAGGATCGCGGGCCTTCGAGTAGGAGTCGTCACAGGCTCCGAACGAAGTAAATCCACTGTGTTCATCTGCGTGTGTTTCTTTCATTTCCACTGCGTTTTTTACTCGAGTGTTTTTACGATTTCGATAATCGAACGAAATAGCCACGAGCGCTATTCACCCCCCCCCTCTAGCGCTTCTCGATCCAACAATTGGTATCAGAGCGGGGTAGTCTTGAATCAGTGCAACCACTATTCAAGACAAGTTTTTCGTGGTTTTGTTCGGAGTCGATCAGAATTTAGCCTCATAGCTATATTCTAATCTCTTTTTACGAATCGATTTTTTTTTGCTCAAAGCTGGTCAATACCACTTGAGCCTGTTATTTTTTCCTTCCTCCCGCACTACTAATCCAAGACTTAGTCTTGGAATAGATCTTGTTGTTTCTGTTTTTTTTAGATCTAAATGGCCCAACAAGAAGGATTTAGCACCGTTCGTCCCCTATTATTTTCCGGAGAAGACTTCGGATATTAGAAGGGGTGAATGGAAATTTATCTAAAGATCCAGTTCGACACCTGGATGATCGTGAAAACAGGATTGCAACTACCAACTGGTACAGATGGCAAGCCTACATCCTGTGAAAACTGGGAGCCAGCATTTATCAAAAAGGTGGAAGCCGACGCCAAAGCCACTTGCACAATCCAGTGCGGCCTTACCAAAGAAGAGCTCAACAGAGTCGGTCCATTCTCCTCCGCAAAGGAACTATGGGAGAAACTGGTCGAACTTCACGAGGGCACCTCAGAAACCAAGGTGAGTAAACGTGATTTGTTACTAAATAAACTATATAATTTGAAAATGCAGGAAGGTGAGACGGCAAGTTCTTTGCACGCCCGAATTCAAGATATTCTGAATTCTCTACATGGAATCGGACAGAAGGTAGAAAACAGAGATATAATAAGGTATGCCCTTAACTCATTCCCTAGGAGTACACTATGGGTGTAACGCCCCGGCTCGGGCGGGCCCCACCCGAACTGAACCGGGAACGCTACCTGAATTGCCCATCAGGTTGACGACTAGCTCCACAGACCACCGGAGGTCCTTTCAGCGTGCTTTGTCCTCACTCGCACGCACCCTAGGAAAATTCCCAGGAGGTCACCCATCCTCAGATTTCTCCAAGCCAAGCACGCTTAACTTTGGAGTTCTTTGAGTTTGGGCTTCCGAAAAGGAAGGTGCACCTTGGTGATATGGATAGTACCATCTAACCTTTAAGCCATACTTAACCAGAATCTTTAGAACCGGGGTATTACAATCACCCCCACTTAAAGACACAACGTCCTCGTTGTGTAACCACGAATCACACCACAGACAAATCCCAGAATCTCCCTCGCTAGGTGGTGCCCTGGGACTCACGGTCGCAAGGTTGCTCTGATACCATCTGTAACGCCCCGGCTCGGGCGGGCCCCACCCGAACCGAACCGGGAACGCTACCTGAATTGCCCATCAGGTTGACGACTAGCTCCACAGACCACCGGAGGTCCTTTCAGCGTGCTTTGTCCTCACTCGCACGCACCCTAGGAAAATTCCCAGGAGGTCACCCATCCTCATATTTCTCCAAGCCAAGCACGCTTAACTTTGGAGTTCTTTGAGTTTGGGCTTCCGAAAAGGAAGGTGCACCTTGGTGATATGGATAGTACCATCTAACCTTTAAGCCATACTTAACCAGAATCTTTAGAACCGGGGTATTACAATGGGCATCAATGGTAGATGCCTATAAAGTCTCTAAGGATTTGTCCTCCCTGAAATTAGACGAATTATTTAGCGAATTCGAACTCCATGAACAAACTAATACACAGCCATCCGAGAAAGGGATTGCTTTGGTTGCAGGAACGAATCGGACACGGGAATCAAGAGGACGGCGAAAAATTGAATCGGAATCAGAAGATGAACCTGACTCAGAAGATTCAGAAGATGAACTGACCAGCGAACTTGTGAATCTGGTAAAGAAGCTCTACAAGAAGAAGAAGGGCTTCAACAAGAGAGATCTAAAGAAGGCAGTCCAATCCAGGGAGGCTCAACAAAACTCAAAGGTGAAGTTCGAAGTCACATGTTACGGGTGCAACCAGAAAGGGCATATCAAGGCCAACTGTCCCAACCAAAAGGAGGCCAAAAAGCAAAGAAGAAAGAAGGCCCTAAAGGCAACCTGGGACGAATTTTCTTCGGAGGACGAAGACGACGAACTCGACCAAACGAGTTTACTCGCATTGATGGCCCGGGACCAGATCAGCGAATCCGAGAGCGAGTCAGAAGCCGACTCCGAGCAAAGCCACGGATCCGCATCCGTTTCCGAAGGGCCAGACTCCGCTGTAAGTATTCCTAGGCTTAATAATTTAGTCAATTATTTACTTCGCAAATTAGCCAAGTCAAATTTGAAAATTAAGTCACTTTTAAAAGAAGTAATCATTCTTAAAGGAGCAACTAACTCAAAATCTTTAACTGAAGATTCAACTCAAGTAAAACAACTTGAGAAAGAAAATTCAAATATGAAAAATCAGTTAAATGATTTAAAAATTACCTTAGAAAAGTTCTCTCTGGGTTCCAAGAATTTGGATCTAATTCTTGGGACACAAAGAGCCGTCTACAATAAGACTGGGCTAGGATATAAAAATAAAAAGAAATATAAATCGTATTTATCCTTAATAAACAAACAAAGTAGTAAATCAGTCCAAGCATGGGTCCCCAAGTCCAAATTGATAAATCAAAGTGGACTTGGCCAATACTGGATTCCGAAGGATCAAATATATTTCCTCGACAGACCATATCGAGGCCGTGATCCAGGGAAAGCTAAAAAAAATTCAAAATTCGAAATTAAATTAAAAATCAAGAATTAAAATTCAAAATTCGAAATTAAATTAAAAAACTAAAATCAAATTCTAAATTCTAAATTCAAAATTAAACAAAATAATAAATGAAAAATAGAAGGAGGGTCCAAACTAGCTGGCACCTCCAACTGAACTACCCGACAGGGTAACTGAACCTAATTTACCCGGAATGGGTAAAACAAGAATGGATTACCTGGCAGGGTATTTAAGGTTAGATTAAAAAGGAATAAGTTTAACTTGAACCACAGTACTGGTGAAGTTTTTGGATGATAGTACGTTAGGGAAACTTGGGCATCGCATGTCTAGGAAGATATGGCTTCGACCTGGTGCATTTGGCCAAGTGGAACTGACCGAAGCTACCCTTAAATGGATCCTAACTAGTTAGACCAAATTTTAGTATTAAGTTCAATGGGTAGGACTATTTGGAAGACCTCGAAGGCATGGTTACTTTAATGAGCTCCTTGTGACTCACCATAGCCCAGAAGTTTATCCAAAGAATGCTTATTTGTTGAATCCAAAGCTAAACCTGAATCTAACACAAGACTAAACAAAACCCTTAAATTGAACCTCAATTCATCTCACAAAAACTATAGGATTCCCTGATTGAGAAATTAGATCGGGTGAGATGACTAATTAATTTTAAAAAATCTTTTCAAAAATTAATTTCAAAATTATTTAAAAATCTTTACAAAAATCAATTTCAAAATTATTTAAAAAATCTTTTCAAAAATCAATTTCAAAATTATTTAAAAAATCTTTTCAAAAATCAATTTCAAAATTATTTAAAAATCTTTTCAAAAATCAATTTCAAAATTGTTTAAAAAATCTTTTCGAAATCTTTTCAAAAATCAATTTCAAAATTATTTAAAAATCTTTACAAAAATCAATTTCAAAATTATTTAAAAAAATCTTTTCAAAATCTTTTCAAAAATCAATTTCAAAATTATTTAAAAATCTTTACAAAAATCAATTTCAAAATTATTTAAAAATCTTTTCAAAAATAAATTTCAAAATTATTTAAAAATCTTTTCAAAAATCAATTTCAAAATTATTTAAAAATCTTTTCAAAAATCAATTTCAAAATTATTTTAAATTTCAAAATTATTATCTTAAACTTAAATTTCAAAATTATTGTTATCTTGAATACAATAGAAAATTTAAGGAGACAATAAACATAGTGTCTGCTTCAATCACGCTATCTTTAAATCCATTAAAAAGAAACCAATTCAACTACTTCATGTGTAGGAATTGGATCAATGGATGTTGGATAGTGGATGCTCCAGACATATGACTGGAGACAAGTTGAAGTTTACCAAACTCAAGTACAAGAGTCTAGGCTCAGTTGCATTCGGCAACAACGGTAAACTTAAAGTAATCGGAAAAGGTAATATTGAACTTAGTTCCGATTTCGTTATTCGAAATGTTTTATTGGTTGACAATTTTAACTTTAATTTACTAAGTATAAGTCAATTGTGTGACAGCGGATATATAGTTAATTTCGATAAATCCGGATGTCTAGTTAAAAATATTGAAAATCCAGAAATTAAACTTAAGGGTCTTAGGAAAAATAACATCTACACGATAAATTTATCAATATCCTCTATAAAGTGTCTTCTGACACAACAAGAGGAAACCCAACTATGGCACAGAAGGCTGGGTCACACACACAAAAGACTTATTTCAAGAATAAGTCAAAATGGTCTAGTTAGAGGTTTGCCCAAATTAAAATTTATTGAAAACTCAATCTGTGATGCATGTCAAAAAGGAAAACAAACTAAGTCAACCCATAAGTCAACTAACTTAGAGAGATCCAACACCATACTTGAGCTCCTTCACCTTGATCTATTTGATTCACATGGAGCCAAATCACTAAACAAGAACCAATATTGCTTAGTAATAATTGATGACTACTTCAGGTACACTTGGGTAAAATTTCTAAAAACAAAAGATGAAACCTATGAAATATTTAGTAATTTTTGCAACTTAATGGAAAATGAAAAAGATACTAAAATTAAAAGAATAAGAAGTGATCACGGAGGGGAATTTGAAAATCATAAGTTCACCCAATTTTGTAAAATAAATGGATACCAACATGAATTCTCATGTCCTAGAACCCCTCAACAAAATGGACTAGTAGAACGTAAAAATAGGACACTACAAGAAGCCGCTAGAACAATGTTAAACGAATATGAGTTAAGTCACCAATTTTGGGCTGAAGCAATAAATACGGCAAATTATATTCAAAACAGAATTTTGATAAACAAATATCACAACAAAACCCCGTATGAACTCTACTATCATAAAATTCCAAATCTAAATTATTTAAAAGTATTTGGTTGTAAAGTTCACATTTTAAATACTAAAGATTACTTAGGAAAATTTACACCCAAATCTAACCAAGGAATCTTCTTAGGATACTCCTCCACCAGTAGAGCCTTTAGAGTATATAATCAAAATACATTGAAAGTTGAAGAAACAACTAATGTAATATTTGATGAAGAAAACAACTTACCTAATATAAATGCAAATATTAACACTAATCCAAGAGATGTAGATGATGATGAAATCCAAACTAATCTTAATGAGTCTGAAGAACCAGTTTCTGACTCCCAAATAAGACCAACTAGAACAAGCACCTCTCACCCACCTGACCAAATTTTGGGTGACCCAAACCTAGGAGTCAGAACTAGATCATCCTATCGAAACCTCAGTCAGATTGCTCTAATTTCTAAAATTGAACCTAAAACTATAGAAGAAGCCCTGCCTGATCCAGACTGGATCATTGCAATGCAGGAAGAATTAGCCCAATTTGAGAGAAACCAAGTCTGGGACCTTGTACCTAAACCCATAGATAAATCAATAATAGATACTAAATGGGTTTTTAGGAATAAGTTAGATGATCACGGTGATATAGTAAGAAACAAGGCAAGATTAGTAGCAAAAGGGTTTTGTCAAGTTGAAGGCCTAGATTATGATGAAACCTATGCTCTAGTAGCTAGACTCGAGTCCATTAGGATGTTATTAGCTTATGCAGCCAATAAAGGATTCAAATTGTACCAAATGGACGTTAAGTCAGCCTTTTTAAATGGTTTTATCAAGGAAGAAGTCTACGTAAGCCAACCTCCAGGGTTTGAAGACATAAACTATCCCAATCACGTTTTTAAATTAAAAAAGGCACTATATGGACTAAAACAAGCTCCTAGAGCATGGTATGAAAGATTATCTAATTACTTAATATCCAAAGAATTTAACCAAGGACAAATCGATCCCACTTTGTTCGTGAAAACTATAGGAAAAGACATCTTTATAGCCCAAATCTATGTTGATGACATAATTTTTGGCTCAACTAACTCAAAATTTCTAAAAGAATTTATTAAGTTAATGGAAAATGAATTTGAAATAAGCATGGTTGGGGAACTCAACTTTTTCTTGGGCTTACAAATAAAACAAACCAAAGATGGAATCTACATTTATCAAACTAAGTATGCTAAGGAGTTAATCAAAAAATTCAGCATGGAAAACTCAAAAATTATAAATACTCCAATGGCAACCAACATAAATATTGACTCTGACCCTGAAGGAAAATCTGTAGACCCAAAATACTATAGGAGTGCTATAGGGAGTTTACTTTATCTAAAGTCGACCTGACATACTGTTTGCAGTAGGTATGTGTGCAAGATACCAATCCTGTGCAAAAGAGTCACACCTAACATATGTTAAAAGAATACTGAGGTATATTAAAGGAACTCTAAATGTAGGACTTTGATATCCAAGAACTTGCACTTTTGACCTTTATGGCTATTCTGATTCAGACTATGCCGGGTGCAAGCTAGACAGAAAAAGTACAAATTCTAGGTCAGTGCCTAGTAAGTTGGTCAAGCAGAAAGCAACATTGTGTTGCTCTATCCACTACAGAAGCTGAATACATAGCTCTAGGAGAATGTGCATCTCAATTGTTATGGATGATGCATACACTAAAAGACTATCAACTAGACTATAAAAATACTAAAATCTTTATTGATAATATCAGTTCAATTAATCTGACCAAAAATCCCATACACCACTCTAGGACCAAACACATAGAGGTAAAATACCACTTTGTAAGGGATCATGTAGCTAAAGGTGAAATTGCACTCAACCACGTTGAGTCCAAATCAAACCTAGTTGACATTTTTACTAAACCCTTACCTGAACTTGAGTTCAGTGGACTTAGAAGGCAAATAGGAATGTGTTGGGTAGAATAGATACCTTACTACTATTTTGTTGTTAACTTCTAAGCAAAACATTTTTCAAAACTCCAATTTTACTAGACTTTCAAAAGTTGGGTTTAGTTTAGGATTTCCACTAGATATCATGTTCCCCTAGAATTAAGCCAGAGCATCTCACAAAACACCTAGGTCTACCTTGATTGTGATTAAAAAACATAGAATGGTGTGAGATGCATAGGGTAGAGCCTGGACTCAAGAATGCTTATATCTGTGCATCAATATGAGTCTGGGCGTTAAATATGCAATAAACATTAATCAAGTTAAAGTTCTCCAGCTCTAGTCAAGTCTATCTGGACCTAAATAACTTAACTTGACTAACCTGGTAAAAGCTATTGTCCTATAGACAATCAGCGAGTAGCTAAAGGTTAGACAGTTGGCAAAGAATACTATTTTTTTTTGTTTTTCTATGGCTCTGATACCTAATATATAAACATGACTTGTGCTTGGACTTAAGGACCAACTGAACTTTAAAGAATAATCTTGTTCTAAAAACTTAAATTCCAATTGACCTTGAACTTCCAAACTCTGTTGAATATTGCTAACTTTAATCATGCACAAATCTTTACACATTGCCCATTTTTTAATTATGGCAAAGGGGGAGAGTAGCAAAAGAAAAGCAAACATAAAAATTTTTCAAATTAAGGGGGAGCAAAATTTGAGGGGGAGCCAAAGTTAAGGGGGAGTATATAGGGCAAAATTTACTTTAGTTACCTTGTTCATCTATACTTAGCAAATTTTGCCTGTGTTTAAAATGACTATCTATTCGCTTGTTTGCTTAACTTCGAATTCGTGTTGCCATAATCAAAAAGGGGGAGATTGTTAGTGCGGGAAGCATCCAACAATCGAACTCGTGTTTTGATAACGGCAAAGAATTCGAAGTTAAGAATGTTTTTGTGTCTAACAAGTCTACTTGAGGATTTCAGGAAAGTCCTAGCTGCAGTTAGGCAAAGGGAAAACCCTAGGGGGCGGTAACCCTAGGTCATAGGGGGTGGTAACCCTATGCGGAAAGTCTTGGCAGGTCGAGGGCTTCAGGCAAAAGTCCTAGGGGGTGGTAACCCTAGGTGAAAAGTCCTGGTGTCGCGAACCAGGTGAAAGACTGGACTAGCCGGGGAAGCGGATGTCCAGCAGAAAGTCCGGAAGCATCGAGTGCTGAGCAAAAGTCCAGTCGATCTGGAGGATCGACTGGCAACAGGTAAATCTCCTGAGTGGAGTAGGTGAGGACGCGTTCCCCGCAGAGGGAACAGTAGGTGTCGGGTCTACCTAGGGTTTCCGGTTGGAATTCCAAAGTCAGATTCGGACAGTCCGAATACTGTCAAATATTACTCATTATGTTTTATCAGATTCTAACACTGTCTTGCAGGGTATTTTTCTCGGACTAACCTTTGTTTGCAGGTGAGGAGCCTGCTGGAAAAAGGCTGTCCGGGCGCCCGGGATGGATCCGGGCGCCCGGAGGTCCGAGCGCCCAGAACAGGTCCGGGCGCCCGGGACCAAACTTTATCCCTGCCGCGACTTCGCCACGTGGATCATCCCGGTTGGTTGGCCATGTCACACTCCAGGCGCCCGGAAGGGATCCAGGCGCCCGGAACCGCATATAAAAGGAGGGTTGAGGTGCAGCTTCAAAACACACAATTTATCTAAGCAATCTCCTTGCGACAAGCTGCTAACAACTCAATCCAGAAGTACTGCAACGACACCCCGACAACCCGGAGCTTTGGATTTAATCTTTTTGTTGTCGGTATAATCCTTTTACAGCTTTGAATTGTAATTAGTTTGTAATACTCTTAACGAACTTATAGTTGTTGCCCACCGAAAGCGATCAAGGATCGCGGGCCTTCGAGTAGGAGTCGTCACAGGCTCCGAACGAAGTAAATCCACTGTGTTCATCTGCGTGTGTTTCTTTCATTTCCGCTGCGTTTTTTACTCGAGTGTTTTTACGATTTTGATAATCGAACGAAATAGCCACGAGCGCTATTCACCCCCCCCTCTAGCGCTTCTCGATCCAACAGGGACCTCTACTGGGTTCCAAAAACCTGTTTAATTTAAATTTAGACTTAGCATTTTCAGCAAGGAAATTAAACGACTAATTTCATTATGAGGCTTTGGCTAAGGAAGTGGTTGTTGCTCCAATAACCAAGAAGGCCTAGTGCCTCGCCATGACCTGGAAGCCAAATATCGAAATGAAAAGTTTAATTGACTAACTGAAAAAGCATTAATTTAATTTACCTAATGCTTTAAAAGAGTTATTTAATTTGTGTTAGAAAATATTTAAAATTAATTTATAATTTTAAAAAAAAATTTGGAAAATAAATTTTTAATTGACTTAGAAATTTTTCTATGAATACTGTCCTATACATTTTTCCTTTGAAAATTACCTTAGAAATCTTTTATGAAGAATAACTTAAAAAAAAAAATTCTGAATATTGACATAGAAATTTTTTTTTCTAGATATTCTCTTTTGAAACATTGCCTTACAAATTAATATTAATTGCCTTAGAATTTTTTTTAAAATTCACTTAAAATTTTGTTTACCTTAGACTTGTTTAAAGAACCCCTATTTTTAATGTGATCAAAGGGGGAGAAGAATGTTAAGTCTATGTTAAGTCTAGGGGGAGGTACTATAATTTTTCAATTGAAAAATATTTGGACTTATTGGAATATAAATCGTTTTTATTGCATATGGTTACCCTAACTTAACTTGGGTTGCTCACATTAAAAAGGGGGAGATTGTTGGAACCCCAAGGTGTTTTGATGTGATCAAACAAGCTAAGTTAGGTCATGCGTTTGTTTAACCCTTGTGTCTAAGTGTGCAGGAGCTTAGGAACACAGGAAGTCAAGCGGAAGACGCGGCTAACGAGAAGGACGGCACGGGGAGAGAGCCGGCGGGCTCGGTGCGTCCGAGGGACGAGGTGACCGCGGAAGAGTACACCGGCGGACGAGAAGAACGTGCGCGGCGTTCGAGGGACGAGAAACCGGGAAGGAAGGCTGCTCGAGTAGAAGGCCAGAACATGGGTTCGGGTGAGCCCTATTCCGGAAGGCCGAGATCACCCAAGCAAACGGAGCTGGAGCGAACAGACCCGGACCGAGATGAGCTGGATCGAGACGAGCTGAACCGGAGTCGAAAAGTCAACCTATGTTGACCTTAGGGCTCCGGGCGCCCGGAACCCTTCCGGGCGCCCGGAATCGACTTTTCAACAGGATCGAGTTTTGACTCGATCCAACCGTTGGGGGATAAAATTTATCCCCCCCAGGGCGCCCGGAACCCTTCCAGGCGCCCGGACCAAGACTATAAATATAGCCTTGGTCCAGAAGCAATCATCAATCAAGAACAACTACTTGTAATCCAGTGCTTTCATTTGTGTTATTTCTTTCTGTGCTTTCAACGCTGTAAGAGGCTACTCCGCCCAGAGGAGAATCAATTAGTGCGCCTTCTTTGCCTTGGATTAGCAATCCTCTAATTGCAAACCAAGTAATTCCTCTGTGTCTATTTTCTGTTTTAATTAGTCTCTGCCTTTTTAATTACAAGTTCTTTTAAGTTAGTTGAATATCCGAGAAAGGTTTTTGGTTTTATTTTGTAGGGCAATTCACCCCTCCCCTCTTGCCGGCCTCCAAATAGACCTACAATTACTTGCTGTTACGACTAGTGATAATGGAATTAAAATCCTGGCAAATGCTGATGGACAACGGGTTTTAAGGATGCTTGAGGTTTCACGTAGTGTTTCTAAACAATCTAATTCCAATGTGAAGGTAATATTCAGCAACTACTCAAAGTGAATATTGTGTTTACAAAATTTTATATGACATGAGCAAAATCTATAACAGTAAACTCGATTCTTTGAGCCAGTGATCACATCGATGCTCTTGGTCGTCTCTTTTAATCTGCTCCTCCTTTCCTTTACTCTTTTTGTTCTCCTTTCCCATCAATGTTTCTGAATTAGATAATGTACCAAACTCTATGAACTTTCTGCTGAACAATGTTTCTTTGGCAATGGGATGACTCGGTGCTACACAGCATTGTATTCGTGGCGTTACCAGGTTTTAGTGTCAGCAAGTTTCCCAAATAACTTGATTTTCATGTCGGTGGTGTTGTCGGAGATTTGATTGTTTTTTCCTGCTGTTTTGGTTAATGGCTATGTTTTTGTATCTCAAATTTGGGTACATATTTACTTTGTTGACATTTCAAAATTGATTTTCTTCACTTGTTTGTATTGCTTAAAACTTGAGTTGATTAGATGAGTAATCTTGACCCCTTAGGTAATGTCCTAAGGGTGCGTTTGATTTAAATTATCATGCATAATCTTGGTTATAGGGAATAAAACATAACTCAATGTTGTTTGGTTCAATCTTTGAAATACTCATGGGAGAAAAATTTAGGAAAAAAATTTTGGGAAATTTTTGTTGTTGACCTCGGAATCATGTAAAGCCTCACATTTCCAAGGTAATTCCGGGTTATATCCCCATTTGCTGATGTGGCAGACATGCTCAATTACGGAATCACTCATTACTTGAACCACACATGATTAAATAACAGTACCTTAGGTAGATCATTAAGGTTATCAACAATAACCTTCAACCAAATATGCCCTAAATGATTTTTGCAATTGTTGGTGTATATAAGGCTTATTGAACATATTTTTGTTGAGCTGATTCTTTAAGGCTGGCAACTCGAACTATTAACACTAACCCAGTTTTTCTCAAATAATTTCAGGACACGAATTTTACGCCATATGGCTTCTGAGCTAAATCTGGATATACGAAGTGATGGGTATGTTAGAGTTGGTGGATATACGAAGAGATTAAATCTCTTTCCTTATTTGTAGATTGGTGAGATATTTTATTTTCTCTTTAAAAATTATTCACATATTGTAAAATTAAAATTATGGAAATTTCTTTTTATCAACCATGAAGAGATTTTGAAGAGAAATTTTAATTTTAAAATTTTCGGAAACAAATTAGGAAGTTTTAATTGTTGATTGAAACTTGTCTAATTTGATTTCATGATGTGGCCGGCCATTAGAATTTAATTGGAGAAATTTTATTTTATTTTTCTCAATTAAATCATGTCAAGGAAATTAAGGGAATTTTATTGTAATTAAATTTCCTAATTTGCCTAGGCCAAGGAATATAAAAGAAGGGGTGAGGTGCCTTCATGAGACACAACCTCTATTATTTCTCTCCCTCTTTTGTTCCTTGGTGTGGCCGGCCATCATCATCATCTCCCTCTCTTCCTCTTGTGGTGGCCGAACCTCTCTCTCCCTTGGAGCTCTTGCGGTGGTCGGATACTACTTGGAGAAGAAGAAGAAGAAGGAAAGAAAGCTTGCATCTCTTGGAGCTTGGTTGGTGTTTTGTTCTTCATCCTTGGTAAAGCTTCTTTGTGGCGGAACCTAGCTAGGAGGAGAAGAAGGTGGTTGGTGATTTCTCATCTCAGAAGATCGTTGCCCACACAACGTCCGAGGTTAGAAGAGGAATACGGTAAAAGATCAAGAGGTCTTTCTAGAAGGTATAACTAGTAGTTTTTCCTTTTCCGCATCATGCTAGTTATTTATGGAAATAATACCAAATACAAGAGGCTTACGATTCTAGTATTTCAAATATGTTTTTCGATGTTGTGTTCTTTTATTTTATTTTTCCTTGTGATTTGATTGTTCTTTTCGGTTAACCTAAAGTTATTTTAGGAAATTAAATATTAGCTTTCTATAAAAGGTTTTGTCTAGTCGGTGGTGGTTGCTCCCATATCCAAGAAGGCCATGTGCCTCGCCACGTCAGTACTGGGAACTAATTATGGAAATTAATATTTAATGGAATTAATAACTTAAGGTGATTTGGGTCGAACGTGTTAAGTTCCGCAGGAGACCCAAGTCAAAACCTAAAAGAACGAATAGATTAAGTTTTGGATCAAACGTGTTAAGTTCCGCAGGCGATCCAAAATTTAATTTAAAAGAACACATGGTAGCTAGGAAAAGATTCAGACCTTTGTATAAAATTTTTGTACAGTGGAACCTCTAGGTTTTCCGAGTAGCAACCAACAGTTTCCATGGCGCCTTTAGCCGAATGGAAGGCGCCTCCACCCCTTTCTGCACAGGACTTCGGCCAAGGTGTCCAAGGTGCCTTTAACACCATGGAAGGCGCCTCGAGCAATGTTCACCCGAAGTAATCCTTTGTACATTTCATTCTTGCAAGGCATATTAATCCAAATACAAAAGACGCCCTGCAAAACAAAATTAGCATAATCAAATATGATTAATAAACTATTTAACGGTCTCCGGATTATCTAGTTCTGACTTTCGAATTTTCCAGAAATCCTAAATTGAACCGACGTCTACTATTTCCTCAACGGGGAACATGTCCTCACCTACTTTTCTCAAAAAAGTTTACCTTTTGTCAAACCGGTCTTCCAGACCATTTGGACTTTTGCTTAGCGTCAGAGACATCAGGACTTTCCGATGGATGTCCGTCCTGACCCGTCCAGTCTTCCGCCTAGTGTCCACGACCCCAGTACTTTCACCTAGTATCCTCAACACTAGGATTTCGTCCAACGTTCTCGACCCGTCAAGACTTTGTCCATTCCCCAGACCAAAACTTCATTGCCTAACCGTAGCTAGGACTTTCCACCTGCCTAGTATTCACTAGGACTTTTTTTATCTTGCCTCAACTAGGATTTTCACCTTGCCTAAGATCACTTAGGATTTTCTTGCACGCTCAGTCAAACATATTAGAGCAACAAAAAACCTTAAGATTAAATCTTTTACCATAATCAAAACTTAAATTCAATTATTTGATGCTCCCTTCACCAATAAATTTAACCATCGATATTTTGTTACCCTCCCATCTTCATCAACATTTATCTATTGTTTTATTGTTCTGTTTTATTGCTAATCATTCAAGTGGATCAATTATTAACCATTTATTTTCTGAATGGATTTTATCATTAACAGTTACTTTAGTCTATTGAAATTCACTATCAAATGACTTGTCTATTGTAGTCTTTAGATCATCGACCATTACAATTTCATTATATCAACATGCCAAATCAATGACTAGTCTAGCTTTCCTAATGTAGTATCAATCGACTTAAATCCAATATTACTCTATTGACTTATTGAAGCTGATCAACTAGATTACAAACCATCTCTCAATTTTCATAGCTCGTACAAGAGTTTATCTTTCCTTTATTCCTTTCACAGCTCGTATAATAATTTTAGCAGTTCTTTATGGTTTCTCCAGCGAATTACACACTTGGTTAGACTATTCAAGCTTTCAAGGCCGGTCAAATGAACTTACACCAATGGAATTCAAGGGGACTCTACCCAATCCATTGATCATGCATTGATTTAACCAAATTGCGAAAGAGTTGACAATCATAAACACCATATCATACATACATACATACATAGATTGATTGATTAATCCTTGTAGGGTAACGGAATGCCTCCCCTCTCTCCAAACCGTACACACTCGTCGAATCGGAAGCAATGAACAAGATGATCGTTGGCTAATCCGGCGGCTTGCATGAAGGAGTAGACGATGACTGGACCCACCAATCGAAACCCTCTCCGAACTAGATCTTTGCTCATCGCCTCAGATTTCGGCGTCCTCAATGGCACACTCCGAGAGCACTTGTATTTGTTCACCATCGGCTTGTGGTTCACTTGGCTCCAAACGTACTTACAAAAGGATCCAAATTCTTCACTCACCTTCATCATCATCATCATCATCATCATCATCAACATCAACATCAACATCAACATCATCATAAATAAATAAATCAAATCAAAAAATTTTAGATTTTGACTAGCTATAAAGAATCACTACCTTTTGAATGCACTTGGCATTATCCACTATGCATCGCACTCTACACTCCGCAAGCATGAGCTCCTTGTCGAAGGTTATGTCCATGATGTCTTTCTCTTCCATCTTCGCTACTAAATGATGATCAAATTCCAAGAAAACTTTCCTAAAAGAAAGTAATAAATAAATTTAGATTGGAGTATAATATTTTAAAAGCATTTATTCATGTATATATATACGAACCTGTATATCTCTCTTCTCCTCAATATCTCAGTCCAATTGTGATCAATCAGCATTCCACACAATGCAAGAAGCTCAAAGAGTCGACTACAAATCAATCGATCGATCAATAAAATTGAATTGCTTTTTTTTTAAATTTAAAAAATGATGTTTGTACTTGTCATTGTAAATGGGTACCCCCCAATACTCGTCGTGGAATGAAATATACGCTTCATCTACGATACAAAAAATTCGTTAAGATTCGATCTCAAATAGTTAATGAAAGTATATAGTAAATGCACATCTTACCGCTAAATTCGGTAATCCAATTGCACCTCTTCCCGCTTCCTAACTCATCACTCAGAATTCCACTAGCTGGATCTTCGCCGCCACGAAGAGACCTCAAGTCATCGACTCCGAACCCTGTCTCGGTGCCCTCCCAAGACCCGAAAAGCTTTCGCAACGACACTGAATTCTTGGGGTCCCAACTCGAGAAGGAGCTATTGAGGGACGATGCATTTGAATTCTGAGATAGAGAGAGGGATGAGAGACTGAGCAATGAGCAGCTTTTCTTGATGCTGAGAGGGTAAACTCTTTGTAAGTGGCGCGATAGCGCGCTCTTCGCTTGCGACGATCGCCTTTCGACTTCGCGAGCACTAGGAATCCTCTCTACCACATGCCTCCCCATGGCTGGGACAATTCGAGTGTGTGAGATCTTTGAATGCGCTCGGAGTGTCTGAAATAAGTGTTGGGATGATTTGGTGGTATGTCTTAGGGTCGTGTGGTAGGACATGAGTCTCATGGTAGATCAATGAAAGCTTCCTTGGCTCTTCAAAAGGAATTGAAGAGGAGTTGCTTCACTTTACTAATTCATATATAGTTGACATGTTAGCCATTTTGATGGGGATTTTGCATCTCTTCATTTTTATTTTTTGAAACTATTTCTGTTAAAAAATGGTGAGCTTTTTACATCGACAAGAATAATAATAATAATATATGTTAAATCTAAAATATTTAAGGATAAAAGATTGAAAGTTCTAAATTATATATCTAATATTTCAATATTATCATTAATTATAAGGACTCCATTTTTTATATTGGGCCGAAGTCAGCCCACGATAAACATCAACCGATTGAGATTGAACCGCCTCGGTCCGTTTCCCAGCGAAGCACTCGCCGTTTCCCGCTTTCAATCTCGTTTTCCAACAAACCAAACGCCACGGCGTTGAGCGAACACATGCGACGAGCAGCCGCCCTCGGGACTATTTTGGTTTCGGATTCCCTCAATGAATTTGACATTACGACATATTTAAGGAAAAATCTAGCGTTAAATTTTAGATGTCTATTCCATCTGACGGTCAGTAGTGGAAAGTAAATTTTCATATGTTATTCTACTTGGGGCGGATCGTTGATTGTTGACGGATCCCTCGAGGTCGACGATCGGTTTGCGTTGCTATAAATTCCATCGTCTCTTCGCGATCTCCGTCTAGCCGCCGGCGATCGGGAAGCGAAGAGTTCGAACCCTAGAAAATGGCTCTTACCCAGTCCAACCTCCAACCGGCACCCACCTCCTTCGCTGCCGCCCTCTCTTCCTCCCGATCCCTATCCCGGTCCCCAGACCTCTCCTTCCCCTCCTCCTGGCACCGCACCCGGCGCAGCCTCGCGATCCGGGCCTCCGCCGTCGCCGCGCCCACCTCGACCCCCTCTGCGGCCGCCCAGAAGTCTGCCGTCCAGTCGGTCAAGGCCCGCCAGATCGTCGACAGCAGGGGTAATCCCACCATCGAGGTCGACCTCGTCACGGGCGACGGCGCCCTCTTCAGATCCGCTGTACCGAGCGGCGCATCTACCGGTATCTACGAGGCTCTCGAGCTAAGAGACGGCGACAAGAAGGTATATGGCGGCAAAGGTGTGCTCAATGCCGTCAGGAACATCAATGAGATTCTCGGCCCCAAGCTTATCGGCGTCGATGTCAGGTTCGTCTACTCGCAAACAAAAACATGTTTTCAAAGATTTGCACCAGACTAATGAATCTTCCAACTTTTTTTTTTCAAAAAAACCGGATTATCGTAACTATCCGCCCGTGCGTCTGTAGTTCTGATACGTATTAATCGTTGATCTTGGCAGGAGTCAAGCGGATGTGGATGCAATCATGCTTGATATGGATGGAACGCCTAATAAATCAAAGTTCGGAGCCAACGCTATCCTTGGAGTTTCGCTTAGTCTTTGTCGGGCGGGTGCTGGAGCAAAAGGAGTGCCATTGTACAAGCATATCCAGGAACTATCAGGAACGAAGGAGCTCGTTATGCCAGTTCCTGCCTTTAATGTGATCAATGGAGGTAGCCACGCAGGAAATAATCTAGCGATGCAAGAGTTCATGATATTGCCCGTAGGCGCAGCTTCATTCGCCGAGGCTCTCCGTATGGGCAGTGAAGGTAATTCTCATCTTCTTCTTACGGTGCATATGCTTGTTATGTTACCTGAGAACTGATTGTGTCATATATCTGTTATGGCAGTATATCACGTCCTTAAGGGTATTATCAAGGCAAAATATGGTCAAGATGCATGCAACGTTGGGGATGAAGGTGGCTTTGCTCCAAATGTTCAAGACAATAGGGAAGGATTGGTTCTACTTATGGATGCTATTGATAAGGCTGGTTATACTGGAAAGGTAGCGGCATTGTATTTTTCCTGTCATGTATAGCCTTTTCACTAATGTTTTACCTAACTATTCTTGTCTTTGTGCAGATCAAAATTGGTATGGATGTGGCTGCTTCTGAGTTTTTCACAAAGGATGGAAGATATGATCTAGACTTTAAGAACCAGCCAAATGATGGAAGTTATGTCTATGCTGCTCAAAGCCTTTGTGACATATACAAAGACTTCGTCAAAGATTTCCCTATTGTTTCAATTGAAGATCCCTTTGACCAGGATGATTGGTCCTCATGGGCATCACTTGTGTCTTCAGTTGATATCCAGCTTGTTGGCGATGATTTATTGGTCACAAATCCAAAGAGGATTGCTGAGGCTATTGAAAAGAAGGCCTGCAATGCTTTGTTACTAAAGGTAAGATGCTATATTGATTGGAATAGTATAAATGAAAGTTCAGGGTAGTTCAGATAGGACTACGGTAATTTGACCACAGTATGCTTAGTACTATTTAGAGAAGAAGAATATTTAGGGATATATGTTTTCCACCTGAGGTTCTCCATGCTAGTTATTCTCCATGTAACTGAGATCAAATTAAAAGGTGTGAGCAATTGTGGGCATGTTTTGGTTAAGGCTCAACCTCTGTACAAGGGCTCCACAAACAATCATGCATAGGTCAATTGCAGTTGCTTTGCAGAGCTTCTGTGCATGGGGTTGCAAGCATGCAGATAACGGTGACAGACACATCTAGTTTATTGCTAAGTAGCAAGGTGCAAGTTGAACATGAGTAGAGATGGCAGTGTGTAGGGGACAGGAAGAGAGGAGAACTTGATGCCATAACTACACAACTTCCTTGTCAGTAGCTGAATAAAAACACGTAGGAGACACGTAGGAGACTTTACCTCTAGTCAGGAGTGTTTCCTTAATCACTAACCTCCATATGTGACAGAACCACACACAAGAAGTTCCCTTCTATGATTATGTATAATTGGAAGCTACCAAGCATATTAAACTCTACAAAACAACCATGATGTTTCAGGTCCAAGGGTCAACTTATGCTATAGTTTCGTGGGGTTCCCTATTCGATCACAACCATGTAATGTTCAGGACAAGTTTGTTTGATAAATCTCTTCATATATATATATATATATATATATATAATGTGATCTGCATTAGCAATGTGTTCTCAAATCATTTCCATAATACAGCTTTATTCAATTCCTGCTTCAGTTAGATTATTATTTCCATTTGATAGATTGTGAGCTCATTTGGTGGCTCAATGTTGTATTCATTTAGAATAAGTGCCGTTATGGTACGAAACTACTAAAAAAAAAAGACTACAATGACTACTTAGGTTATTCATTTAATGGAGGAATCATGGATTTTTCTCAGTATCCTTGTTATGCCTAATAAGAATGTGTTATCTTAGTATTACAAGACTTGGATTTGAAAATTGATGCTTTGTGACTATTGTAGGTTAACCAGATTGGCACCGTTACTGAATCCATTAAAGCTGCGTTGGACTCGAAAGCTGCTGGGTGGGGTGTAATGGTTAGTCACCGAAGTGGTGAGACAGAAGACAATTTTATTGCTGATCTATCTGTCGGGCTGGCTAGTGGGCAGGCATGATCTCTCGAATTGCATGCTAGTTATAGAGTTAATATATGAATATTATTTTGCATTTTTTTGACGAATCTTGACCTAATTTTGTTTAACTGATTAACAGATAAAAACAGGGGCTCCATGCCGCAGTGAGCGTCTAGCCAAATATAATCAGGTATCAAATAGCTTTCTATCCTTTCTTTCGCTGAGCATATCTTGGCTATCGCCTTCCAAATATTTCTCTAGTCTAGAGTTGACCATATCTTGGCTATCCCCTTCCAAATATTTCTCTAGTCTAGAGTTGGCTCTATGCTCTTAAGATTCGTTCTGTTGTTTGAATTCATTTTACAGTCCAAGCTTACTATTGGTAAATCTCAAAAACAATTTTTTCCCTCTTAATTCAATTTTCTCAGACAACCAAATATTCAAATATTGATATTTTAGGCCTTCTGCAGTTATATACCATTGCCTCTCTGGTGACATTGAAACGAAGTTCGCCTATTGATAGATTATCGTGAACATATCTAGGAGTTTTTCCCTTGATTCCACGTTTTAGAGAATTGATTTTGACTAACCAAGAAATGAAGGTTATGCCTACAATTTAACACCGGGATGATTTACAATACTAGAAACATTAGAAGCGCATACCCACGGATAAGTTTATTGAACCTGGTTTTAGTTGCCAACCTCATTAGACTTGACTGATGTTTACTATTGGTTCTAGATGAAAAATGAAGCATTTGGGTGGGTAATGTTGCTCATTTGCCCATTACTTACTAAAATAGTAGATGAGAAGTAGAAGGAAATTTATTGGGATAGAAGTACTAAATGAAAGCTAATATAGTTCGCTCCAAATTGATGTGAGGATGAGGTCATTATGAACAAAGCCTATTCTCTGAGAACGCATTTGGGAAGTTACCATGGACAAATCCAATTGTGTAACCATGAGATGCGATCAAATTGATATCCATTTAAATCTAATATATCCTGAAACAAGTGTCCCCTTATGGACCATGGACCGCACCATTTTTTGTATTGTGGTTACGGCACCCTGAACCACAGAAGAAAAGTTATTGCGTCCAAGAAACCAGGTTAACATGGCATGAAGTACTTGCATCATCATCTATTCAATGTTCATTCCAATATGCCTAATTCTGACAATGTTTTTGGTTCCCAGCTCCTGCGCATCGAAGAAGAGCTTGGGGATGTCCGTTACGCTGGTGAATCTTTCAGATCTCCGTTATGAGAAATACCACAAGGCTCCTACTCCAGCAGAAATAATCGAGGTCACTAGGAGTAGGAATTCAAGTCTAGGAATCCACAAAGATTTTACGTACATGAGCACCTTCGATACACTTGTAAGGTGTGGCCTTCGCGTGATTTTTTCTTCCGGAAAATAATATATTACGGCATTGTATTCTTATACTTCAGTAACTAGTTTTATTTCCTGAATAGGTCCAAATGATGGCTGTTCTTTTTATTGTCTTGCAATTTTTTTTCTCCCTTTAGTATTTCATATGATGGCTGCTCTTTGCAAGAAATGTCTAAATCCTTGAGTTGTTAATGGCATTACAAAGGAAGATATTGTGCAAGGATTCTCATAAACAAGGTTTAAAATGGCATTTGAAGTTGAGGTTTCAATCCTCAGCCAGATCTACAAGTGTGCAGGTCTCATCGCAAAACAAACAAATATGCTGCAGAATCCCAACAGTCACAGAGGCTTAGAAGTTTCATTGTGAAAGCCTAGGCCTCATGGTAGTTCATGATCATCCATTTGATAATTAGCATAAACCTTAACTTCATAGTGGCACATGGAAAGAAAAGCTCCGAGCTCTCAGATTGTATTAATGATCTCAAACTTGGTCAATATAGCTTGATAAATCATACCCATCCTGACAAACACAAAGATTTTAAATGGAATAAGAACAAGTATTCTTCCTTGTGATTCATTCCTTATGAATATTGTTGTAAACACAATATCGCATAGTAGATTAGTAGCTACCCAAATTTGTAAAGCTTAATCGCCGAGACACTGAAATGAGGAGGTAGAACTTGATAGACTTTGAAGTTTTACTCGAGCAGCCAAATTCTATTAGAGCGTGGAACTGCATCCATTTTAAACCCAGTTGACCACGATCAGGATCGACAAGAAAAATGATGGATTCACTTAAATACGATGATCTAAAGAGTGGAGCTAGTAAGAAAATAGATGAATCACGCATGTATGGGAGATTTGGTGGGCAAGTTACAAACTGCATATTGGAATGAATTCTGCACACCCGAAGCTTCAAATTTTAAGTTTTGAATGAACACATAAAATCAATATAAAAGCAGGTAAAAGAGAACAAATTGTTTCATTATGTAAGCAAAATAGTCCTTTTGTACCGAACAAATTTATCTAATCATCTCAAGTGATGACTTGTATGCCTCAACTCATGATCAGTGTACACTAAAAAACCAAGAGCAGACTATTAGTATGCCTCAACTCATGATCAGTGTACACTAAAAAACCAAGAGCAGACTATTAGGAAGAACCAACATAGATATGGTGGCACATGAAGTGGACCGTTATTTTTTATTAAAAGCACATGGGTGAACTAAAATATATAGAGGATCTATGATTTTCAGGAAAACGTCATAAATCTAATCAATATTTTGAGAGAAAAAAAAGCACAATCCTTGTAAAAAGGATTCTAAATCTATTTGATCGACAAAAGGAAGGAAGACATCCAAATACTGACAACTGATACATAAATGACAGTAGGATGGAAATTCAAAGAACAACGTGGCTATGAAATCGATCCAATCAAATATAATTGGGAACACATGGAATAATAATAACAGGAAATAAATTTTTAAAATGCATAACTTCATTAATCACTTGCTCAGAAAGCTTGTTGACAGTGACAACTGGCCCGAAAAATTTGCCAGCAATTGTCCTTTGTGAACAAAAAAGAATACATAAGGATTCATCTCAACTGTATCTTTTCACATATATAAAATAGATGTACTACACGAACCATCTCGCCTAATAAAACATGAATAGTGCGTGAGCTACATCCATGTACTACAGGTACCTTCTCTTCTAATAAAACATGAATAGTACGTGAGCTGGACAAAAGTTGGAAATAATATCAGAGCAGAAAAGGAGGTAGCAAAAGTTGGAAATAATATCAGAGCAGAAAAGGTAGTACTATCTTTCCTATTTCATAAACTAACTCCACTCGTGTGACCTTGGGAATCATCCCTGTCTCTATTGTTAAGAGAGCATCAAAGAAGACCATAATGACAAGCACTTGCTATCAAAAATATTGAAACCTTTTCAATTCTTCCTCCGAGTTAATTTGCATTCACTGGTCACAATACACAGGCAGTCCATACTTTAGTTAATAAATTTGGGTGCAAAAATTTAAGCTTGGATTAACAAAAACATATTGTATGCCACAACTGTGCTAAGAAGGGTGTCATACATACTCCTGGTCCACTTTATGTTTTCCATTAATTGTGGGGATGATGCAGCATGTTTCTATTGACTTGCACAGAGCTCTCAATTGTTTGGACTATAATCTGTCTATTACTCCCAACACTTCTATCCCCATTTGTTCACTGATTTTGCCATATTAGATTATGAGGTCGAAACTCGACGTATTCAAGTATGTCTTCCTCCATATTTTGGTCACTGCACCAATGGTTAATAGTCAATAGTTTAATATTTAACCAATCCATGTTACAATAAATCACATGAGAGAATTTATCCCCTGTTCTCAATCCATTACATAAGGTAACACAATAGTTAAATTTAGAGGATCGTGGAGCATAATCAAATTAGAAATTTCGTTAATCATCACATGATTATATTTAACCAATCGGATCAAGGTTGTAATAAATTTAGGAAAAAAAAAGTAATTTAAAATGAGATATCTGACTAGACTTTTATATAATAGCAGATTTTGACCTAGCTAGTGAATCATCTTCTTATTGCAAACATGATAGCCAAAATAATTTATTTGATTTGTATGATTTAGAATATGACCTAAGATGAAATCTTGAAACAACATTGTTGTCTTTAAGTTGCTTTGAATAGGACAAAGCTTTAATCTACTTCAGAAAAGATGATGTAAACAATAACCATTTTACCATGAAAAGAAGGTAGATCTTTGTTATACATGCAGAGAATGATGCTTATCTAGTAAAACGGTTAATAGTGAAGGTAGAGTATGTAGAGAGTGTCATAAGCGACAATATCTACTAGTTGAGATCAAATAACATGACCAAATAAAAGAATTAATTCATTTTAGCTCCATGTGAGGCTAAACTGGACGTCATAAACTCCCTACTTAAAACTTGGCATCCTTGTCGAAGCACAAGTTAAATTACCACTCAACACCATAAGTGCATTTAAATTTAACATGTATATCTGGCAACAACTCTATATATTAAAAAGAGAAAATTAACTCATTAACTTTTCCAAAATATTTAATTCCCATAATTCCGACATCTAAGCCTTAACAACCCCTCGTTATTCCTTCATTTTTCATATACATCACCTTCATATAATATAATTGACAAACTGTAAGACACAAATTAATGTTACTTTTTATCGGCATTTTACTTAACCGCACATACCGATTTTGGGATTTATCATATCACGTATCTAACTTTCATAATGCCAAAATCACGCAATGCATTCTCATTATACCCTCCTTGAAATAATTACATAGGTTTGCGTGTGCATGTTTATATTTGTTTTCTCTATCTATTTAAAAATTCATCACTCTCAATTTATGTAGTGTCTGAAACTAACTAATGGATCTATAAAATTCTGAATCACTTCAAGTCAAAATTAATATACTCCTGGAAATCTTCTTAATATATTTACGCCTTCAAATTTGAATTAGATATACATAAATTGAGAGTAGTTAAATTTTAAATTGGTAAAAGCTTGATAAAATTTATCACAACAAGCTTATTATAAGGCGTAAAACAATGATACTTACTAACACCACCAATGGGTTCCTAGGACTACTAATTTGAAAATATCAAATTTTTAAATTTTCAAATAGTGTAGGTCTATCAACAAATCACTTCAAACCAAAATCTATTATAAGTTATCTTAATGTATCTATGCTCTCAGATCTAAATTAGACCGCGTAAATTGAGAGTAGATAATTTTTAAACTTGTAAACGCTTGATAAAATTTATCACAAGTTTATTATATGGCGTAAAACAATGATACTTACTAAACAACACCATAAATGGGTTACTAGGACTCTCTTGATTCAAAAAATATCAAACTTTTGAATTTTCGAATAGTGTAGGTCGAACAATAGTTTGATCCGAAATTGGCCGATGAGATTAGAGAACTCCAAATCACTTCAAACCAAAACTAATGTACTCCTGGAAGCTGTTGGTGCAATTTCCACTAGGTCAAAGTTGACCTAGTTGACCAAGCGTAAACCTTAGTCATGGTTTCGATGTTTGATAATACAGAAAGACATGTAGACATGGACAATGCAGGTGCAGTTGTCCATGCGGAGAGATACTGATCAGAGTCTGATCAGGTTGGATGAAGAAGAGTCAAGTAGGTCAAGGTTGACCAGATACTTGACTGGGAAGTCCTAACTGGGATGTTAGGCAGTTCGGGAAATCCTGGTGAGTGAAGCCAGGTGAAAATCCTAATGAGTGAAGCTAGGTGAAAGTGAAAGTCCTGGTGAGTGAAGCCAGACAGTTGGAGAAAGTCCTGGTGAGTGAAGCCAGGCAGATGGGAAACCCTGGTGAGTGAAGCCAGGTAAAAGACCTAGTGAGTGAAGCCAGGCAAGGGAAATCCAAATGGGTCAAAGTTGACCAGACATCTGGTGAAAAGTCCAAGCAGGGAGCTTGGCACGGGAAAAGTCCAAGTATGGAGACTTGGCACGGAGAAGACCAAGATGGAGACTTGGCACGGAAAGTCGGAGAGGGCTCGGTAGCTCGTTCTCTGGACTGTGGTCAGAGAGGGCTCGGTAGCTCGTTCTCAGGACCAAGTAGGGTTTAGGGCTGGGAGCTCTAAACCTGGATCGATCTGGTGACCGATCCAATGATACGCTGGATCGGTCTGGTGACCGATCAGTAACCAAACAGTAGCCTACTGAGTGTTATCTGATCGGTCAGCCGACCGATCAGTGATCGATCAGTAGACGATCAGAAGGAGATCACCTTCGGGAGGGAAAGGACCTGATCGGTCATGGGACCGATCAGGGAAGGACCTGATCGGTCTCCATGACCGATCAGGAAAGGGCCTGATCGGTCTTGTGACCGATCAGGACCCTTGTGGACCGATCAGGATGAAGCCTGATCGGTCCACATCCTAGCCGTTGCATAGCAACGGCTAGTTTCTTCTGTGTCTTCTTCGCAGGTTATAAAAGGAGTTCAAGGGCTTCTACAGTGGGCTGCTCTTCTTCTTCCTACTCCTGACTGTGATCGAGCTTTGCTGAGCTCTTAGCTTACTGAGCTTCGTGTGAGCTCCTTCTTGAAGCTTCGGGTGAGCTTTCCTCGACTGATCAACTGCTGCTGTGAGTTTCCTGAAGTTGCTGCTTCGGGTTCCAGTCGACAAGAACAGTAGGCAAGCTTTGTTTTGTACATTCATATTGTCTTCTGTTTTGTGCTGTATTTTTGTACACCTTTCTTGCTGTTGCAAGAAGTTTCTGTTGCGAGGTTTCTCCACCCAGAAGGAGTGTTCTTATTAACCGGTTTTCCGGGGATTCATCCACCGACGGATTGATAGGCTTCGTCCACCTTACGGACACGCCGAGGAGTAGGAGTTTCATCTCCGAACCTCGTTACATCGACGAGTTTGAGGTTTGCTATTCTCCGTTGTCATTTCTATTGTTTATTTCCGCTGCGCTAACCTTGATTTGTAGAAAGAAACGAACGATTTGGGGTCGGCTATTCACACCCCCCTCTCTAGCCGCGTACATCGATCCTAACAAGTGGTATCAGAGCGAGGTTGCTCTTCGTCGGATTAACACCTGAGAGCACAAGCTAGAGATGGATCAACTTGGAGAAGACATCACCATTCCACCTTTCTATGACCGCGACGACTTCGCGTATTGGAAGGTAAGAATGAGGTATTTTCTTATGACTAACCTTGAAAATTGGAGTTGTGTTCAATTAGGTTTCAAGCCTCCAATGGATAAGGAAGGAAAACCACTCGAGAAGAAGAAGTGGACAAGGGAACAAATCCACCATTCCACAATCAACGATGAGGTAATGAAAGTATTTGAATTCTCATTACCTAATGACATTCTATGTAAGATAGGTGGATACAACAATGCCAAGGAGTTGTGGAACAACTTGGCCAAGCTCCATAAGGGAAGCTCCATTTCAAGTCATGAAGAGGAGTCAAGTGAGCCAAGTAGCTCACATCATGGAGGATAGGAATTAGAAGTTGAGGGCTACTCAACATCTAAGGAAGAAGAGGAGGAGAGTTCTTCTTCAAGAATGGAGCGAGAGGAAGAAGCTTCTACCTCCGGAAGGGATGAAGAAGAAAGTCTTCATCCATCCTCAACCCTAGGTAACTCAAGCATTTCAATTTCAAATAAATTACACATAATGTGCTTTGAGTGTAGGGAATATGGACATTACAAGAGTAAGTGTTCAAGGAGGATTAGGAAGACTCCACCGGCACCAAAAGTTAAGGAAGCCGGAGTCCCGATATGCAAGGGCAAGGAGCACGTGGTGTGCTTCCAATGCAAGCAAAGGGGACACTATAGGAGCCAATGTCCGAGGGGGAGGCAACCTCACAAGGACAAGAGATCGAGCACATGTATAGGGGGAGCTAGGGCAAACCCTAAGGTAATCTCTAAGGCTCATTATTGCAATTCTAATAAGACACATGCTAGTAGTTTTATTGCAATTGCTAATAATGATAAGCATGTTAATTATAGGAATCAATATATGTGCTTAGGTGCTAAACATGTTAGCTTGAATAAGGACAACTCTAGAAATGTCAACCCTAGGATTAACTCATCTAAGGTTAAGGGAAACCTAGATAGGAATCCCAAAACTACTAGACATATGCCTAGGAATACCTCTAGGAAAAATGACAAATCAAGTCTTGAGGTCAAGACTTGATACTTTGGAAAATGCTCTTAAGAACTTGGAGAAGTCATCTCTAGGGTTTAAGGGTCAAAAACCAATGTCCAAGGACAAGAAAGGTTTGGGTCATAAACCTAAGTCCCAGGTGGTCAAGCTCACTTATCATAATGTTCCATTCGATTATGGAACAAAATCAAGGGCTAGGAAGACCATCACCAAGGTCACAAGGGGAGTCACCCCTAGAGTGGATCTTGATGAGTCCCAAATGACCAAGGCTTTAAAGCCTAGGAGGGTCATTAGAAGGGTTGCTAGGGAAGTCATCCCTAGTGAATACTTAGTGAACCCAATGAACTCCAATAGGTATTGGGTTCCTAGGAGCGTGATCTCATCACGCTAGATGAGTTTAAGGTATGCCAACCTTACTTGAATAGGTAGTTAACCTAATCATGGCAAAAGGTGGCACTTTAGGAATTTTCAAGGTGCAATCAAGCCTTGAAAATGAAATTGAAAATTATTCCTAAGGTGATTTGGATGTGTCAATCACATTTGAGGAGTTCTCTTAGGTCAATTTAATTGGCACATAGTGATCTAAACATCCTTGGTATGTGATTTTAGGTCTATTACACTTAGGAATATAGAACCTATGGCAAAATGATCAAAACTATCAAAAATGACAACTAAGACTAGAATTAGGTATTTTCTATACCTTTATGTGCTATTTGCCATATATTGTTTGCCATATGACATATCATGACATCATATTTATTTTATGATCATTTAAAATATCATGATAATGCTTAGGTTTGTTAAATGTCATGCTTTATTTAAGTTTCATACTTTATGCCATGACATCATGACATTGGCACATGTTTCACTTATGATATCATTATATGCCATGTCATCATCTTTTGCATTTATAATCAATTAATTTGATTTAAGGACAAAAACACAATTTAATATGGAGATCAAATTGTTGTTTAGAAAATGCATGAGAACTTAGCCTAAGATGACCTAAACCCATATCTCACATCAAAATTGACTTGGATGTGTTTGATACACCTTAGATGTGTATGAGATATTAGGATTGTGAGTTAGGATCAAGGTACATAGTTCTTGTACCTAGATGAGCCTAATTCTAATTGGGGATCATAGGGAAAGCTTATGTACAAGTCATGTACATTTAGCCCTAAGATTATGATCCTAAATTGAAGGGTTTAAAATCATTTCAAAATTAATTTGAAAAACCTTGATGAAGCTTTTCTAGTGATAGCATTCATCATTGAACAAGTTGATACAAAGATAAGTAACTTTGAGCTATTTCAAAGACTTTTGAACTTTGTATCAAGATTTGAAAATGGAACTTATTTTCATAGAAAACTATTTTTCCATGATAGTATATGTTATGAGGAGTGTATCCTCAAAATTTTACAATTTTTAGAATTTTCTGTGATTTTCTAGAGGTTTCTGAATTTCGGGAGAAGAAATCAGAAATCAGAAATCAGAGTTGTGGACCGATCAGAGGGGATTCTGATCGGTCCAGGGGTGCCTGGATCGGTCACCGTGACCGATCCAGGGAATCCCTGATCGGTCTGGTGACCGATCAGGGCGTGCCAACCTGCTGAATTTCGACTGTTTGTCTGAAATTGCAGCTCGGGAAGTGGTGTTTTAGAATTCTAAAGGTTTGAAACTCTCCAAGACATTGTTGGTGCAATGGTCAAGGGGGAGTTGACCTTTAGGGGGAGTTTTACCTATTAGTCAAGGAGGAGTTGACTTTTAGGGGAGTTTTTACTCATTGAAATTTTTGAGGATGAGTGATATGGGATTATCACTAAGTTAATTGTTGAATTTAGTTTCAAGGGGGAAATTAAGGGTTTCAATGAAAGGTATGGGACTTTCATTAGGAAGAAACTCTTGACCTTGATTCACTCCTTTTGATGTGTGTCAAAAAGGGGAAGAATGTCTAGAGAATGTTCAAGGAAGAACATTGGAGTTAGTGGGAGAGTTTGTTGATCACGACGAGTGAAGTTGTGAACAACGATAACTTACTCTTCAGGGGGAGAGTTTGTTGATGTGTGCCAATAGGGGGAGAATGAAGGGTTTAAGTTAGGCCTTCATTATCTAAGAAGGAGGTTGCCTTCTTAGAAGGAAAATGTAAGGTTGTAACTTATGTTTCATTACCTAGTGGCATGAGGAAAGTTGAGGCTATTGGATTAGCCTAACTTAAAGGTATTGTCAAACATCAAAAAGAGGGAGATTGTTGGTGCAATTTCCACTAGGTCAAGGTTGACCTAGTTGACCAAGCGTAAACCTTGGTCATGGTTTCGATGTTTGACAATACAGAAGAAGTGTAGACATGGACAGGTGCAGTTGTCCATGCGGAGAGATACTGATCAGGGTCTGATCAGGTTGGATGAAGAAGAGTCAAGTAGGTCAAGGTTGACCGGATACTTGACTGGGAAGTCCTAACTGGGATGTTAGGCAGTTCGGGAAATCCTGGTGAGTGAAGCCAGGTGAAAATCCTAGTGAGTGAAGCTAGGTGAAAGTGAAAGTCCTGGTGAGTGAAGCCAGGCAGTTGGAGAAAGTCCTGGTGAGTGAAGCCAGGCAGATGGGAAACCCTGGTGAGTGAAGCCAGGTAAAAGACCTAGTGAGTGAAGCTAGGCAGTTTGGAAGTCCTGGTGAGTGAAGCCAGGCAAGGGAAATCCAAATGGGTCAAGGTTGACCAGACATCTGGTGAAAAGTCCAAGCAGGGAGCTTGGCACGGGAAAAGTCCAAGTATGGAGACTTGGCACGGAGAAGACCAAGATGGAGACTTGGCACGGAAAGTCGGAGAGGGCTCGGTAGCTCGTTCTCCGGACTGTGGTCAGAGAGGGCTCGGTAGCTCGTTCTCAGGACCAAGTAGGGTTTAGGGCTGGGAGCTCTAAACCTGGATCGATCTGGTGACCGATCCAGTGATACGCTGGGTTATCTGATCGGTTTGGTGACCGATCAGTAACCAAACAGAAGTATTCTGTTGCTTATCTGATCGGTCAGCCGACCGATCAGTGATCGATCAGTAGACGATCAGAAGGAGATCACCTTCGGGAGGGAAAGGACCTGATCGGTCATGGGACCGATCAGGGAAGGACCTGATCGGTCTCCATGACCGATCAGGAAAGGGCCTGATCGGTCTTGTGACCGATCAGGACCCTTGTGGACCGATCAGGATGAAGCCTAATCGGTCCACATCCTAGCCGTTGCATAGCAACGACTAGTTTCTTCTGTGTCTTCTTCGCAGGTTATAAAAGGAATTCAAGGGCTTCTACAGTGGGCTGCTCTTCTTCTTCCTACTCCTGACTGTGATCGAGCTTTGCTGAGCTCTTAGCTTACTGAGCTTCGTGTGAGCTCCTTCTTGAAGCTTCGGGTGAGCTTTCCTCGACTGATCAGCTGTTGCTGTGAGTTTCCTGAAGTTGCTGCTTCGGGTTCCAGTCGACAAGAATAGTAGGCAAGCTTTGTTTTGTACATTCATATTGTCTTCTGTTTTGTGCTGTATTTTTGTACACCTTTCTTGCTGTTGCAAGAAGTTTCTGTGGCGAGGTTTCTCCACCCAGAAGGAGTGTTCTTATTAGCCGGTTTTCCGGGGACTTATCCACCGACGGATTGATAGGCTTCGTCCACCTTACGGACACGCCGAGGAGTAGGAGTTTCATCTCCGAACCTCGTTACATCGACGAGTTTGAGGTTTGCTATTCTCCGTTGTCATTTCTATTGTTTATTTCCGCTGCGCTAACCTTGATTTGTAGAAAGAAACGAACGATTTGGGGTCGGCTATTCACACCCCCCTCTCTAGCCGCGTACATCGATCCTAACAGAAGCCTCCTTAATGCATATGTGTCCTCGAATCTAAGTAAATGTCCCCCTCATGCGTCAGTCACTATTCCAAAGGCTAGTAGTTACCCGTGATTTACCTCCTCCGTGTTGGCTTAGGACGGATTGGCGAGGGCGCCGGAGGCGAGCGTAGTCGCCTTTTTGCCACCATGTGTCCTCGAATCTAAATTTGACAGCATAAATTGAGAGCAATAAATTTTTGAATAGATAGAATAAAAATTTAGAGACACATGATTAATTCATGAAAGAATAAAGGGTATAATGGGAATGGGCTACATGATTTTGGTATTATGAAAGTTAGGTACGTGAAATATCGAAACCTGCATGCACGATGAAGGTATTGATATTCTCACAATTTTATTCATAATACTAGAAAGTAGAAATACATAACAATAACATTTTATTGATTAGTGATTATTAAATAATATGATATAATTACATTATAGCAATATATTAGTTAATATATAGTTCGTTGAGATAGATTTTTTCTTAAGATAGATTCCTAACTTGTATATAAATATGTCTCACTCTTCAATAAAGTATACATATTTTTTTTATCTCAAATAACATGGTATCAGAGCTACTTCGAAATTAAGTATTTGATATTAGGATTCCATTTCTACCTCTTTTTCCTCTCATGTACGTGCAACGATGCTCCTTCTCACGTATGTACGACGACACTGCTTCTCACCACAACGCCTTCAACCCCGATGTCGGCTAAATCCTGGCCCTGCGACCTGGCCTTCTTCGGGTTCGTCCTTGACGCCCTCGATCCCGACAAGGCACGCTACAGTAATCCAACCCTAAACACCTTCCTTGCCCTCTTCGTCAATCTCAGCCTCTCCACCACCGCCTCTAGCTCTTCTTTCTCTTCCTCATCCTCATCTGTCACCCTACTTTCCTCAACATGAGCAGCACCTACACATGACTGCAGATCGCGTCATCCTGTGTGTCGGGCAACCACCATCATATTGGTTTCCTAGATGTAGTTTCTTATACATGGTTTCCTGCCCCACTTGTGACTTTTTTTTGAGCCTCCACGTGCTAGCAACCAATGCTGATATTGGTTCGGTCTTCCTTCTTGCGCATGTGGGTTTATCTGTACTTGTCAGATTGTTCTCTTATTTGCCTTCCTTTAGAATAAGATCTTATGGCTAAAAATAAGTCTTCTATTATGATGGATATGGTGCATGTGATGTCTAAAATCACAAACTATAAGTTAAATGGTTAGAACTATTTTGATTAGAGTAAGATTGTTTGTCTTTATCTACAAAGTATTAATAAAGATGGGCATTTGACTAATGACCCTCCTCAAGATTATTTGAAGCAGACATGGCTTAGAGAGGATGCTCACTTATTCCTTCAAATTCAAAATTGTATTGATACTAAGGTGGTAATTGGTTTGATCAATTATTGTGAATTTGTTAAAAAAAAATTAGTGGATTATTTGAAATTTTTGTCCTTTGGAAAAGGAAATCTCTTATGCATGTATGAAATTTGTAAAGCATTTTACAGTGTAGAAAAACAAGATTAATCTCTGATCCATTATTTTATAGTGTTCAAGAAGACATATGAGGAGCTTAATATGATGCTGCCCTTTAACCTTAATGTGAAGGTTCAACAATGTCAACGAGAGCAAATGACTATCATGAGCTTCCTCGCTAGTTTATCTCTTGACTTTGAGTCTACTAAGTCACAAGTTCTCTTAGGTTCTGAGGTCTTCTCTTTACAAGATGTATTTAGTCGTGTTCTCTGTACTTAGGGGGCGTTTGATTTAGGGGAATAGGAGTGGGGAATGGGAATGTGAATCATTGATTGTCATTGTTAATGTTTGAATTATAGGAATAGGAATAGGAATAAGGGAATGAATCCTTGAAATTGGGTAATAACTCATTCCCATGTACCTCCCCTTCAATGAGTCATTACCCTATTTTCATCAATCAAAATATTCTCTTATTCCAAAAATACCCTTGACCTAAAACTAAAATTTTCTTCCTTAATATCAAATATCAAAATTTATTTATTTATTTTTTGTTCATATCACTTCTCTCTCCTTATTCTCTCTCATCAGATTTTCTTTCTCATCATTTTATCACACACTTTCTCTCTCCTATCACACCCTCTTTTCTCTTTTTTCTCATTACACTTTCTCTCTCATCATACTTTCTCTCTCCTCAATCTCTTCCATCACACTCTTTTCCTTCTTTTTCTCATCATACTTTCTCTCTCATTACACTTTCTCTCTCATCATACTTTCTCTCTCCTCAATCTCTTCCATCACACTCTTTTCCTTTTTTTCTCATCATACTTTCTCTCTCATCATACTTTCTCTCTCCTCAATCTCTCCCATCACACTCTTTTTTTTTCTCATAACACTTTCGCTCTCATAACACTTTCTCTCTCCTCAATCTCTTTTGTCACACTCCCTCCTTTTTTTTCCTCAACATACTTTCTCTCTCATCATCTCTCCCATCACACTCACTGTTCTCTTTTGTTCTCATCACACTTTCTCTCTCATCATACTTTCTCTCACCTCAATCTCTCTCATCACACACTCTCTCTCCCCTCATTTTTTCTCATTACATTTTTTATCTCTTCATCTTCTCCCATCATAATTTCTCTCATATCATATTTTATCTCTCATCATGCTCTCTTCTATCACACTCTCTTTTCTCATTTTCTCTCATCACACTTTCTCTCTCTTCATTCTTTCTCATCACATTTTCTCTCTCATCATACTTTCTCTTTCATCATATTTTTCTCTCACATTCATCTTTCTCTCACATCTAATTTTTTTCTCTTATTTTCCTTTAAGGGTAAAAAAGGAAATATTAATTTATTCCGATAGAAAGTATGCAGCTAACCAAACATTGCTTTTAAGAGTGATATCTATGCTCATACCCATTCCCATTCCACAATACAATGATTCCGCTTCCGATTCTCATTCCCATGCTCATACCAAACGCCCCCTTAAAGTACTGCACTCATTCCATTTAGTGGTGGTTTGGTAAGTCACGATACTAATTATGTGCTTGGAAGCTAAGATCAACTAGTTGGAAACAAAGGAGATGACTCACAGGACTTTGAAACTCGAACACCCAATTTGGTTGGTATTATGTACAACTACTGTCATAATCCAGGTCATACGAACTTTGAGTGTAGAAAATTTTAGTACAAAAATCAACAAAAACACTTGGCTCATATTGCGTCCACTAATGATGTCTCTGATAAATCGGTCCTTATCTTTGAAGATAAATTTGGCAAGTTCTCAAACTATCAGGAATCACTCAAATCTTCATCTCTCTTTGTCATTGATATTGTTGATTCAGGTAAACAAAACGCATGTCTTCTTTCGTCATCCTCCAAATGAGTCATTGATTTTGGTGCCACAAATCATATAATAGGTAATGCTAGTATCTTTTCTATTTTTCAGTCCAAAACTGACACTCATATCATTACTTTAATTGATAGGTCTCCATCTTGTGTTCGTGGATATGACACCTAATTTATCCTTTAATTTGCTCTATGTCAGTCAATTAACTCGTAATCTTAACGGCTGTATCTCATTTTTTTTTCTTTTTAGAATCTTTTGAAGAAAAGATTATTAGTAAAGGACATGAGTATAGAGGCCTCTACATTCTTAACACACCGGTTTAAAAAAAATTTTCTTGCTCGAGTGTCACTTCTCCTTTCGAGACTCATTGTAGGTTAGGACATGCATCTTTCCCTTTGCTCAAAAAGTTTGGTCCATAATATGGTAAAGTGTCTTCATCAGATTGAGAGTCATATCAGTTTACAAAACATCACTATTGTACTTTGAGTCCTAAAATAAATGTGCTATTATTCCTTTTGAATTAGTCCATTCTGATATTTGGGGGGTTTGTCCTATTTTGTCTAAACCTATTTTTAGATATTTTATTATTTTTATGAATGATTATTCTCATATAACTTGGTTATATTTAATGAAAAATCGTTCTGAGTTATTTTATTTGTTTTGTGCATTTTGTGCTAAGATTAAAACTCAGTTCAATGTGTTCATCTATACTTTGTGAAGTGATAATGTCAAGAAATATACGTCTTATTTATTCCAATCTTATATGGATCATAATGACATACTTCATGAAATCTCTTGTATTGATATTTCATTTTAAAATGGTGTGGCTAAATGTAAAAACAGACATTTTCTTGAAACTGCAAGGGCTATTTTATTTCAAATGAATGTGTCCCAAACCTTTTTGGGTTGATACAGTTTTTATAGCATGTTTTCTAACACATATCATCCTCTGTTCTTTAGGGTGAGGTTCCGTACAAAATTAATTTCCCAATAAGTTACTGTCTCCTATTAATACTAGGATATTTGGTAGCACTTGTGTTGTTCGGGATGTTCGCCCATATGTCACTAAATTAGATTCCAAGTCTTAGAAGTGCATCTTCCTTAATTATTCTCATCTTCAAAAAGGTATATTTTGTCTCAATTGATGTTACCTTCATGGAGGACACATTATTTCCCATCCTCACATATTCTCACTCGTCAAAGAAAGGATGATGATTTGTTGATGTATTATATCACAACCTCCGCACTCGTCTCGGAATTGGCTCCTGTCAAGCCTCCTATTATTCAAGTCTACTCCATACGTCAACCTCGTGATTCATATCCTGCACCTACTACTTCGTCATCAAATCTAGTCCCAAGCAATGATCTTCATATTGCGTTATGCAAAGGTAAACGCCAATGTATTTATCTTCTTCTTTTATTTTTTATAACGACTTGTCACCTTCCTCTTATTCTTTATTGCTTCACTTGACAGAGACTTTATCTCTATTTATAAAATTATCCATGCGGTCATATCTCATCCTAATTAGAAAGATGCAATGATAGAGATGAATGTTTTAGATGACAATAACATTGGGACTTAGTAGACCTACTTTTAGATAAATGGGTTATTGGATGCAAATGAGTATTCATAATTATAGTCAATTTGGATGGGTCTTTTGTCAGATTAAAAGCCTGTCTTGTTGTTAAGGATTATGGTGTGGATTATTCGGACACTTTTCTCCCGTTGCAAAGTTAACATCTATTCGATTATTTATTTCAATGGTCGCTACTCATCAATGGCCTTTACATCAACTTGATATCAAGAGTATATGAAGCAACCTCCTGATTTTGTTGCTCAGATTTGTATGATTTGAAATAGAGTCGGCGTGCTTGGTTTGAAAAATTTAGTCAAGTTGCTAGAAATTTTGGTATGATGAGTAGGAACTGGTATCATTCTGTTAGTTGTGTATGTTGATGATATTTGTTATCACTGAAAGTGATACTACGAGAATCTCTTCTCTTAAATTTTTTATTTATACTCAATTTCACATGAAAGACTTGGGGTGCTAAAGTATTTCTTGGGTGTTGAAGTTACACAGAGTAAAAAAAGGTATATTTCTATCTTAGAGAAAATATATCTTCGACGAAAAAATTAGAAGCAAAGCCTTGTAGTGCTCCAATGACTCAAAACATGCATCTCACAGGAGATGGGAAACTATTTAAACATCCTGAAAGATATCAAGGGTTGGTTGAGAAATTGAATTACCTTACTGTGGCTCGTCTAAATATTGCATATTCGGTTAGTATTATCAGTCAATTTATGTCATCTCCAATAGTTCATCATTAGGTGACATTAGAGCAAATTTTATATTTTTTGAATGGAGCACCCGGACAGGGCATCATATATGCAAATCATGGGCACACTCATATTGAATGTTTTTCAAATACAGATTGGGCATGTTCATAAATGGATAGAAGATCTATTTCAACTTATTGCATCTTTATTGGAGAAAATTTAGTCTCATGGAAGAGTAAGAAGTAAAATGTTATGTCACGATACAGTGTAGAGTCAAAATGTAGGGTTATAACATAGTCTATGTATGAAATAATGTGGATAAATCAACTCTTGACCGAAATAAGACTTAAAATTTCAATACCAGCAAAATTATAGGATGATAACCAAATTGCCCTTCATATTGCATCGAATTTTGTGTTTCATGAGCGAACTAAGCATATTAAAATTGATTGTCATTTTGTTCGTGAAATAATTCAATAAGGCTTGATCTCTACAAGATATGTGAACATTGGAGAACAATTAAGGGGCATCTTTACAAAAGTTTTAAATGAGGTTCGGGTTGATTATCTTTGTAGCAAACTGGGCATGATTAATATCTATGATCCAACTTGAAGGGAAGTATTATCTATACATATTAGTTAATATATCTGTCAATTAGTAAATTGTCAATTAGCCTAATTATAATTTCTTAAGATAGATTCATTCCTAAGATATATTTCTAATTTATATATAAATATGTCTCACTCTTCAATAAAATATACATATTCTTTTTATCACAAATAATATAACAATTATAAAATATCAGTTATATCAATACTCTCCCATTTTTTATATAAACTTAGCTGACCTTTCTCCTTCCCCTTATTATTCACAAAAGACCAATCAGATTTAAAATAACAAATATTATCTAGCATTCCACATAGATTAGAATTACAATAGGTATTTTTTGTATCCTGCCCACGTAGTTCATATTCTTGATTTTTGGTTATCAATCTCTAAGTTTGATCTTCCTCCCCAATTTGACATTATGACAATGGTATCCCTAGAAATTTTGTTAAGATCCAATTCTAAATGCTAACAAATACCAAGACTTTGCAATATATTTAATATACCAGCTGATATAATGAAATTGACACTTGTATTTCTATTGTACACATAAATTTTGTAGCAACGTGTACTTAAAAACAATACCATCTGAACTCATTAAGTACCAAGTAATATTTGTTTCACATTTATATTTTACAAAAAATAAAAGTGTGCCAACTAAAAGTAAACAAGCAACACCATTTTGATATTTGGTTAAACAAGAAAAAGGACTGAAAGCTGAAGTGGAGGCTGGCAAGGATAAAAGAGAAACTAATCATTGTGCAAGGGGTGATGATATATAAACCAGTGTCAACATTGACTTCTGTGCATCATTAGCCACAATAACACTATTAGATACTTATACAGCAATTTTAATGTTTTGAAGACACATGTGTGTGTGTGTGTGATTATAAACCAATGGGTGATGATATATAAACCAATGTAAAAATGAGTTCATGTATATCATGTATGTGCTATCATATCCTTGATATTCATTATAATTGAAGGAAATGAAGCCTCTCCTACCCAAAATACATGATAGCTCTATATATTGCTATTTATCAATTAACTTATCATTCACATGCGCGTCATTAGTTCAATTCCTTTTGTTTCCAGATTATGTTAAGTATTATACCCTTGCACATGAGAAAAATAAAATAAAAATCAATGTATCTACTCAGCATATTGGTTTATGTTATGCAAATGGAATAATTAGAGATAGGATAACTATATAGAAAAGATGGAAAGTATTCCCAGCATTACGGCACATGAAAAAGGTAACTAATTATGAATTGAAGAATAGAAACTCTGTGATACTCTTTTTTATAAAGTTATTGACTTGTTTTAAGCTCTTCAATAATGTTGTCCAGTATCTAACTTGGTTTTTTTTTTCCTCTTCCTAATTCAGATTCATTTTTGTGTCCTTGATTGAAGGTACAATTATATATAGCCTTCTGGAAATGCCAAGAAGCTTAAACAAACATCACAAGGATTCAAAATAATAATAAAGCAATAATAGAGAAGGAATAACTGATTCAGCTAAAAATGAATATGGGAGAAGATTTTATCCTCAACATCAGATAAATTTAGTAGCTGCATTCCTACTAATAAACCAAAACCAAATTAATATATCCTGTGAATGAAGAAGTTAAGATAACCATAAAATTAACAATGAATTTATCATTGTCTCATTCTACTATTTCCAATTGCCCATAAACGATATCCCCCCACTCAGTAAGGCATATATGACTAACTGAATAAATCCGGCAATGATTTTTCAAGGTATAAATTCTGCTCTAACCTCTTGAAATGTCTTTCTATAACGGTGTTAGCATTAGCAGAATAATTTTTTTTTTTTGAAAAAAAAAAAAGAAACTTTAATAGCTATATGAATGTCATTGTATGTATAATTAAACTTACTGTTCTATAATTATTTCCATATACCTTCCATCTTACTATGACCATATAAGCAATTTTCTTATCTAATAAATCATGCATCATTGTACTGGACTTTCGTGAAGCATAAGAGGGACTCAAGCCAATAAGGGTCCTCTAAAGACTACTTGCAGTTTGATTAATTAATGAATATTTCTACTTTAATCATGTTCCATATTTAGGTCCGAAACAGTTCTTGGATCTTCCATATAAACCATTCAAAGAGACTCTACCTAGTTAGCTCACTTTTTTCATCATAATTATCTTGTTATATATACATACATTCTCAACAAAAAGCCACAAATTTCAATCTTAAAGTCAAACCTGGAGGATCTAGTAAAATACAACAAAAGGTATCACGACATAAAAATGCACAAGTAGTTACCTTAAGCGATAGAAGCTTTCCACCAAACTTGTTCTGGGAGAATGAACACAGTCCAAGCTACCGTGCACTTGCTCTCGACAGATCTCACTCAACTTGACTGCAGAAACCATCAATTTTAGGAAAGATAACCGGGCCTAAATCAAGAAAAAACATCGAATCCAGTAACAAAGCACTGGAAATAAACAGGAAAAAAAATCATTTTGATGGAAGATAACTGAACAAAAATCAAGAAATAACATCAGAAGCAGGCAACAAAGCACTGGAAATAAAAAAGAAATGTGATTTTGATGGAAAGAGAAAGACGATGAAAGAGGAAAAATCGCGCAATACACTTTTAGCGAACAGAAGAGGAAGAAACCTCAAGGAAAGGAAAGAAGAAGAAGAAAGCCTGAGGAAATAAGAGGAAGAAAGAGGGAGAAGAAGACTAATCCAAATAAACAGTGACACCTGTTAAATCCGGACAATGTACAGGAGGAGGATACAGAGCTGACTAAGATAGGTAGGCGTACCTCCCCGTCTTCTACCATCCAATTCCGTTCCCCAACGCAAAGTACCTTCGTCTCAAAAGTCACGTACGCGTCCAACTCCAATCCATGAGAAATATTCTGTTTTTCATTTTTATTCTTCAGTTTAACTCGTCAAGATTATTATTTTGTACGAAGTTTTGTTTTAAAAATGGAAGAAAAATAAAACAAATTGATCCACTGCCCTACCTCGGAAACCAATCCAGAGACCAGCCTCCTCTTCAGATCAACAGTGGCCGACATGAGATAAGCACAACTGCACGCATTTCCATCGCATCGAGATGATGCCCTGCACCCTGCTCTTTCCCACTTCCTCCCCGCTGCTTCACCGATCCGAAGAGGGGTAAACAAAGACGCATCCTTGATTAGTTTCCGCGGCCCGCACAGGGAGATGGAGATGACAGAGAGAGGAGTGAGCACGCCGCAGCGACGGCACCGCCACCGATGCCCTCCCCGCCGTGTGCTCACTCTCTTCTGTCAACCCTAATCTCGCCCCCGGCCGACCGCCTCGATCCCCCAACAACAAACACAACCACAACAGATCGAATCAAACGATGAGCACAGAGAAGGAGTACAGGAAGAGTAAGGGAAGAATCCATGACCGTGAGAGAGAAATCCACCGCCTCGTAGGGCTGCTTCGGATTCTAGGGCAAGGCTAAACGCATTCTCTCCTCGTCCTTTTATCGGCGAGCGAATAATTTTTTGTAAAATAAATATATAAACTTAATTTCGGGAAAATAATATAAATAATAATAATAATAATCATAATAATCATAATTCTTATTTGTCCTTGTTCGTTATAATTACGTGGAAGAAGACGACGACGAGAGAAGAGGGACGAAGTCAAAAAAAAAGACGCTGTCGACCGTCCGTTGGCCGGGATTCGCATGGCGTACGTCTCCTAACCGTACGATCCGGATGCCCCCACCTTGGAACTGGCGACGCGCGCCTTCTTGTACCCGCATGTCTATCTCCAAGCTCTACGTCCGGGCCCCGTTGTTTGTGAGGTTGGTTAAGGCCGCCAGACGACAGTTCCAGATGGAGGGCGAGTTTTACCCGCTATCGTACCTCGCAATTACAAATAACCCCTCTACATCCTCCCGTCGTCTGTAAGGCTTTCTCATGCGATGGAGCATTTAACATTGGATTCCCAGAGGTATAATTCAGAATATTTTATTAGTGTTACAAAAATCTCTAATATTTTAGTTTATTTCAAAAAATATTTGATGATAATTTACAAGAATAAAATAGTTATTTTGATACTAGAGAAAGAGAAACTAAGTGCATTTTAACATTAATAAAACTTGGAAGTGCATTTTAAATCACTGTTAATTAAAATTTTGATTTTAAAATACATATTAATTATGAACATTTATATAGAAGTATTTTTTCAATGTAATTTTTTATATTAAAAGAATAGAAAAAATTATCAATAAATCTTAAAATTATTTTTAATGTGAAAGAAAAAAAGATATTGACGTAATTGCATTTTAGATTTTACCATAATGAGTTAGTAAAAGATCCAGATTCATAATAAAATAGTAATAATCTAAGGGGATGTTTGGTTGATGAATTTGGGAATGAGAGAATGGAATGATAGTAAAAGATAGTTTTTGGATTGTGGGTTTGGGAATTATATTTTGGGAATGATTACCAGATTTATGGGAATCAACCAAACCCATATTACTTGATGGGTTTCATTTCCATTCATATTCCTATTCTACCCTATATCAAACTCATACCCATAGTCATTCCCATCATTTAACCAAACATCTCCTAAATAATTGAAAATAGATAATGTGAAACAAAATTTAAAAAATTCTGGTGGTTTAGTCAATTTAAATGGCTTGATTTTGACACTTGCCCTATTAATTTGTTAAATTATCATTTTGCCTAACTGTTGGAAGGGCAATGTGTTGATTGTACACTTCAAAGTTAACAAGAAATTAATGTGATGGTAGAAAATATTTAACAAAAAAAAAAGCTCATTGTAGGCATGATCATGTAAATATTCAAGAAGAAAAATTAAAATAAAAACGGGTTTCTCCTAACATATTTCTCATGCTTTTTTCTAATGGAAATGTCTAGCTCAAAGCAACCACCAAAAGGTGCACCATCTACAAGCAAGCAATCCTCCCCGCATATTGACATATCAATTTTTAACGGATACAAAATACTTTATTAAATAGTTAACTATTTTATTATAGGATCGATAATACAAAATCATTAGGATGAATAATATCATCTTTTCAGCAATCAGGTGGCATCATCGAGGACATACAGAGGTAGCTCACACTAGTTTATTTCTGAAACTTGACCAGCCCGGCATGCACATTTTCTTTTGTTTAGTTGAGTGGATAAGGAACCAAACTGACACACTTGAACATTAAGTGGATGCCTCCTGGACTGCAAAGGGCTTTTAAAATAGACACTTTACCTTACCTTTCATTCTCATAAGGCATGAGAAGAGAATAAAATTCTGCTAGCTTATCTAATATTATTATTTTAATGACAACATTTAAAAGTTAAGAATGTGCACGCAATTCACAACCAAAGCCACTAATTAAATACAAAAAGAAAATCGAACACAAAATCAATAGAATATAAAAAAGCAAGTGTATGAACAGATGTTATAAACCTTGTGACAAGAATATATAGATATATACATTAATGCTGCTTACAAGACATTATTAAGATAATTCAAGAAGTTTAGCTAGCTAGCAACATTACACTGCCTTATCTGATTAAAAAAGAAAAATAGTTTGATCTATTAGAAGAAGAAGAAGAAAGTGAACTTGGTTTCACAAAATAGGTAGTGCGAATGCTTCAGGGTTGGTTTGGTATCTTATAACACCATGAAGGCTTGTTTGAGCAAGAAAAAGACAGTTGGCTTATTAGAAAGAGGAAAAGTTTAACTTGCATTGTCCTGTTTGTTGAATAAGTGCATGGAGAAGCAATGAAATAGGAAAGAGGTTCCATTGTGAATGAGACTTTAGTCCCACATTGAAAGTTTCAAGACACTTTTGTTAGTTTATATTGATTCACATACATTGAGATTGTAAACAAATGTATGGGGAGAGACTCTCTCTCACGCGTGGGTGCGCAAGGAGGGGTGTAAATTTAGGACTTGGATTTGCATTGAACCAAGTTGACTCGTATACGAGTGCGACCTGTGCACACGAATGCCGGACCGGTCGGGGCAAAATTCGCGGAATTGGAAAAGCCAACATTTGAGCTCCTATAAAAGGAGGTTGTGACTACAAGCAAAAGGGTTACGCACACAGCATACTTCTGCTTGGCTGTGCGAGCGCGACCTGTGCACACGAATGCCGGATCAGTCAGGACAAAATTCGCCAAAGTGGAAAAGCCAACATTTGAGCTCCCATAAAAGGGCTCAGGTCTTTTCAACAGATATTTAAATTCAACTAATACTCTGAAAAATCTCCGGTAACAAACACTGCTCTTACCCCAAAAAAAACAAATTCCAATACATCTGCAACAAAAGAACCAATCATAAGTGGAAAATGTTGAATGGAAGGTGAATTGGATGCTATAATTGAGCTAAAACATCTGCAACAATAGGATGTGAAGAAAAGAAAGAGCTTTCCATTTCTTGACCTGAACAATGAGTTAGCAAGTAGTCCTCCCCTGCCCGTGCCAACTCCTATTCAAGACTCAGAGATCATTGGAAGTCAGGTTTGATTTTGATTTCCCAGGAAAGTCAAACAATTTCTCTCATCATCATTGAAGGCATTGCAACCAGAGAAACTTGGGCCAAGCATCGCTAAGAAAAAGAAATGCAAGCAATTCTTCATAGTGGCCACAATAGAAGAAATCAAAATGGTACAATCAGTTCAGCTGTAATATTTCAACAGGCCGCCCAGTGTCAATTGTTTCCGCAAAGCAATTGCCTAAACTTTGTTAAACTTCATTTTCCTTGTTAAATTTCAGCAACTGAGGAAATAATTAACTAGTCATGACGTGATAGCTGCTCGGGTATATTACTTGAAAAGATTGAATGAAATTTCACTCTTGTAGTTGCACAATCTATATATGCTTGGTAATGTTCAGCTGGTTGGCACGATGAAATCATGGATCTTGTATCATGAGAGTTCAATGCCAAAAAATGGGTACTAGTAGTAAATTGGTACTGGTTCCCAATCATCAATTCAATGGCATAACACCCCTCGGGATAGAAAGGACTGCTATCATTGTGAGTATATATATAGATCATTATAAACGCTTCTTCCAGGCTGAATCTCTGGACATGAACAGAGAAATGTCCCCTACACGATCTGATCAGATATACACAAGCACTCAGTGTTGGACCGTGAGCACGTGGGGAGGACAAATCATATTTTTTTTTTTAACTTTTCTTTTTTATTTTAAAAAGTGAGTACACGGCAGAATTAAAATACAAAAACAAAAGGTCAAAACGCATGTATACAAATGATTTACATAGTTCGGAGCCTTCGACGAATTCTACTTCAAGATCTAGATAGGTCCTCGATCTATCGAAGGGTAATTTACTAAAGACCTCTTCCGAAACCGCCGGAAAAGGCAATTAGTACAAAAGAAATACGACAAATGTAATACGCTACACTTTATTTTTCAACAAAAATTAAGTACAGAATTTAAATTATCGTTACCCAACACTTTTTGAGGATGATCGACTTAGGTTCAGTGTTGGTTGGCTCCTCAACAGTAGTCGGACGCAACAACATCGTAGCAGATCAACAGCAGGAAGTTAGAGTAGTGGGAATTTCAATCGGACGCGGAGAAGCTTGTAGAAAAGTTGATACTGAAGCCTTGGTTAAGCAACTCCTTTATAGAGTGTGGAAGGCGTCTTCCATAGCGTTGAAGGCGTCTTCAATGCGTAAAATATGATCCCGAATAACTCTCCCTTTATCATCGACGAAGTCTAATTTTATCCGATGGAAGACACCTTTCATGAACAATATTCAAGGCACCTTCAAAGCTCTTGAAGGTGCCTCGGGTATGTTGTAAAATAAAGCAATATAAGCAGTATTATATTTGCACAAAAAATAGCATGCAATAGATAGATAAATAAAGGAGTAGAGTTTAGAATATAGTTATCCGGTTGAAGCGTCGACACGCCGACTGTCCTTAGAGAATTTATTATCGTCTCACGGTGCAAAGGCTCTCCGGCAAAATTCCCCCAAGATCCGACAACCGCTCGTCTCGTCCGTAGGTGCACTCCAAAACGAACGCTACACTCGGACCCAACCTCAGATCGCCGGAAGACCAAGCCTCAGGACAAGAAAGCAGCGAAAAACTCGACGAGAAGAAAGCAGAAAACCGTGTAGAATGAATCGCACAGAGAAGGGAGAAGGAGGAGAAAGTTCGAGGCTTGAGTGAAGAATAGAGGTGCTGCAAGTCCCCTTTTATTCACTCTGAGAAGATACAAAGCACTGCTTCGCTAGCGAGGAAACACGTCTCAGTGTCGCGTTCGCGTCCCTTCCTCACGCGCGGACAAAAAAGCAGCGAAAAACTCGACGAGAAGAAAGCAGAAAACCGTGCAGAATGAATCGCACAGAGAAGGGAGAAGGAGGAGAAATCTCGAGGCTTGAATGAAGAATAGAGGTGTTGCAAGTCCCCTTTTATTCACTCTAATACGAAGCACTGCTTCGCTAGCGAGGAAACGCGTCTCAGTGTCGCGTCCCTTCCTAGCAAAAACAGACCGGGCCGCCCGTGAGCGCAAGGCCCATGGGCTGGGGATTTGCACCCCCCCTGCGCGCGTTAATCGCGTACGTGACGCCCGGTTTATGGATTTCCGGCTCGAACCCCCCAAATCCACTCGATTTGGGCTTGGCCCGCGCATGCGTGTAGGTCCCCTTATCATTGCTAAGCAAGGATGGAAGGACTTTCTATATAAGCCCTTCCAAGCTTCTCCACTTAGCAATGTGGGACTAAAACACTACCAAAAAAATACTTTGAATTTAAAATAAAATTCAACAATCCCCCACAAATTCAAATCATTTCGGTTAAAAAAAACAAAAAAAATATGTCCTGAGGCTACGTTGCAATGAGCTTTTAGTGAAAATACTTTCCGGTTTGAATTTTTACCTAAGTACACCAATCTTATTCACATAGGTTTGAAGTGAACTAGGTCTTGACTTAAACCTTTTTATATGTGAAGTCAAATGGTAACAACTCATCACGGGCGACGGTTGAATCCTTCTGGGTTGGTGTATTACGGCCATGCCACCGAATCTTGTTTCATAAGTGCTAAGGGAAGTTGCCTAGACCCCCCACACTGCGGCCACACAGTTACACTTACATAGGTGAGTTCTCCAAGGATGTACTGCGAGCATCCTGTCAATAAGACCTTGAACTCATTAAGAGCCTCCAAGCTCATCCTTACTAGCAGTCAAGCATCTATCAAGGGAAGAGACTATGAGATTACATCTCAATCAATTTGATGCTTACGGTTCACCCTTATAACTTGTTTATACCACATTGAACCTACTTCTTGGGATCTCCAATCAGATAGGTTGGGTTGCCGTTATAGATGAAACTAGGATAGGCCTCAATCTCATTCCCTTACTGGATCTCTTGATTTTCTCAGAATCAAGTCCTTTTGTGAGTGGATCAGCAATATTATTTTTTGAACTTACGAAGTCCAATGACACCACTCCAAGAGACACTAGCTCACGAATAGACTTCAATCTTATTCGTACATGTCTCTTCTGTTTCTGGTTATACTTGGAGCTTCTAATCTGAGCTATTGTTGTTTGATTATCACAGTGTACTGAAATAGAAGGTATTGGCTTTACCATCAAGAGAATTTCTGAAAGAAGACCCTTAAGCCAATCAGCTTCAGTTACTGTGGTATCTAAAGCACACAATTCTGCCTCAGATGTAGAACGGGATATAATCGTCTATTTAACAAACCTCCAAGCAACTGCACCGCCTCCAAGTGTAAAGACATAACCAGTAACGCCTTTACACTCAGCAGTGTCTGCTATCCAACTAGCATCACTATATCCCTCAAGGACTGCAGGGAATCTCCTATACCACAAGCCCAAGGATATAGTACCTTTTAGGTATCTGAGTACTTTGTCTAATGCATCTCAATGTATTCTGTCCGGACAGCTGATAAACCTGCTCAATTTCGTTATAGCAAAAGAAATATCAGGTCTAGAACAATTAGCTAAATACATTAGACTACCTATTATTTGTAAGTATCTTAATTGAGACACTGTCACACCACTATTATTCTTGTGGAGAGTTTTTGAAGGGTCATATGGTGTGACAACAGATTTAACTTGGCTATAACCATATTTCTCTAATACTCTCTCAACATAGAGTGACTGAGAAATTGTTATTCCATCAGTTGAACGAGTCAACTTCAGCCCTAAAATCATATCAACACAACCCATATCCTTCATATCAAACTTACCACTTAAGAGGGCCTTAGTCTCATTAATAATAGAAAGGTTAGTTCCAAATAGTAGAATATCATCTACATATAAACATAGGATAATACAATTATCACCTTTCATTTTAGCATACACACATTTATCAGAGTCATTTACTTCAAAGCCAAACGATAGCATAGCTCTATCAAATTTTTCGTACCACTGCTTTGGGGCTTGCTTCAAACCATAAAGAGATTTGACTAACCTACAGACTTTATTCTCATTTCCAGAGACTACATATCCCTCAGGCTGATCCATATATATCTCTTCTTCTAGATCTCCATTCAGGAATGCCGTTTTGACATCCATTTGATGGACCTCAAGATGATATATGGATGCTAATGCGATTAACACTCGGATTGTAGTAATTCTGGTAATAGGAGAATAAGTGTCAAAATAGTCAATCCCTTCTTTTTGTTTGAATCCCTTAGCAACTAGGCGGACTTTGAATTTATCTACTGACTCATCAGGTTTTAGTTTTCTCTTAAACACCCATTTACATCCTATAGTGGTACACCTAGGAGGTAAATCTACCAACTCCCAAGTGACATTAGAGATAATAGAGTCCATTTCACTTTTAATAGCCTCTTTCCAGTGTTTAGCTTTAGGAGAAGCCATAGCATCTCTATATGTCACAGGATCACCTTCTATATTATAGGTGATAAAGTCCTGGCCTAAATCCGTAGACACACGTTGCCTCTTGCTCCTTCTTGGTTCTGTATACTCACTAGATTCATCTAGTCTAGAGTGACTTGAGGAAGGTGTATCCACTACGGATAGTGGGACCTCTACGGAAGAAGGCTCATTTCTAGTAGGAATACTAGATTGAGGTGTTCTCGTCTTCATAGGAAATATATCCTCAAAAAATGTAGCATCGCGAAGTTCTACAATAGTATTTGCATCTATTCCAGGAATTTCTGATTTAATAATCAGGAACCTATATGCAATACTATTTTGAGCATAACCCAAGAAGATACCATCTACGATCTTTGGACCAAATTTTTTCCTTCTGTGTTCAGGTACTAGTACCTTTGCAAGGCACCCCCACACTTTAAGATATTTCAAACTTGTCCTTCGGCCTTTCCAAAGCTCATATGGTGTTTTATCCCTTGACTTCATTGGGACTCTATTTAGCACATGGCATGCAGTGTATAGAGCCTCCCCCCACATAAAGTTGGGTAATCCAGAACTGCCTAACATGGAATTAATCATATCTTCAAGGGTTCAATTTTTTCGTTCTACTATACCGTTGGATTGAGGACTATATGGAACAGTTACCTCATGGATTATACTTGTATCTTGACAAAATTTTTGAAATAGGCTCGAGGTCAATTCTCCACTCCTATCAGACCTTAACCTCTTAATAGTTTTATCGGTTTGATTCTCAGCTTCAGATTTAAAAACCATAAATTTATCTAAAGCTTCATCCTTGGTTTTTAGCAAATAAACATAACAATAACGAGAGTGATCATCAATAAAGGTGATGAAATACCTTTTATGATCTCTCGTTATTACACCGTTAAACTCACAACAATCAGTATGGATTAATTCTAAAATATCAGAATTTCTATCAACTGATTTGAAGGGTTTTCGGGTTTGTTTATATTGCACACAAACTTCACATTTTTTCCTATCATATATAGCATATTTAGGAATCATGTCAAGGTTCATCATCCTTTTCACGGTATTAAAATTGACATGTCCTAATCTGTCATGCCATATATCATAAGACTCAATGTTATATGAACAACCAATATTGGTAGATTTATTTAAGGTAGCATTTTCTACATTGAGTTTCAATAAACCTTTATTAAGGTAACTTTTTCCAATAAAGATTCCTAAATGTAATATTACAACTTTATTACATTTAAAGTTCAACTCATAACCAGCACGGACTAACTTTGATCCGCTAATCAAATTCCGACGGACTGCTGGAACATGGTGCACCTCATGTAGTGACAGGACTTTTCTAGAGGTGAACCTCAGGTCAACTTGTCCTATCCCAAACACCCTGGCTACAGAATGGTTCCCCATGGTCACGGAAGTGCCTTCAATTACCTGATAAGTAAGGAAGGCAGAGTGATCAGCACAACAGTGTACATTAGCACCTGTATCAACTAACCATTCATTGGGTTGATAGATCAAGTTTAGTTCGGGTTTGAAGGTAACAAACCTATCGCTGGTGTCATTACTAGCAGTCACGACATTTACTTGTGCCTTGGTGTTGGACGTATTGCTTTGGTTTTTCTCCTTGTCCTTTCGCTTAGGGCAGAATTTGGTATAATGTCCAACCTGTCCACATGCCCAGCAAGGCTTAGGTTTGGTTCCAGTTTTCTTTTGAACCTTTGGGTTGGGTTTCATCTTGTTCTTCATTTTCTGATTTTTGAATTTCTTCTTGTCAGATGAGACTACTACATTCGCCTTTGGAATAAAATCCATAGGCATTCTTGTATCATCATTTTTATGTTGCTTCCGATGTTCTTCTTCGATATTTAAGGCAATCATCAAATCTTCTAGAGAGATTTTACCCCTCTGATGTTTAAGAGTCATGCCAAAATCTTCCCAACTCGGAGGCAATTTTTCGATGATAGACAAGACCTGAAATTTTTCAGGTAATGGCATATCTCCTTCAGCAAGACCATGAATTTGAACTTGGAATTCATGTGTATGCTCAACCACAGATTTACCTTCAACCATTTTGAAGTTCAGGAATTTTGTCACAGTATACTTTTCTAAACCAGAATCTTCGGAGTTATATTTTTTATCCAAAGATTTCCACAGCTCTTTAGCTGAAGAGGTTGAGCAGTACACATCAAATAGTGCGTCTGAGAGGGCAGACAGGATTCTCCCATGGCATAAATAATTCCTTTGCTTAAACCTCTCTAAGGCAGCACTATGGGCAGGTTCCTCTTCATTAGGTGAAGGAGGGTCTGTTTCTATAACGGAGAATAGCCCTAGCGTACTAAGCCAAAATTTCATCCGTTGTTGCCAACGTCTGAAGTTTTGCCCGTAAAATTTCTCGGGTCTAGCACTAGCCTCATCAGATCCTATTACCCTATCATTCATCATGTCTATTGATGCAGGCAATAAATTCTCTAAGAATGTTGTAAAATAAAGCAATATAAGCAGTATTATATTCGCACAAAAAATAGCATGCAATAGACAGATAAATAAAGGAGTAGAGTTTAGAATATAGTTATCCGGTTGAAGCGTCGGCATGCCGACTGTCCTTAGAGAATTTATTGCTGCCTCACGGTGCAAAGGCTCTACGGCAAAATTCCCCCAAGATCCGACAACCGCTCATCTCGTCCGTAGGTGCACTCCAAAACGGACGCTACACTCGGACCCAACCTCAGATCGCCGGAAGACCAAGCCTCAGGACAAGAAAGCAGCGAAAAACTCGACGAGAAGAAAGCAGAAAACCGTACAGAATGAATCGCACAGAGAAGGGAGAAGGAGGAGAAAGCTCGAGGCTTGAGTGAAGAATAGAGGTGCTGCAAGTCCCCTTTTATTCACTCTGAGAAGATACGAAGCACTGCTTCGCTAGCGAGGAAACGCGTCTCAGTGTCGCATCCGCGTCCCTTCCTCACGCGCGGAACAAAACCGAAAAACCAAACCTGAAACCAAACTGGTTTGGTTCAGACTGAACCAAACCAGCAAAAACAGACCGGGCCGCCCGTGAGCGCAAGGCCCACGAGCTGGGGATTTGCACCCCCCTGCGCGCGTTAGTCGCGTACGTGACACCCGATTTATGGATTTCCGGCTCGAACCCCCCAAATCCACTCGATTTGGGTTTGACCCGCGCATGCGTGTAGGTCCCCTTATCATTGCTAAGCAAAGATGGAAGAGCTTCCTATATAAGCCCTTCCAAGCTTCTCTACTTAGCAATATGGGACTAAAACACTACCAAAAAAATGCTTTGAATTTAAAACAAAATTCAACAGGGTACAGTTCTCCTGAGGCACTTTGTGCTCCTTTTACCCTGCAAAATGTGTTAATCTAACACTAAAATATCTAACCTGTAAAACAAAGTTAACACAATACTAATAAATAATAATAATTAGTTCATGTCATTCCAGGACCAGAAACTAGTCAAGGTTCAGTTTAAGAATCCAAAATGAACTTAAACTGAACCAACGCCTAAAGTCCAAACTTGGATTTGTCCTCACCGGAACTCTCTCCTGTAGTGACTTACCTTCACTTATCAACTTGCAGTTTTTTGACTAGTCTCTTGACCCACTAGGTCTTCATGCCAGTTGTCAGGTTCGTAGACCCAACTGGATTTCGACCAATTGTCAGGCCCCGCGGACCCAGCCGGACTTCCCACCAGATATCAGGTCATCCCTTTGACCTATCTCAACTTCGTACCAACTATCGGGTTCTCAAACCTAGTTGGGTTTTTTCCTGGTGTCAAGTTCCCTAGACCTATCAATCCATGCACGCTCGATAAAATCATTAGATTACAAAAACACCTAACTTAACTCACTTGTCATTCATCAAAATCTGAGTTAAACCATCTATACAAATTGCACTAACAATCTCCCCCCCCCTTTTTATACAATAATAATCTGGGTTAAAGTTAAGAAAACAAGTACATAAAAATATAGTTAGAGAAAAATAATGCATAGAATAACTTGATATACATAAGTCTATAATTATTCTTTTTCTAACTTAATCCCCTACTCTCTCCCTTTGACATTCATAAAAAAAAATAGAATGTATAAACAAAGCAAGTAAGAAATTTTTCTAAGTGTGTAAAAAACAAACTTACTGGTTTATTATAGGGAGAAGTTAAGAAAAATTTTCAATGTATTTCGAAAAAGATTTCAAAATTTTTAGATAGATTCAAAACTTTGAAAATTGAATTTTACAAAACTAAATTATGAAAGAAGTTTAGAAACCAGTTTTCAAGATAGTTTTCAAAACATGTTTTTTTAAAAAATTGTTGTAAGAATTTTGTAAAACATTTTAAAGTGTTTTCAAAGTGAGGGAATAATTTTTGCAAGAGTTTTTTATAATTTTTAAAAACTTTTCAAAGTGTTTTCAAAAACATTTTTCAAAATATTTTGAAACAATTTCAAGATACTTGCATTTGATTTTTTAAAACAGATATTTAAAAAATGTAGGAATTTATGCAAAGCAAGTTTTGAAAGTATTTTGTAAAATATTTTTCATAAACATTAAGTAAAGTGTATTTTTTCAATGTAACTTTTGAAAGTAAATTTTCCAAAGCAAATTTTGAAATATCTAGCCAAAATATTTTTTTAAAAAATGAGTAAGTTTCAAAATCCTCTTTGTTTATTTTTCAAAAAATAGTAAGAAAGGAAATAAATCATTTTGAAAATAATTTTTAAATATCCTCCCCCTGAACTTGACAAAAAAAATTATTTAAAAGTCATCCTTAAATGTCTAACCATTAGTTACTAACTTACTATCAGAAGATAGCAATGTTCACTTGATTAGTCAAGTTAAATACTAATGTCTAGTTAAAAATTGTTAAAAAAATGACTACTTAACTTGATCAATGTACTGTTGTATTTATTGCCCAGACTTATTTTGATGCACTAATAAAAGCATCTGAAGTTCAGGCAAAAGGCCTACCCATCTCAAGATATTCTAATTTTTTGAATACACAATCAAGTTAGACCTAATGTGTTTGTAAGATGCTCATTACCTATATCTATAGAATCGTGCTTTCTAAGGGATTGTTCTATACTAAGGCTAAAATAAATTTTAAAATACTAGGGAAATAGGATTTTTTAGAAAACATAAGTAAAAAATTTTCCTAGAATTTGCAAACAATTTGAAAATTATTTTGAGGAAAAAAACATATCTTACTCTAAAAAGAAATTTCCTAGATTATCCAAATAAAGTGGTAAAAAAAAGCTGAATATATAGATCAAGTCAACCGGATACACAATATATATATATATATAAGTGCACTGAATACAATCAAGTCTGGTCATCATCGGCACATGGAGGTGGGGGTTGATCAGGCACTCGTAAAGCCTAAAGTATCGACTGCATCTGTAGGTTTAGCTGCCAAAATTCGATGGTCATCTCCTCCCAGAGAGACGTAAATCCGGTGGACATCTCCCCTTGGAGAGAAGTGAACTCCTTCGAGATTGACTGTCGGATCTATGCAGAAGACTCCTCAAGTCTAGCAAGCCGGTCCTCTACGGATAGCGAAGTCGAGGGCTAGGTAGAGGTCGGAAGAGGTCCAACGAGCTCCTCCATCATAAATGTTGGCATCTTCTCCCCCTCAGCCGAAATGATAGGTGACATATGTGTTGGAACCCCAAGGTTATTTTGGTGTGATCAACAAGTTAAGTTAGGTCCTGTGTGTTTCTAACCTTGTGTCTAAGTGTGTAGGAGCTTAGGAGAACAGGTAGTCGAGTGGAAGACGCAGCTAGTGAGAAGGACGGCACGCGGTACGTCCGAGGGACAGGGCGCTGCGGAAGAGTACACCGGCGGACGAGAAGGAAGCGTGTAGTGGTTCTAAGGGACGAAAGCGGAGCAGAAAACTACTCGAGGAGCAAGAGACGCAGCTAGCGAGAAGGATGGCACGCGGTGCATCCGAGGGACGAAGACTACGGATGAGTACACCGGCAGACGAGAAGGAAACACACGGCGATTTCGAGGGACAAGAAGCCGGAGCGGAAGCCCACTCGAGAAGACCGGAAGTTGGGTTCGGGTGAGCCCTTTTCCGGATGGCTGAGATCACCCAAATGAATGGATCCGGAGTTGAAGATCCAGACCGAGGCGACCAGAGCCGGAGCAGAGGACCCGGACCAAAAAAGTCAACTAAAGTTGACTTTTGGGTCCGGGGCGCCCGGAGTTGATTGGGGCACTCGGACCCCTCCGGGGCGCCCGGAACATACCGGGGCACCCGGAGTTGACTTTTTCCCAAGATCGAGCTTTGACTCGATCTAAACATTGAGGGATAAAATTTATCCCCCCAGGGCGCCCCGACCAAGGCTATAAATATAGCCTTGGTCCAGAAGCTTTTCAACAACTCAGAGCAATTCATTTCCAACGCTTGTACACTTCAGTTTTAGATTAGCTTCTTTGTTTTCCGCTTTCACTGCTGTAAAAGGCTTCTCCGCCCGAAGGAGATACTAGTGCGACATTCATTGGATTAACAACCTCCTTGGTTGTAACCAAGTAAAAATATCTTGTGTCTCTTTCTTTAGTTTCTGTTCAATTTATTTTATGCAAGTGTTTTGTTGAAAGTTCGAGAAGGGTGTTTTTTTTAAAAATTTTAGGGCTATTCAACCCCCCTTCTAGCCGGCCCGACGGTCCTACAAGTGGAATCAGAGCCAAGACGCTTCAGGAGGACTAACCGTCAATCGAAGTAAACATAATGGTCGGACCAAGCATCCACCCGTTGAAATACGAAGGGGATTTCGCTACTTGGAAAAAACTGATGCAGGTATTTTTCACAACAGATTTTGAATTAATTTTAACAATGGAACTTGGCTTTGTAGCTCCAGAGGGCAAGGAAAAATGTCAATGGACAAAAAAGGAGCAGGTTGAATACGTGGCGAACGATAAAGTAAAATACCATCTGCTAAGCGTTCTTCCGCCTCAAGAAGTCAACAGGATCAGGAACTACGACTCGGCAAAGGAACTTTGGGAGAAGTTCCTCGAGTTGCACGAAGGAACGTCTGAAGCCAAGCTCACCAGAAGAGATCTACTTCGCAATCAGCTCACCAGTCTACGACTTGGGGAAGACGAGACATTTGCGCATCTGCACTCAAGAATCAAAGAGATCATCACCTGACTGTCGAATCTCGGAGAAAAGGTATGTAATCAAGATTCGCTAAGGTACGCGTTAAATTCATTTCCGAGAAATTCAAAATGGGTATCACTAGTAGATGTCTTTTACATTTCAAAAGACTTAGAAAATATTTCATTAGAAGAATTTTTCTCGACTTTTGAAGTGCACGAATCAAGATGTGCAAGTTCGAAGGAGCCCAAGAACAACGTCGCCCTCAAAGCTTCGAGAGACGAACCTGAGTCGGAATCTTCTCTTGATGACGAGGAAATGGTAATGATGGTAAGAAGATTCAAGAAACTTTGTAAATCTAGATCTACTAACCATCCGTAGGGGGAAAAGAAAAGGACGATCCGCTGCTACCACTGCGACGAAGAAGGGCACGTCAAAGACAACTGCCCTAAGCTGAAGAATAAGGACAAGGAGAAGGGTAAGAAGTCTATCCAAAAGCGAAAGACCCTAAAAGCGACGTGGGACGATACGTCATCGGAGTCGGAAGTCGAGACATTCTCCGGACTTGCTCTAATGGCAAGTCATCAAGACGACGATTGCGAGTCAAGCTCTTCTGAAATAAGCATCGGGAGCATCGATGAAGGGGGAGTCACGTCGGAAGAAAACAGCAGTTCAGGGGGAGAAACGGACAACGAGATCGACAAGGTAAGTGAGGTACGATCACTTCCTCCCGATAAACTCTTTAAGTTTATTAAACTATTAACAAAAGACTGTTGTAAATTAGAAAAGGAGATTAAAAATTTAAAAATAATTTTGGCTAAATCTTGTAGAAGAATTAGACAAATCAAAATTAGAAAATGAGAAATTGAAATCAGAAAATAAAGATCTAAAAATTCAAGTAGATAATTTGAAAAATCATGCATGCTCATCTAATTTTAGAAAATTTAAAAATTTAAATTGGTATTATAGATATCACTAGGGACAAATTAGGAATATTTCAAGAAAATATGTACCTAAGAAATATTTAGTTAATCCAGTAGGCTGGAACCTATATTGGGTTCTTAAATCTTGCTTACTCTAAATTTTAAACGAAATTAGCGCTTTCAGTGAGAAAATTAGACATTGAATTTCTTTATAAGGTTTTGTCTAAGGAAATGGCTGTTGCTCCAATAACCAAGAAGGTCTAGTACCTCGCCACGACCTGGAAGTCAAAATATTGAAATAAATGTTTAATTAACTTTCTGTCAAAGCATTAAAATTAGAATTAATTAATACTTTTAAAGTTTTTCAAACATTTTTTTTTTCCAAAATATTTTTTCTTTAGAAAAATTCTCTTTTATACTTAGAAAAAATTTCAGAAGATTTTTTTTTGCCTAAGTTAAAAGTTGATCTGAAATTGAAAATTGTTGCTTAAGTTTTTTTATTTTTCGAAAAAAAATTTAAAAAATATTTTTGCAAAGCTGTCTAAGTTAGAATTTTTTCTTATAATTTCACTTAGAAAATTTACTTAAAATTTTACTTAATTTTTTTTTTACATAGACTGTTTATTATTGCAAATTTTTTAAGGATCTCAAAATTTTCTAAGTTTTGACCCTTAGATTTTTTCTTAGAACCCCATTTTTTATGTGATCAAAGGGGAAGAAGGATGTCTAGGGGGAGGTAGACCAAAATTTAACTTGTTTTATTTTTTCACTTAATTGCAAATTTGGTTAAGTTTATTTTATGTCTATTTTTACCTTAGCTTAACTTGGGTTGCTCACACCAAAAAGGGGGAGATTGTTGGAACCCCAAGGTTATTTTGGTGTGATCAACAAGTTAAGTTAGGTCCTGTGTGTTTCTAACCTTGTGTCTAAGTGTGCAAGAGCTTATGAGCACAGGTAGTTGAGTGGAAGACGCAGCTAGCGAGAAGGACGACACACGGTGCGTCTGAGGGACAAGGTGCTGCGGAAGAGTACACCGGCGGACGAAAAGGAAGCGTGCGGTAGTTTCGAGGGACGAAAGCCGGAGCGGAAGACTACTCGAGGAGCAAGAGACGCAGCTAGCGAGAAGGACAACACGCAGTGCGTCCGAGGGACGAAGACTGCAGATGAATACGCCGACGGACGAGAAGGAAACATGCGGCGATTCCGAGGGACGAGAAGTTGGAGCGGAAGCCCACTCGAGAAGACCGGAAGTTGGGTTCGGGTGAGCCCTTTTCCTGATGGTCGAGATCACCCAAGCGAGCGGATCCAGAGTTGAAGACCCGAACCAAGGCGACCAGAGCCAGAGCAGAGGACCCGAACCGAAAAAGTCAACTAAAGTTGACTTTTGGGCCCGGGGCGCCCTGAGCTGACCGGGGTGCCCGGACCCCTCTGGGGCGCCCGGAAAGTACTGGGGCGCCCGGACTGTACCGGGGCGCCCGGACTGTACCAGGGCGCCCGGAATTGACTTTTTCCCAAGATCGAGCTTTGACTCGATCTGAACGTTGGGAGATAAAATTTATCCCCTCAGAGCGCCCGGAACCCTCAGGGGGCCCCGACCAAGGCTATAAATATAGCCTTGGTCCAGAAGCTTTTCAATAACTTACAGCAATTCATTTCCAACGCTTGTACACTTTAGTTTTAGATTAACTTCTTTGTTTTGCACTTTCACTGTTGTAAGAGGCTTCTCCACCCGAAGGAGATACTAGTGTGACATTCCTTGGATTAACAACCTCCTTGGTTGTAACCAAGTAAAAATATCTTATGCCTCTTTTTTTAGTTTCTGTTCAATTTATTTTATGCAAGTGTTTTGTTGAAAGTTCGAGAAGGGTGTTTTTTTTTATTTTAGGGCTATTCAACCCCCCTTCTAGCCGACCCAACGGTCCTACATTATGTTGGGATATTCCCAATGCGGTATGTACTAAAACACGTTTCGTAAACATGCGCAATGAAAAATAAAATAATAATAATTCATAAATTATTACATCACACACATCACACGCATACAAGGATACAATATGTCAAACATGATCGCATAATTAAATTTTTACGAAAAGTAAATTTCTGCTAGGTGTACCTTATAGATGACCTGTAACGAGAAGGGCATCAACCGTAGCAACGTTGTTGAACCTCGCCTCTATTTGTATCCACACCGAGCTCCTCAAGACAACTCCTTGAGTACAAGCCTCTCTTTCGGAAGTTACTAGCCACGAGTGAAGAAGAGGGATTAAGAGGAAGAGAAGCACACAAGGGAGAGTTTTCTCCCTTGTGGTGGTCACAGCAACAAGGGGAAAGGCGGCGGCAAAGAGAGAGGGGAGAGGGAGAGCAGAAGAGAAATTAGGTTAAGGTTTTCTAAAAACCTTACAAGTCAATTAATGATCTTATGTGTATAATTTTCTCTCAATCATATCAATATATAGCCCTCATTAATGAGTTAGATTAGAAAGCTCAAATCCAACTCATTATCTCTTAACAAAAAATTAGTCCATTAACCCCTTGGTTTGGTTCACAACTAAATTAAGTTAATTCATGACTAATTCATAATTAAACCAAATATGCTCCAACTCTTCCATAAGAGATGTGACTCATCCGTGCTTCCATTATGATAAATATTCTCATATTTATTTTTTGGATGGTCCAACCAAAAATTTATCTCTTGATCTAAGAATCCTATTCTTTAACTTATTTTACGTCTTTTAGAGACTCGTTAGTGCGTGTGACTCAATAGGTTCGCAGTTTATCTTGGTCATCCATAATTAACTACTTAATTATAGAAAAATCATGAGTAGCAGCTAGTAGTACATCATGAACCCCAATTAGTCGAAAAATTATAGTTGATCTTAGAATTAATTCTAAACCCTTCAGTAGATATAGTGAATCGTGTCTTGTTCCTTTCACTCGTCTTATACTCACTTAGTTCAGGATATGGTCTATATGTCTTATCCCCACTAGGCTGACTACGTCACACTTAGCCTAAGTAATACTTCCTCATTCCACAGATTCAAAGTACTCATACATGTGTACAAGAGTCTCGCACTCTTAACATGTGATGCTTTGGCCAAAGACTTTGAGTAATAATCCTAACGAGTGGTCATAGGGAATACATCTCCTCACAAGGAGTGATGAATCCTCTGTGGGCTATCCAAATACCTTCGGTACTTCAACTTATACCCAATAATTTTGGATCCACATCTCAATGAGATGTTTGCTTAAGATATCAAAGTATAAGTCTTCATGACCAAGATGACTTGTATATATACCTCAAGTCGAAGGAAACTTGCACTCGTGCTGCAGTAAGAACTTTACAGACATAGCTATATATATGTAGAGAACCATATGAAGTCTTACAGCGAGTCACTCCAATGAACTAGTTACCATAACCAGCATCCACGTTTAACTCTCGACATCCCAATGTCTCCAGCCAGTGAGAAAACATCTGCTTGGCCGAACCAAGGAGTATAACCGTGCTAGTCTTACAGAATTGATGGTGTCCGAATGCATCAATTCGACAACTAGAAAATTTTTAATATATTCATAATTGTACATGTAGAGATAATCACTAGTTGCGATCCAATCATAAATTCTCTCATGTTATGAATTATATTATAGATATTCAGTAAATTAGTTTAAGACAATCAAACATATAATATGCACTCAAATAGTGAATATATACTTATCAAATAAATAGAAAAATCGTAAGGTGATTACCTTAGGACATCCCTCAAATTCTAATAGCATATCCTCGGCCTTGTCTGGAATGTCTAGCTGCAGTCCCACTCTCCAAGACAGTCACCCTCAGTGGTGACATCTATATACACTAATGCAAGCTGATGCTAACTAATCTCATCATATGCGCTAAGGAAAGTGGACATACCCTGAGTCATATCTATTCCTATGGTCGAAAATATGAAAGTCAAAATGTGATAGTAGAGCATATGAACCTGTCGCCTAGTGATAAGACTGGATGCATGGATGACATTCTAAAACATGTCTAATGCAATGTTGATGTCTATACGCTGACATAGTGCATAAAAGAAGAAAGAGTGGGAGGGTGATAACCATGATTTTGTTACATTATTTTAATTCATAATGCATGTTTTTAATGGTTTAATCATAGCTTAAACTTATGTTTACTCTACATTTCATAAATTGCATGTGATCTTGGACCTAATTACAAATTAGCCTATTAGCATGGTATTTGATGCTAATATTTGATTATTATTTTGCAGACATCAAAAGGGTCATGGACCCAATCAGATCATACCACATTTGGGCTCAAATCCAAGGCTAAACAAGTCGATCAAGCTTTGGATCGATTTGGACCGTTCATTGAAGATAAGAGAGATCTGAGCCATCCATCAAGAATCTAGTCCATCTGACATAATGAGGAGCAGATCTCGTCCGTTGATGAAGATTCAGAGGTTTTGATCCAGATCTGAGTTCATCCAACCGTTGATCAAGCCCCGAGCAATCTGGACTGTCTGATCAGTTTTGAGGAGGATTTAAACCTGCGAGAAGCTACAGTGCACTTGGGCTCGGCATGTTCACGATTTTTGCTACAGTTCTTCTTCTTCTTCGCCGCGACGTCGAAGCTCCCATTCCACTTCCAGATTTGAAAACCTAATTCCTTCGTCGTCGGCGAGCTATTTATGATCCGACCACCAGCAATTCAAGGGACAGAGCGCGATGCAGTGTGCATTCCCTGATCGTTGTTTTGTTGTCCGCGAGCTTCATCCTGGCTAAGATTTGTGGGTGTTCCCCGATTTGAGCTGTTGTCATGCTCACTGGAGGATTTGAGGGTGTTCCCTGGTTCTTCAGAGTGCATCCGTCTTCATTTCCACCTCGCGTCTCTGGACTCAGCAAGATGTGTTCTGTTCTTCGATGGCTGGTGATTTCAGGTGAATCTGAGCTAACTAGGGCATTCTCTGTAGCTTTGGACTTCTCCTGAATGTGTTGGGAATTCATTGGTTAGCCGGTGATTGCCGGAAGGGCGTTCCCAGAGGCAGATCTGTGTTTTGGCAGAGAGGAGGAGTTTTTTTCGGGTTTGGATTATGGAATGTCATTAGGTTTTGTTTTCCTTGTTTTTTGTCTTTGAATTATGCTTAAACTTGCTTAGATATGATGATCTGATTACCTAGTTTTGTAATTCAGATTTTGTTTCAGTTTTGATACTTGTTTTCTTTGATTGTTTGCAATTTAAAGCATGTTTAGCTACTAACCTAGTTTACAATTACAGTCATGTTTTCTCCAATTCCTTTAGATTTAAGTCTTTAATTCAGATCTTTGTTCTATGCATCAGATTTGTTGTGACTGTGATGAAGTTTAAATGAGAATGTTTCATTAGAGATTTTCCTTGTATTCCTCTATTAAACATTGTTGAATGAGGTTGAGATTAAAGATTTGTTGGTTTAGATTGATTGTTCAAGTTGATTATAATTATGAATTGGATGCTTCATCTGTTCAATATTATTGTGTTTAAGCTTTTGAGATTGATTGTTGATTGTAATTGAGAATAGAAGATGTGGTGATTGAGTTTAGGTTGGAACGTGATTGTGATGGTGATTAAATGTTAGGCTCGGTTCTTGAAATTATGATGAGATTTTGAATCTAATGGTTACTGTATTATGAATTGTAGAGATAGGGATTAAATCATTTGGATCAATGATGCATTAGAGGTATAATTCAATGTAAGAATTTAATTTGAATTGAATCTAGAGTATTCACACAATTCACTAGTTAACCTTGGAAAAATACGACTTGGGACTACTTACTACACGGGTTATTTTAGTTTATGTGAGTTTTAATCTTTATCAATTTGGGGTGTCTTGTGACATGCAAAAAGGTTAACACCAGAGGGTCACATTATCGCAACATCGCGAGATGTGATCGACAAAATACACGTGGTCAAAACTCTATACAGGACATAGTCTAGGACCTTAAGAGAGAGACCTGAAGTCAGTCACAGTAGTAACTCTCTCCTCCTAAAAAAAGTACATATAAAGAATATCCAATGTAATATGGAAGTAGGGCTCGCGAAATGACAAACCCCTACTAAGATAACACAAAAAGGGCATGCAGATCTCCTAAATCCTAAACTATCATACAATCGAGTGGGTGAGAACCTAAAGTCCTTACCACCTATTCTGGTGGAATATATCATGTCATCGATCTTAATTAGGTTATTATAAAATTGAGCACATAAGTCTAAATTTACTGAATGACTACAGTAAACTAACATATCTAACTAATAATAGTTTATAACTTCCATAATAGGGGCACAGTATCGAGTAAAGAACGACCTACTGAGAAACCTAGATTTTAATGCAATATATGGCCGCTCTAGGAAATCAAGCCTAAGTCACTTAGTAAGAATTCTAGCATCGGTAGAGGGGACATTACTCAAACTAGGATAGGATGGAATAATGTTCCGTCATTTCCTAAAATAGTTTATATATATATATATATATACAAACATTCAAGAAAAGCATGAAAAATAAGAAGAACAACTAAATAGATTGAGTTAGAGGGTACCTAGGAGATATTATTGGTGTTAGCGCAGGGGGCCGACAATAGGAGGTGAATTGCCTGTAAAATGAGATGCTTTTCTCGACCTTTCAACTTAGATTAGTGGTAACAATATAATTATAAAAATTAAATTAAACAACTATAAAATGAAAGAAGAGACACAATATTTACTTGGTTACAACCTAAGTGATTGTTAATCTAAGACAAATGAAAAGCTCTTAAAAGTCTCCTTCGATGAAGGCGGAGAAAAATTTAAGTATAAAGTTGTATAAAGTCTCCTTCGATCTTATCTATATATATATATATATATAGCATAATAGCATGATGAATGTATAAGTATAAAGTTGTAATAAATTTAAACAAATTAGTTGCAAGATTCAAAATTAGAAAAAAATCCTAACTACCCCTTAATCTCCCTCAACTTTTATTTATCTTCCCCTTGGATCACATAAAAAAATAGAAAACAAATACAATAAAGTGTTACGTAAATTTGGGGGAAAAAAATTTAGCTAAACATTCATTAAGAATTTAAAAAAAAATTAAAAATAATTTTATAATAGTTAACCTTTTAGACAATTAAACATTCATTTCAGTAATTGACTTCCAGGTTGTGGCGAGGCACTAGGCCTTCCTGGATATTAGAACAACAACCACTTCTAGACAAAACCTCTTAAAAAAATAAATATTTTTTTTTTTTGAGTATGTTGAATAGATTATGACAATTTAATCTAAATATGATTTTGGGACCCAGTATAGGTTCCATCCTACTAGATTTACTAAAAATTTAGGGGGTACATAATTTCTGAGAATTTTTCTAATTTGACCCCTATGGTTTCTGATATAACAATTTAGCTATCTGTAATTTAAATTTTGAAATCCTTTTTGAGTTGAGCATGCATAGTCATTTTCTAGTTTTTCTATTTGAATCTTTAATTTTTTATTTTTTATTTTTAAGCAATCATATATTTCTAGGGGACATGACTTTGCTAAGTTTAATTTTAACTTAGCATTTTCTTTTTATAGATTTACTAGATCCTTAGAAAGAACTTTAATAAATTGAAATAATTTTTCAGAAGGTAAGACATGTATCTCACTTACCTTGTCTTCTGATGCTCCCTCTTCATTATTGCTTTCTTCAAAGGATCCTCCCCCTTCATCGATACTCATCTCTGAGAAACTTTCAATGTCCTTCTGGTGATCTGCCATTAGAGCTAGTCCGGGGTTGGCCTCGATCTCGGACTCAAAGGACGACGACTCATCCCATGTTGCCTTCAGTTTCTTGTGCTTCAATCTTGTCGATCTTTTGCCCTTATCTTTCTCTCTTTTCTTTAGTTCAAGCAGTCGTCTTTGATGTGCCCTTCTCTTTGGCAGTTGTAGCATCGTACCTTCCTTTTGCTTCTGAAGTACTTTTTTTTTCTGCGACTTGAATCTATTAGATTTAATAAATCTATTGAATTTCCTTACCAATAATGTTGCTTTATCTGCATCGATTGAATTCTCGGAGTCTTGATCTGATTCGTCCTTTTGGTTGGCTTTTAGTGCTATGTTATGGGTTGTCTTTTTTCCTTTGTTTAACAAGACTGCACATCTTGATTCGTGAAGTTCAAAAGTGGAAAAAAAATCTAATGAACAAACTTCAAGGTCTTTAGATATGTAAAATGAGTCGAGTATAGATGCCCACTCAAGTGTCCTAGGAAATGCATTTAAAGCATACCTTAACGAATCTTGGTTCGTTGCCTTTTCTCCGAGATTCATGAGTCCAGTGATGAGTTTTTTTATCCTTGAGTGCAGATGTGCAACTGTTTCACTTTCTTCCATCCGGAGGTTCGTCAGTTGGTTCCGGAGTAGGTCTCATCTCGCGAGCTTTGCCTCGGAAGTTCCTTCATCCAGCTTCAGGAACTTCTCCCAAAGTTCTTTTGCTAATTCGTAATCTCCGATCTGATTTACTTCCTAGGGTGGAAGTACGCTGAGTATGTGGAACTTGACCCGTCCGTTCGTTACGAAGTCTGCTTGTTCCTTCTTCGTCCATTGGTGTTCTTCCTTTTCATTTCCTTGGGAGTCTTTGGGAGTTACAAAATCATATTTAATTATTAACAGAATTTCAAAATTAGTTTAAAAAAAAACCTCCATGCGTTTCTTCCAAGACGTAAATTCTCCCTCAAACGACGGTGGAAAGATTGCCAGTCTGACCATCGTTTCGGTACTTCAGTCGACAGTTAGTCCTTCTGAAGCAGTTTGGCTCTGATACCAATGTTAGTGCAGCGAGACCGACAATAGGAGATGAATTTCCTGTAAAACAAAATGTCTTTCTCGATCTTTCAACTCAGATTATTAGCAACGGTATAATTATAAAAATTAAATTAAACAACTATAAAATAAAAGAAGAGGCACAAGATTTACTTGGTTACAACTTAGGTGGTTGTTAATCCAAGACAAATGAAAAGCTCTTAAAAGTCTCCTTCAATGAAGGCGAAAAAGCCTATTACACTCGTTGAATACTCAGACAGTTGCTAAGAAATGAATACAAGAGTCGATCATTAATTCCTAGGTCCAGGAGTCTTTTTATAGCCCCTGAAAAATCTTATTTGGGGTTGAAAGACGCCTCCAATAAGATGGAAGGCGCCTCCAGCAAGGCAAGAAAGGATTAAACTTTATCCTTCGACAATGGCAGTTTTTGCCCAGTTGAAGGCGCCTTCAAGTGATTGAAGGTGCCTTCCATGAAGGGTTGAAGGTGCCTTCCACTAGAAATGCGCGAGAGCGTCTTCAATCCACTTGAAGGCGCCTTCAGCAGTTATTACCGAGCTCTAAATCTTCTCCTTTGGCTCTTCTGCTGCTCCGCTCACTTGGGTGATTTCGGCCAACCAGAATAGGGCTCATCCGAACCTATTTTCCGGCCTTCTCCTCGAGCAGTCTTCCTCCTCAGCTTCTCATCCCTTGGACCGCCGCGCGCGTCCTTCTCGTTTGCCGGTGTACTCTTCCGCAGCACCTCGTCCCTCGAATGCACCGAGCCCGTCGACTATCCTCCCATGCCATCCTTCTCGCTAGCTGTGTCTTTCGCTCGACTTCTTGTCCTCGTAAGTTCCTGCACATTTAGACACAAGGATCAAATGCACATGACCTAACTTAACTTGGTTGATCACATCAAAACTACATCGAGGTACCAACAATTGGGATCTTGGAGGAAAAAGTGGAGAAAAGGGGGAAAAATCTGTTGGAAGGCACCTTGCTATGAAGAAAATATGAACAGAGCATGCCACTGTTCGCTATAAAAATTCAGGTTAGAGGCTCCTTTAGCCCGGTGGAAGGCACTTTTCATGTGTTATAAAGGGCGCTTTCAAACACATTGAAAGTGTCTTTAGTTGGTTGGGTGAAAATTTTGATGTCCTTTCGACGGCGCCTCCGACTGTATCGGAGGCGCATTCAATACTAACCCTATTTTTTAATTTTTAAGTTAAGTGAAATTTTAATTTTATGTTCAGTTAATTTAATTTAAGTTTTAAATTTTTTTTAATTTTTAAGTTTAAATTTGATTTTAATTTTTTAGTTTTAAATTAATTTTTAAATTAGGTTTAAATTTAATTTTAAGTTTGAATTTGATTTTAATTTAATTTAATTCGTATTCATCTCACCTTATCTATATTTTTAATCAGATAATTTTATAATTTTGTGAGATTAATTAAGTTAAATTTCAAATTTTGATTTAACTTGTGTTAGATTCAAATTTATGTTTAGGTTCAACAAGTAAATATTTTTTGGATAAACGTCTTAACTGTCGTGAGTCACTTAGATATCACTAAAGTAACCACGCATTCGAAACTCTCCAAATAGCCATGTCCATTGAACTTAGCATAAAAGTTTGATTTAATCAGTTAGGATTAGTAAGGGGTAGTGTTCGAAAACACGGCCTAGGCGGCCATCTAGGCGCCACCTAGGCGTTGTGCGACGGTAGATCGCGCCGAAAACCCCCTTGGCGGCTTTCGGCGTTGAGGCACAGATATTTTAGTTTTAATATGTTTGTACCTAATTTCTCGTTTGCATGTTTACATGAAGAGGCTCTTCGTCTTCTCTCATCACTGATTCATCTTCTCTCATCGTCGCTGCTTAAGGCTTCGTCGTTCCGGTAAGTTTTTACGTTTTTTTTTATTTCTGACTTTCTGTTAATTTTTTTTGTTTCTCCAGTTGAGTCGTCATCGCGGCACATCTCCGGCGGTGCCGGACGCGTCCGCAGTCGCCGGAAGCATCGCAGGACGCTTTCGGCGGCATCTTGTGATGTTTCCGGCGACACCAAAAGCTTTCTACAACGCTTCCAACGCTACTGGAAGCAACACCGGACTTCGTCGGATGCCTCCCGCGAGGTGTCCGATCGCTGTTGTGTCGTTGCTTGTTTTAGGGTACTGTGCATACTTTTTTTAAAAAATTTAATAAAATAAAACAACTCCTAACTAAGATAATTTTAATAATAGGATTTTATAAAGTAGAATTTAATTATCCCAATTAAATATATTTAAAATTTAATTTTTAAAATAAATATTATTAATTTATATAAACATATTTAAATATATAAATATTATATTTAAAATTCTAATATACACAATTAATTTGTATAATCAGATTTAAATATATAAAAAATATATTTAAAATTTATTTTTCTAAAAAAATATTATTAATTTATATAAAACAGATTTAAATATATAAAAATTATATTTAAAATTCTAATACACATAATTAATTTATATAATCAGATTTAAATATATAAATAATATATATATATAATTTAATTTTTTTTAAAAAAAATATTATTAATTTATATAACAGATATAAATATTATATTTAAAATTTTAAAAATTATAATAAATATAATTAATTTAGATAAAATAGATTTAAAATATAAGAATTATATTTAAAAATTAAAAAAATTCTAATAAGTATTATTAGTTTATATAAATAAGATTTATAAATTTTATATATTATTAATTTTTATTAATCAGATTTAAAAATATTAAAATTATATTAAAATTTAAAAGACTCCAATAAATATTATTAATTTATATAAATCAGATTTAAAATATATTTAAAATTAATTGTTTTTTTGATAAATATCTAATAAATTTTATTAATTAGATTAAGATATATATATAAAAATATTATAAGACTGGTTAATACTATATTTTGTACAGTATAATTAAATTTTATTATATTATATATAATTTTTTCAGGTTATCATAATGGCAAGCAATCCATCTTCGACAGCATCCGTCACTCAACATGAATCCAGGATTCTTAAAAGAAAGTCAAATGACATAAGATGGGAGTATGAAATGTTGATTGATCCTAAGAATCTCAATAAAATTAAATGTAAGTTATATGGAAAAACAATGTCAGGGGGAGTCTATAAGATCAAGGAGCATATTGGAAATATATATGATTGTCGAAAAGCATCTTAAGAAGACAAAAATAAGTGCAAACAGGTTATTTTAGAAGGGATGAACAGAAAGAAGAACAAAATAATGGAAGAGAAAAGTTGTAGAGCAGAGCTGGCTATTTCTCTAAACGAAGAAGAAGGTCTTGAAATTGAAGAGATGGCTAGAATTAAAAAAACCTCTTCCACTTGACCCCATGGATAGATATGAGTAAAGTGCTTCGTCAAAAAAATATAAATGAGGCACTTTTCAAAAAGAGAACTCAACAAGATCAACAATATTTTGGGAGATGGATTTATGAAAATGGAATCTCAATGTTGTTGATAATGATATCTTCAAGCAACTAATGGAGACAGTGGGTCAATTTGGACCAAGATTCAAGCTTCGAACTCAATATCAACTTAGGGAGTCACCGTTGAAAGCAGAAGTTGAAAGAACAAAACAATTGGCGAAGAAACATGAAGAAGAATGGGTGCTCGATCATGATAGATGCATGAAGTGATAAAAAAAGAAGCATCTTAAATTTGTGTGTTAATTGCAAGGAGGGTACTACATTTTTAGAGTCTAAGGAGTCTTCAGACGAGACACATATAACTGAACTTATTTTTTAGTATGTTGACAAGTGTGTTGAACAAGTAGGAGCTCAGAATATTATTCAGATTGTAACAAACAATGCCACCAACAATATGACTACAGCTAAATTGATGAGAGAAAAATGATCTGAGATCTTTTAGAGTTTATGTGCAATTTACACTGTTAATCTCATGCTTAAAAGTATTGACAAACTTCCACGATATAAAAAGGTGATTGAGCAATCCAAGACTTTTACCATTTTCATCTATACTTACCATAAGACTTTGTCATTAATGAGAAGTTTCACGAAGAAGAGAGACATAGTCCAATGAGGAGTTACCAGGTTGGCATTAATTTCTTCACATTACAAAGTTTGATTAAAAAAAACTAGTTTAAGGGCTATGTTTACAAGTGATATGTGAGAAAAATGTAAATGGTCAAAAACAAACAAAGGAAAATTGGCTTACTCTACAGTGATGAGCATGAGTTTTTGGAATGGTGTCACACTTTGTTTAAATATATTTACTCCTTTGATAAGAGTTCTTCAATTGGTAGTTGGAGATAGAAAGTCATCGATGGAGTTTCTATATGGGGAGCTTCTTCAAGCTAAAGAAGATATCAAGGTGGCCCTGGACAACTTGGAATCAAATTATCAGTCCATCATAGTCATTATTGAGTCAAAAATGAAGTATAAACTTAATACATTATTACATACCACTACCTTTTATTGAATCCCTATTTTTACTATAAAGATAGTTCTATTGCTCTTTATAAGGAGGTCGCGATGAAGATTTTTGAATGCATAGAGATTTTGTATGCCAATGAGTTAGATCTACAAGATATAATTATTAACAAGGAATTTACAAAATATAGAGATAAGACTGAGTTATTTGGAAAAACATTGGCAGCAAAAGCATGTGAAAAAATGATGATACATTTCATCCATGTGCATGGTGGAGTACATACGATGCTCACACACCCAACTTGCTAAGGGTGGAATTGAGGATACTTTCATTAACTACAAGTTCATCTGAATGTAAAAAAAATTGGAGCATATTTGAAGAAGTAAGTTTTAAACTTTCAGTTTTCAATTAAAGTAGCTATAATTTTTAATATTTATATTCATGTACTAATTATAATATTTACTCTCTTTTTTTAAGATTCATACAAAGAAAAGAAATAGGTTGGATGCCAATAGGTTGAACAATCTAGTATTTGTCCAATTTAATGCTAGATTGTTGAACAAACAAAAAAGAAAAGAATGTCAATGTCCTTGCAAAAGATGCTCCAAATGGACAAGGTTGGATTGTGGATGGTGGGGAAGATGATAAAGTTGAACTATATTCCAAACTCACTTGGCAAATGGTTGATGAAGCAAGTGGAGCAGATAAAAATCTACAACCCCGAAGAAGCTCTAGAGTGAGAGAACTTCATGAAGTTCATTTTGCATTCGAAGAAGAAGAGGAAGATCACAATAATGATATTGAGTTTGTGTCCAATGAAGAACAAGTTATTAAAAATTATGGAGAAGAAGAAGTAGAATAAATATGAGTCTATAAGATATTATTAATTGTGTAATTTTAAACTCATTTTGTTAAGGCATGACTTATGTTATTCAACAATTATATTTTGCTTAGTAGTTTACAATGATGTAATCTTGAATTGAACTCTTGCTACTATTTCCTAATGTTTTCCACCACTAAAGTTGTTTTAGCTTATAGCAAGGTTTTAAAATTCGAGTTGGATTTATGTTCTACTGTTTACTACATGATTATGATGACTTACTGCATGTTCAACTGTTTCTTTTGCTCGTATTTACTGAGTCTATTATATTTTCTTTGCACAAAATTGTTAGTTTTCTTTTCTAATTTTTCATTTTTTGGTATTGGAAAGTATGCATTTATTTCAGCATACATAGTTAGATCTCGATTACTATGAAATTGTTTAAGACAACATTCAGATTTGCATATGACATTATCCACAATTCCCATAAATTAAGGGATACCGAGGAATCCGCCTAGCATCGCCTAGTCCCCGCCTAGGCAGCCTAAGCGCTAGGCACTGGTTTGCCGCCCAACTAACACCTAGCAAATTTTAAAATCTTAATAAGCGGTAGGTTCAGTTAGTTCCACTAAACCAAATGCACCAGGTCGAAGTCATATCTTCTTAGATATGCATAGACAGAGCTTCCCTAACCTGATAGCTGGGTAAATTATTATTTTGGAAGTGTCAACTAATTTGGAGTCTCCCCTTGAATCATTTAACTTTGGGTTTTAAGTTTTAGGTTTATGTCGATTTGCTTTATAGTAATAATAGACTTGATTATAGTTTAAGTTTAGATTAATTTCATATTTATTTAGTTTAAGATTAATTTTTGATTTATTTGAATTATTTTTCATTTTTAGGTTTGAATTTAGTTTCAAAGGTTTAATTTTTTAGATTAAGGTTGAGTTATTTGATTTATTCTGATTTGATTTTAGGTAGTGTATTTTATTTTTAGGTACATAATATTGATTTGGTCCCACTTGCGTGGTTATGCACGCTTTCAGAATCCAAGCTTTGGTTTGCTTTTATTTTGGGTGATTAGAGATATAAAGGTTTGTTAGTCAAACTGAGTTTGTATTCGAGTCCAGACTTATTATACATAGCTCTTTGTGATCCAAGTATCATATCAAGATACTTGGATCTAATTGTGAATTTTTCTAGAAGTTGTTTTAGTTCAATTACTTCACCTTTTAATCTGGAACTATCTTCCTCAAGTTTTGTAACTTGAGTTGGAATGTCAGCTTGAATCAGCTCAGTTGTTATTGTTAATTTTAGTTGTTCGTTAAGTATTTTATTTTCTATACATAGTTCATTTATTTAATTTTCAGAAATAGTCAATTTCTATGTAAACATGCAATTATTTTAAAAAACTTTTTGCTTAAAATAGATTGTACCTCGTCGAAATCTTCAAAAATGAGTACGAACTCATGGCTTGATTTAGGTTTAGACCCGTCTTCCGATTCACTTTCCGATTATGGTTCGTATGCCATCAGCACGAGTTAGTTGGTGTGCTTCGATTTGTCGTTGTATGATTCTTCCTCAGACGATTCGTCCCAAGTCACCTTGAGATCTTTCTTCTTTTTAAGATTCGGACAATCGTGCCTGTAGTAGTGTCCCTTCTTGTTGTATCCAAAGCACGTGACATTTGCCTTATTCTTAGGAGTGAACTTGATCTTCTGTAGATCCTTTTTAGTGAAGTCTTTCTTTCTCCTAGTGAACATTTTTCTTACCAGGTTTACTAGGTATTTTTCATCGTCTAAGTCTGGGTTGGACTCATCTTTTGGTTCTGGTTTGGTTTTAGACTTTTCTTTGGATGATCCTGCAATGAGAGCAATACCCTTCTCGACTGGTTTGGCGTTAGTCTGTGTTGGATCGAAAGCGCTAGAGGAGGGGGGGGTGAATAGCGCTCGTGGCTTTCACTTCCGTTTCGGAAAACTCAAAGTAAAATGCAGCGGAAATAATAAACAAACAAACACCTAAATTCCAAGATTTACTTGGTTCGGAGCCTGGGGCGACTCCTACTACAAGGCTCATGCTCGTTGAGTGTTTACTTTGGGCAATCACTATAAGCACGAGAATATTACAGTTTGAAATATAATTAAAGCAGTAATCAAGTATATATCGACAATAGAAAATAATAAGTTTGAAGCTCCTGGTCATCGAGGTCTTACTATAGCTTTTCTGAATCGTCTTTTGAGTAACATGGAGAAGACCTATTGTGATTTCGTTGTTCTTTCTTGTTGCTGCTCGAAGATGCCTTATAAAGCTCGTTGAGGGCGCCTCCCACACCATGGAGGGCGCCTTGATCCGCACCGAATCCGCAACGTGGATGAGCTCTGACCACTTCGCAGCTTATCCACCTGAAGACGGCTCTAACCGCATGGAGGGTGCCCTCCACCTGCGTCCAGGGTGCCCTCAAGCTCCATGAGGGCGCCCTCTGCTTAGCGTCCAGGGCTCCCTCAAGCTCCATGAGGGTGCCCTCTGCCCTGCTGCGCGGAGGTCATCAACCAGTGACCTGAGGGGCCTCCAAGTTCCATGGAGGGCGCCTCAAAACTGTTCATCCAAGGCTTTTGCTACTTTTTCACCCCCTGCGAGATGGGTTAGTCCAACATACAAAACACATCCTGTAAGACAGAGTTTAGCACAACAAAATAAGTTAAACATAATAATTTGACAGTCACCCGACTGTCTGATTCTGACTTCAGATTTCCAACCGAAAACCCTTGGTCGAACCAACGCCTACTGTTCTCTCACCGGGGAACGCATCCTCACTTACTCAACTCAGGAGAGTTTACCTGTTGCCGGTTTATCCTCTAAACCAACTGGACTTTTGCTCAACGCCCGAGACTCCAGGACTTTCCGCTAGACGTCCGCTCCACGACTAGCGCAGTTTTTCACCTGGTTCGCGACACCAGGACTTTCCACCTAGAGTCCTCGACTCTTGGACTTTTTCCTGAAGCCCTCCACCCACCAAGACTTTCCGCCTAAGGTTACCACCCCCTAGGACCTAGGGTTACCACCCTCTAGGGTTTTCCACCTGCCTAATCATAGATAGGACTTTTGCCCAAGTACACTTAGGACTTTCCTGCAATCTCATCGAACTTGCTAGATAAAAAAACAACTTAACTTTGGACCCTTTGACATAATCAAAACACATGTTTGACTATCGGATGCTTCGCGCACCAACAATCTGTTCTTGCAGTTCTAATTCACAAAAAAGTTCATCTAATTTTCATTTAGATAGATTTCTCAAAATTTTGTAGGCATCCACGATAGATGCCCACAGTGCATTTCGAGAAAATGTATTTAGAGCATACCTTATTAGATCTCGGTTCTTCATCTGGTGGTCGATTCTGTAGAGTCCGTTGAGGATGTCTTTGATACTTGCGTGTAACTGACTTATAGTCTCTCTTTCCTGTATTTTGATATTAAATAGCATATTTAAAAACAGGTCTCTTTTAGTTACCTTTAGGTCATTGGTCCCTTCAAGTAGTTCTATGAGGTCGTCTCACAAGTCCTTTACGTTCTGGTGTGGTCTGACACGGTTCAGTTCCTCCTTTGTTAGACCACATTGAATTATGTTGAGAGCCTTGAAGTCGATCTGGGCCTTCTTCTTCATCCCCGAATTCTAATTTTCTGGATCAATCGGAGTTCCAGTGTTGTGGTCGACTGGCGCCTTGTATCCTTTGGTGGCATTGAACCATTGGTCGAAATCGGTCTTCAGGTATACTTCTATTTGTCTCTTCCAGTAAAGGAAGTCATCTCCTTTGAATAACGGGGGACAAACAGTGCTAGATCCCTCTATTTGGGCCATTAATTTTCTGACAGGAGAACTTAAGACAGATACCAAGACTTAGTCTTGGGATAAGTAGTGTGGGAAAAAGACAAAGATTACAATTATAATTAAGCGATAGTAACCGAAAAATAAAAAAAGCAATGATCTCCTTCCTCGATCGGTGGTTCCACCAATTCAAAAGTAGCTAGGCTCTAATACTGCTTGTTAGATCGTGAGCATGTGAAAGGAGGGTGAATCACGTGGTTTTTTTAACTTTTCTTTTTCTTTTGAAAAGCGAGTACACAATGGAATTAATATACAGAAATAAAAAGTCAAAACATAAGTACACAAGCGATTTACTTGGTTCAGAGTCTTCGGCGACTTCTACTCTAAAACACAGGTCTCGCGAACCTATCGATAGGTAATTCACTAAAGACCTCTTCCGGAACCACCGGAAGAGGGAATCAAGTACAAAAGAAACAAGACAAGTGTAACACGGTATACTTTCCTTTTCAGCAGAAATTAAGTATAGTGATCCTATCCGAAAGTTGAGCCAATGGATGCTGGGGATATGACACTCCTGTTGACTGTGCGAAGACTCTGAGCGAAGCGGACCTGCAACCACAACCACGTCAGTGCCGAGCTAGGGAAGGGTTCCCCAGCGTTGGCCCTCTGACGCTCAAGTCAATCACTGACGATGTGGAAGCAGTAAAACGAATAAGTAGAAAAACAGTAGCAACAGTAATATGTGTGTACCTCCGACAAAACTTGGACCCCTTTATATAGGGCTCCTATAGCGTGCATACACGCTTCCCAAGGTATGCATGCTTCTCAAGGCTTCCTTGAAAAGATGTACCAGTAAAGTGTCCCTGACACAATACCTAAATGAGTTGAGCACGTCTCTGACGTGACAGTGGAAGCTTTCGTTGTACGATCTTTTACCTGACCATGCCGCCAACCATGCCGTCTGTCAAGGGCACGGGCTCCTAGAAGAATATCGCCAGATCCTCCTTTTGTCCGTTACTGGACCGAGCGGGTAAGCCGTTTGGCCAACCATCGGCCGTCCGGACGCTATCGTTCTCGGGCCGAGCGGGATGGCCGCTCGACCGACTTTCCACTGTCCGAGCCCCGCTGTTGTGTCGAGTGGAGCTATGTCTGAATGTAGCCTACTTGGTCACAACCCCACTTTGCTAGTTCTGAGGCTTGATGTAAATCCGAGCGGGTTGGCCACTAGGCATGTGCCTAACCGACACATGCTTTTCTGAGCGTCAGAAGCTTGGTTCGTGGTCGAGCCATGATGATGTCGAACTGGACACTCTTTATCTAGTGGAAGGAGACTGTGAGTCCGATTGACTGAACAAAAAGTCTGGAGATCAGTTGGTCGATCGACCGAGGTACTAGTGGACTCCAGTCAGTGTGCCGAAGAGTGTCGGTCGGCTATAGGACTTATTCTTGAGGTTGATCGGTGCTTTGAGTAGTTGTACTTGGGACTCTCTCCTTCGGTGTCATCGAACGAGTGCGGTCAACGCTGACGCCACCCGAATCCGCTCGAAATTCATGCAGATCGCCCCCATTAAGGCTGAGCACGTGCCCATGCATGTTAATGGCGACCATTAAATGCGGACCAATGGGGACATGCCATGCGTCGTCACCGCAGACACCGTACGTCCGAAGTGACAAGTGTTGCTGTGACGTTTGGCGGTTTGAATTCTATAGCTGGATCTGGGCTACAGTTCCCGTGACCTAGATCGGACGGCTCCGGTCAACCGAGCCCAAAGTTTATAAAGCCGCAACACCAGCTTCTCCTCTCCACTTTGCGTCTTCTGCGAGTGTTTTGACGGCGATCTTGTCCTTGTGCGGTCGGTGCTCCGGCGATATTTTGCGCCCCTTCTGTGGCCACCTTTTCTTCTCCTATAAGCTCTCCTCTTGAACCTTGCTACCTTCAGTCTTTACATTTCTGTTCCATCGCTTTGTGTCTTTCGCTCACATTTCTTCCCTTCGGACCTCCCCGCCTTCTTGTATTTCAGCGATGGCAAGCTCCTCGCAACCGGCAGACCCCTCCCCTGGTCTTTGGTATTCCACCATGGAGACCAGGTTTGATGCAAGCGACGTCGAGAGTCTCAAAAATGCTTTTGAGACTCCCCTTGATCACGAGATCATTTTCCCTTCCTTGTCCGATAGGCCAAACAATCCACCGACCGACACAATCTGTTTATTCAGGGACCAATTTATGGTCGGTCTCCGATTCCCTATTCATCCCTTCATCATCGAAGTTTGTAATTATTTTTGCTTTCCCCTCCCACAACTCGTGTCGAACTCATTTCGCCTCCTATGCGGCATCATCGTGTTGTTTTGGCTGCACAGCATTCCCTTGACCCCTTGTGTTTTTCACTACTTTTACTATCCCAAGAAATCCGAATTAGGAACCTTTCTCTTTCAGTCTCGGGTCGGGCTAGTCTTTTTTGACAAAATGTCAACTTCTAACAAACATTGGAAGGAATATTTCTTCTTTATGCGTCTTCCCGAACGGTCGAGCTTCCGAACTCGTTGGCAGGTCGGCTTACCACCTCAACCGGATCTGAAGAAGTACAAGAGTCGCTCGGACTACCTTCATGCCGCCTCCATGTTGGCCAGCCAGAAGTATGGCATCCACAAGCTACTATTTGAGGGTGTGTTGTACATTTTTGGCCTGAGTCTGATCCGCACCAGGCTATCGACCAGCCTAGGTAAGAGGTTCTTTGCATGTTTTTCTTTTGATTCTAACTGATTTTTCTACTTCTTTTGTAGCTGAAGTTATGTTGCGTGCTCGAATGTCCGGCCTTGCGAAGCTTCAGAACAACGAAATCGAGGCGATTTTCGTGGAGGAATTGGCAAACCGCGGCCTACAGCCAGTCGACTCTCAAGATGAGAGCGCAGCGACTCCTGCCCTGGCGAGTGGGGGGGGAGGCAACTAGCCAAGCCCCCAGTGTCGAGGTTGTCGGCGGCGTGCAGCCACCACCCGAGCAGGTGCCCATTGTCCGCTCGGAGAGCTCGGGTTCCTCTGGCGAGCCGTTGCTAAGGTGTAAAAGGTGTCGCACTGAGTCTTCGCGCTCAACTGCCTTGGCGGTGGGATCCGCCGCAAGGGTCGAGGTCGGCACCTCGAATCCTATCGCGGTTCCTGCGACTACGCCCGAGGTGTCCTCTGACCGGACTCTATTGGTGGCCAAGTGGTCGCAAGAGCCTATCGCCGCTGAGCGCCTGGCCTCTATGCCGCCATTGTGGCCATCGAGGCTTCGGCGATCGGCCATCCTCCCTACATCTGCGTCCCGACTGGCTGGCCTAGCCTCCTCGGCCTACTCGGCTCTGGGCGACCAACGATCCGTCATGGCGATCCTTCACCTGCCCACGGAGGAGTATAGCGAGCCGAGCGCCCGGTCAAGCACTCCTGAGCATCAAATCATCATACGGGGTCCACTCGCCCAAGTCTAGGAGGAAGCCTGAGCCCGAGAGGCGATGATGCCTCCGGGCGCATCGCCAACGACCATACCTAAATGTCAACTGGGGTAAGCTCTTTGTTGTCATTATCTTTCTTCTGATCGATTCTAACCCTTTTTACCTGCTTGTAGTATTGGGTGGAGAGCTTGGTCATGTGCCACAGGCTAGCTCATTTAGAGGATGAGTTCAGGAAGCTCCAGGTCTCCAATAGCCAGCCCACTGCCGATCCAAGGGAGATGGCCAGACTGAAGGCCGACCTGGAGAAGATGACCAAGCTTCTCGAGGATGAGCGGGCTAAATCTTCCGGCCACGAGGAGATGTTTGGCCAACTCAAGAAGAAAATTAGCACGTTCAACAAGAAGATTGAGTCGGCCACCGCTAGGAAGAACCGAGCCATCGAGGACCTGGAACTGAAGAACAAGGAGGCCCGAGACCTCGCCAGCAAGCTCAAGGACGTTGAATATTTTTTTGGTGACTGAGCGAGTGAGCCGAATGATAAGGGAAACTAAGCTCCAGGGCCAGCTCTCTACTAAGGACGCAGCACTGAAGCTAGCACAGGATGAGCTGAAGAAGGTGAAGACTGAGTTGGAGGGTTCTCGAGCGGTGATAAAGATCTATCAGGACGCCGAGCTGAGCCGATTTGCAACACTGCGCTAGAACTATATTCGCTCAGATGCGTTTAATGACAAAGTCGTCACTCGGTATCTTCGGCTTTGCAACCTGGCCATAGATGAGACGATCAACTAGCTCAAGGCGGCCAGTCATCTCCCTGAGACCTTCAAAGATAGCGTCATCAGTCGGGGTAAGATGACCGACTCACTACCCAACGATGCTCTCGATTATCTTGAGTGAGGTTGAACACTGTAAAATATTTTGAAGTCTTAATGTGAGCTCTCCTGTTCGGAGCTCTTATCTCTATCCTGCAAATGTAGTCTTGAAAAATTTTGGCTTTAATATATGTGTGCCCGTTCAGCGAGACATTTCTTGTCACTGTTTCTTGTCTTTGATTGTAAATGTCCTTGATCTTGTATTTGCGACTAACCACTCGACCGTATGTGTAAGCTTGGATTTAAGGTCACCGCTCGACCATTATTGGAGACTCGGGTTTAAGGTCGTCGCTCGACCATTGGTGGGGATACGCGTTTAATGTCACCGCTCGACGATTAAACGAGGTCGTCACTCGACCGTCGAAGAAGACATGGGTTTAACGTCGCTACTCGACGATTTGACGAAGTCATGGGTTTAAAGTCGTTGTTCGACCGTCGAAGAAGACATGGGTTTAACATTGCCGCTCGATGATTTGACGAAGTCATGGGTTTAAGGTCGCCGCTCGATCGTTGATGGAGACATAAGTTTAACGTCGCCGCTTGACGATTTGACGAAGTCATGGGTTTAAGGTTGTCGCTCGACCGTTGATGGAGACATGGGTTTAACGTCGCCACTCGACGATTTGACGAAGTCATGGGTTTAAGGTCACCGCTCGACCGTCGAAGAAGACATGGGTTTAACGTCGCCATTCGACGATTTGACGAAGTCATGGGTTTAAGGTCGCCGCTCAACCGTTGATAGAGACATGGGTTTAACGTCGCCACTCGACGATTTGATGAAGTCATGGGTTTAAGGTTGCCGCTCGACCGTCGATGGAGACATGGGTTTAACGTTGCTGCTCGACAATTTGACGAAGTTATGGGTTTAAGGTCTCCACTCGACCATCGATGGAGACATGGGTTTAATGTCACCGCTCGACGATTTGATGCTTCGTTCGGCACAGAATTTGACAATCCTTGTTTCTTATTTCTATCCTGCATTCAAAGAGTACAAGGATGCAAAGACACATTGATTATTACATCAACGACCTCTCATCCAGCTCGATAAGGCTGGAGATGGTTCGCACTCCATGGCCTTTCCAGTCGTCGTGCGTCCCCATCCTTCAAGTAGTAGCACCCGAGCGAAGCTTCTCTGCAACCTTGAAGGGTCCAGCCCATGGAGGCTCTAACTTGGTGACGTCGCCGACCAGTTTCACTTTCTTTCATACCAAGTCGTCGACCTGGAACGATCTTGGGATCACCCTCCAATTGTATCTTTGCTTCATCCTCTGCAGGTATGCCATCAACTGGACAGTAGCTTTTGCGCGCGCTTCGTCCACCAAGTCTAGTTCTAGAAGCCTCCGCTTGGCGTTGTCCTCACTGTAGTGTTATATCCAATCAGATTCAACTTCGACTTCAATGGGGACGACCGCTTCACCGCCATACACCAGGTGGAAAGGAGTTGCCCCAGTCCCTTCCTTAGGAGTCGTGTGGAGCGCCCATAGCACACTGGGGAGTTCATCGACCCAGCTGCCTCCCATATGATCAAGCCGAGCGTGCAAGACTTAGAGGATTTCCCGATTGGTGACCTCTGCTTTTCCGTTACTTTGTGGATAGGCCACGGAAGTGAAGGCTTGCTGGATACCGTATCCTTCACACCACTCCCTGAGCCTTTGGCCGGCGAATTGTCTTCCATTATCTGAGACGAGCCGACGAGGGATGCCGAACCGGCAGATAATGTTATGTCATATGAATTTTATGACCATCTACTCGGTTATCCTTGCAAGCTGCTCGGCCTCCACCCACTTTGAGAAGTAATCTATGGCCACGAACAGAAACTTCCGATGGTCGGTCACCATGGGGAAAGGCCTCACAATGTTCATGCCCCACTGATCAAACGGGCAAGAGACTGTGGACGTTTTCATCTCTTTGGTCGGTCGATGCGAGAAACTATGATATTTCTGGCATGATAGGCAGGTGGACACCGTCCAAGCGGTATCTTCCTGGAGGGTCGGCCAAAAATATCTCGCATCTTTGGTCCTTATGACAACGGAAGATGACATCAAAAGAGCTCTCTTTAGCATTGGTGATCAAAAGGCCCTGGGGTCGGATGGGTATGGATTCAAATTCTTCAAGCACTCTTGGGACACTATTAAAGAAGATTTGGTGGCTGCCGTACAGGAATTCTTTAGACATGTAAGGCTCCTCAAGCAATGGAACCACACGCTCATCTCACTAGTGCCAAAAGTACCACATGCTACTCGACTTGCGGAGTTCTGTCCAATATCATGCTGTACAGTCTTCTACAAGATAATCTCGAAGCTATTGGCATCTAGGCTTGCTGAGGTTGCTGACCACCTTCTCCACCCAGCCCAGGCTGCATTTGTTAAGGGGAGAACCATCACGGATAACATACATCTAGCACAGGAACTCATGAGGAATTACATGAGGAAGCGGCTCTCCCCCCATAGCATCATGAAGATAGACCTACAAAAAACTTTTGACATAGTACATTGGGATTTCATATTAGAGACATTAGCAGGGCTACAGTTCCCACACACTTACATTGCTTGGGTACGGGAGTGCATCACTACGACCAGTTTCTCTCTGTCCGTCAATGGTGGCATGTATGGACACTTCAGAGGTGCCAGAGGACTACGGCAGGGTGACCCTATCTCTCCCTACCTCTTTGGGATATGAATGGACTACTTGGCCAGGATGATTAGCCAGCAGACACGACGTGCAGACTTCCACTTCCATCCTAGGTGCCATAGACTCCGTATAACCCACCTAGCATATGCTGATGACCTACTACTATTCTCCAGGGCGACCAATCCTCCACTAGTATTCTCATGAGCTGCTTGGAGAACTTTGGCATGATGGCAGACTTGCGGCTGAACCTGAGCAAATCCTGTATCTATATGGCTGGACTTGAGGAGGATGTGAGGCAGGACCTGCTCACCATCACAGGGTTTCAGGAGGGACGTATGCCTTACAGATACTTAGGGATCCCCTTGGCCTCAGAGAAGTTGAAGATTGCAGACTACATCCCCCTAATTGATGCTTTGAGGAATATCAATGCTTGGCCGAAGCTCACGCTCTCATATGCGGGGAGAGCGCAGTTGATACAGTCTGTCCTACAGGGGGTGGAATGCTACTGGATGTCGATTTTGCCACTGCCGATTGGAGTTATTGACCGCATATATAGCCTATGTCAGAGTTTTCTGTGGACATCCAAGCCCCCCCCCCCCCCCCCCATAGCTTGGCTTGACATATGCAAACCTAAAGAAGAAGGAGGGCTTGAGTTTAGAGAGCTAAAGGCATGGAACACTGCTATGGTGCATACATGATAAGCAGGATGCCCTCTTGATTTGATGGGTTCACCACACATACTTGCAGGGCACGGATATATGGCACTGGAGGGCCAAGCACACTGACTCCCCGCTTCTCAAGCAGATAGCTCAAATACGAGAACAGATGATCAGCTCAGTTGGCTCCATCATGGCGGCATAGTAGATCCTGGCAGGTTGGTTTGACCAGCATAGTCCGAGCCGATGTGTCACCAGTCACGCTTATGACTTCTTCCGAGATACTGGAGCCCGTGTGTTGTGGGCAGGGACAGTATGGAGGAAGCATATTCAGCCCAGCCACAGGTTCACTCTCTGGTTACTCGCACACCGTAAGTTGCCCACCAGGGATTGGTTGGAGTACTTTGGAGACACTGAGCGGGTCTGCGCCTTTTGTGGCACCATGGAGGAGACCCAGGAGCACCTGCTCTTTGGATGCCTACACACTCGCCAGCTTTGGGACCGCATCAGAGAGTGGTTATATATGACTCATGAGATGACAACTTACAAGAGGATGCTGCGGATCTATGGGCGCCACTACCGAGGGGCAGGGGTAGTCATGCACACCCGTCATGTTGTTATGGAGGCACTGATACATTATGTTTGGCAGGCAGGCAGTCGATTGAGGTTCGAGAGTGTGTCTTTTGACTCGGACCAGGTCTTTAGGCGGATCCAGACTCGTGTCTACCGCACATTGGGCACCGGATGCTTTGAGGCTTTATTTTATGAGAAGTGATGTGGGTGAGTATGAGGGATGTAATAATCCATGTATATAGGAAAAAAAAAAAAAGAGGAAAAAAAAAGAGAGGAAAAAAAAAAGAGAGAAAAAAAAAGTCCATGTACAGATTTTGAGGCTCACCCATGGAGCTCCCCTTGACATTATTTGCAGACTTTTGAAGCCTCCTTGCTACCACAAGGAGATACACTTGTGATTGCTTTGGCTATATGCAGAATTGGAGCTATCATAGATTATTGGCAGCTTGAAGCTCAATCTGGCCATCACAAAGACCCTTTCTAGGGATTGTGGTTGGACATGTGCAATTGAAGACTTCATCAGAGATTATCCATAGGAAGGAAGCTGCAGCTGGCGGGATGTGGAGGTGTTACATGTGAGCAATGCAATGGACGGCAGTGCAAGTATGAGATGGTGCGGGCCTCACAAATTGAGAAGGTGAGGTGAGGCCACTCATGTATGTGTGTGAGAGATACTATAGGGGCAGCTAGGGAGTTTGTACAGAGAGGGGCAATGAGAGTGAGGATAGTGTAATTGTATATTGGCCACTGAGTGGGGCATGGGGTGAGGGTGAGGATGGTGAATAGATCCACCTAATGATCTATCTAGTCCGCAGCAAACTGCTCGCGGTAAGGACACGCCAAATCCATTGATGGCTGGGGCTTTTCCAAAAAACCCAAGAGGATTCATAGATCGATCAGAAAGATCTATTTAGTCCGCAGCAAACGGCTCGCGGTAAAGATACGTCAAATCCGTTGATAGCTGACCACTTGCTAAAAGTGGGACGACAACACTTGGCAGGATGACATCCTTGGTATGGTGACCTTGTGGAGCTTAGTAGAGACATACCGGAGATGGACTGCACATTATAGCAGACGGATGCTCTTATGGGCGGTTGTTGTGGATGAGAGTCATTACAGGAGATGGACTGTACACTATATTCGACGGATGCATGTACGGGTGTTTGCTGCGGGCGACAGGTCAGTGGATGTGGCTGAGGACGATCTGCGGCCAAGGCCAGATACACTCATGATGCAGACATTCGTAGGCCTTGAGCGATTGAGATGTCGAATGTGGTCAGTGCTGGGACACTTTTGCATACTACTGAGACTGATAAGACCGGACATGGAGGTTGACCACTACGATATGGGAGCCTCCTTGCTATCTTTAGAGACTAGTGCAGTGGGGTCAAGGCACTGATTGTATTTGGTGGATGGTAGAGTGAGCACATATGTGTGGCTGGATGTATTTTGTGAGGATAGTATAGTGAGAGTACATTGCATGTACATGGGCTTCTTAGAGGCCATACCTCAGATAGCCACCCAGATCTGACACTTCATCAGAGCCGATTGGATATCCCAGGGCATGTAGATTGTACATTTTTCTTTGATGATATATAATTTACCTTTCATCAAAAAAAAATAAGAATATCTCGCCAGTAGAATCTTTCTTGCTAACGAGTGGCTGCCTGAATGTTCTCCACAAGATCCTTGGTGCACTTCTTGTAGTATGTAGTCGGCGTCCTCCGATCCGACACACTTGAGCAAAGGTCGGGAGAAGACTTTATTGTATAACTTATCCCCGATTAGCATGAATCGACCGACCCTTTTTTTCAATAACCGAGCCTCCTCCTAGTCGGACGAGGTCGTTTCCGACCGCAAGAATTCTACCAGTGTGGTCCTCCAGTCGTTCGGGAACGTGAGCCCTTCCATCCGATCGATATGTGCCACCAAAGAGACTTGTTCGATCGGCTGCGCTATGACGATCGACGATATTGAGCTGGCTAATTTGGCCAACTCGTCTGCAGCCTGGTTCTCTGACCGGGGGATCTTTTGTATGTAGACCTCCAGGTAGTGGGCCTTCAGCTTCTCGAAGGCTTCGGTGTAGAGCTTGAGTCGGGTGTTACTTATCTCGAATGCCCTAGTCAACTGCTGATCTGCCAATTGGGAGTCTGAGTGGATGAGGACTTTGATAGCTTCGACGTGTCGGACGGCCTGTAGGCCGGCTATTAGCGCCTCGTACTCGGCTTCATTGTTTGTTGCCCTATAGCCCAGCCAAATGGACAGTTGAATCCGCTCTTCTTGGGGGAAGATGAGTAATATGCCGATCCCCCTCCCCTGCCGAGTAGACGAATCATCCACATATACTTTCCAAACGGCTTCTGGCTCGGAATTTTGTACCTCAGTGATGAAATCTACTAAGGACTGTGCTTTGATGGTCATTCGAGGCTGGTACTGGATGTCGAAATCGCTAATCTCCGTCGTCCATTTGACCAGACGTCCGGATGCCTCTGGATTGAGGAGCACTCTCCCCAAGGGACTATTGGTCATCACGATTATGGAGTGAGCGAGGAAGTACGAGCGGAGCCTCCGAGCTGCGAGTACCAACGCATAAATCAATTTCTCGAGACCAGTGTAGCGGGACTCAGCGTCTTTCAATATATAACTTAGGAAATACACCGGTCATTCCTTGTCGTCCTGCTTAACTAGGGCCGAGCCAACCACATGCTTGGTTGACGACAGGTAAATTTGGAGGGGCTCGCCGACAAGTGGCTTAGCTAATACAGACATAGAATTAAGATATGCCTTGAGTTCGTCGAATGCTCGATCGCACTCCTTGTCCCACTGGAATTTGATGGCTCGGCGCAGTATCTTGAAGAATAGCAAGCTCCGATCGGATGATTTGGAGATGAACTGAGACAGTGTTGTTATCTGACTGGTGAGACGCTGGGCTTCTTTCAAATTTCTAGGCGGCAACATGTCTTGTAGTGCATTTACTTTGCTGGGGTTTGCCTCGATGCCCCGCTCGATGACGATGTAGCCCAAGAATCGCCCGCTTTTTGCACTGAATAGATACTTGTTCGGATTCAGCTTGATCCCGTATGTCCTGAGTGTATGGCAGGTCTCTCTGATATCTGCACACAGGTCAACAGCTCGGAGAGATTTGATTAATATGTCGTCGACATATACCTTCACGTTACGGCCGATCTACCGTCGAAACGCTTTATTCATTAGCTTCCGATAAGCGGTTCCGGCGTTCTTCAATCCGAACGGCATAACATTGTAACAGCATATTCCGTCGGCCGTAATGAAGCCGATCTTTTCTTGATATGCTCAGGTGAGCGACACTTGGTGGTACCCTTGATATACGTCCAACATGCAAATCAGCTCGCACCCTGCAGTGGAGTCTACCATCTGATCAATCCGAGGCAGCAGATAGAAATCCTTTGGGCATGCTTTGTTGAGGTCCCAGAAGTCGATGCAGACTCATCACTTGTTGCCCAGCTTGGAGACCAGCCCGACATTTGCGAGCCAGCTCGGGAATTGAACTTCTTGTATGTGGCCGGCCTCCAACAGCTTCTCTATTTATGCTCGGATGATCAAGTTTTGTTCGGCGCTGAAGTCTCTCTTTCTCTGCTTTACCGATGGAGCGTCCGGTTGGATGTGAAGTTTGTGTTGTGCGATGCTCGGGGAAATGTAGGGAAGCTCGTGAGTCGACCACGCGAATACATCGTGGTTTTGCTGTAGGCATGTGATCAGCTCCGCCTTCTGCTCGGCTTCCAGATCGGATGCTATGAAGGTTGTTGTCTCTGCTCGGTCGGGATGGATTTGGACTTCCTCCTTTTCTTCGTAGGCGGTTTTTCGGTGATGGCGCTTACCTCTAGCCGGGGAGATTTCCGAGCGGACTTGGCCTCGGTCTTGACCATCTCGACAGAGCGGCCAACTGGTCACCTTTGACTTCCTCGACTCGGTCGTTTACTGGGAATTGATCTTTTGGCAATAGGTTGAAACTACTGCTCGGAACTCATTAAGGGTCGGTTAGCCTAGGATAACGTTGTAAGACGTCTACCATAATGAAATTTGTGGTTCTGGTCCTCCTGAGCGGCTCTTCTCTTAGCGATATGAACAACTTGGTTTGGTCGATTGGCAAAACCTTGTTGCCCGTGAAACTGTACAGTGGGGTCTTCATCGGTAATAGCTCACCTTGGTCGATCTGGAGCTGATCGAAAGTCTTCTTGAAGATTATGTTTACCGAGCTCCCAGTGTCAACAAAAATTTGGCGAATGGTATAATTTATGATTACCGCTCGGATGATAAGGGCGTCATCGTGAGGACCTTCTACTCCCTCTAGGTCCTAGGGTCCAAAGTTGATTTCAGGCCCGCTCGTCTTCTCTCGGCTGCAGCCAACTGCATGGATCTTTAGTCGTCGAGCGTATGTCTTCTTGGCTCGATTGGAGTCACCGCTAGTCGGTCCGCCGGCGATGATGTTTATTTCTCCCCGAGTGACGTTACTTCTGTTTTCCTCCTCCAGAGCAAATGACATGTTTTGTTCACACAAGGCTCGGGGATGATCAGCATTTTCCCTTTGCTGATGGTGTTGTTGTCGTTCGGGTGATCTTCTTGCATCTTCCCGTCGCTCGACAGATTGATGCCCGTGTTGCCGGTTGGGAGAGGGAGATCGGCGGTGATATCCTCTTGGAGCTGGTCTGGCGATCGACGTTAGGTCGCGACAGTCGCCTGTGTTGTGCGACGCCGACTGGTGGAAGGAACAGAACATGAGCGTCTATACCTTGCCCTTGTACACCTTTTGCTGTTCGGAAGCCACATGTTGCATGGCATGCGCTCTCGCCTCTTGGTGTGGCCGCATCCCTTTGACTCTGGATCCTCTTAACGGCTGGTGGTTGCTCGGTTGCTGGCGTTCGGTCGGCACTGAAGGTTCGGCTGGTTTCTCCTTCCTTCTTGTTGTCTGTGCTTCTTCCACATTTATATACTCGTTAACTTTCTTAAGCATGTGGTCGTAATCTCGGGGCGGCTTCCTGATGAGTGATCGGAAGAAGTCTTCTTCAACGAGCTCCTAAGTGAATGCATTCATCATGGTCTCAGATGAGACCGAAGGGATATCCATGGTTACATGGTTGAAGCGCTAGATGTACGCTCAGAGAGCCTCTCTTAGTCCTTGCTTCAAAGAAAACAAACTGACGCTCGTTTTTTGGTAGCGTCTACTGCTCGCGAAGTGGTGTAGGAAGATGTTCGGAAATCCTTGAAGCTTTGTATCGATCCGTCCGGTAGTCTCCTGAACCAACGTTATGCCGAGCCGGAGAGCGTGGTGAGGAAGACTCAGCACTTCACCCCATCTGTGTATTGGTGAAATGTAGCCGCATTGTTGAACTTACCCAAATGATCATCCGGATCAATCGACCCGTTATACTCTCCGATCGCCAGTGGAGCATAGTGTCTCGACAGTGGGTCATGCAATATTGCTTCGGAGAACTGGCGATTAATCCGTTCGGGGGACACATCATCTCGGGGCGCCTTCCCTTTCCGTGCGTCCCGAACAGGCGATTCGATTGAAGAGGATCTTCGTTCTAGATTCGCCTAAGTGATTTCCGAGGGCGTTTGGAACAGAGTCGATGGAAAGGTATCGGCGGTGGTGGTGCCACCCCATGCGTACCTGTCGGCCCTCTATTCTGTCCCCAGATAGAGAGTTGCTCCAGCCGGTCATCATGCGTCACTCGGCCTCTCGATGCTAACGTTGCATGTTGGGCCAACCGATCGGCGAGTGCCTTTTGCTGCTGCTGCTCGACTATCTTTGATGCTCGAGCTTGCGTGAGCATGTCGAGCTCCACTTGGGTGAGCGCCACGGTGTGAAGTCGTCCAGCGTCCTCCATCTTCTGAGCTAGGATGCAGGTTGCATTCCCATAGACGGCGCCAAATTTGATCATGTCCGAAAGTCGAGCCGACGGATGCTGGGGATGTGGCGCTCCTGTTGACTGTGCGAAGACTCTGAGCGAAGCGGATCTGCAACCACAAGCATGTCAGTGCCGAGCTAGGGAAGGGTTCCCCGGCGTTGGCCCTCCGACGCTCAAGTCAGTCACCGGCGATGTGAAAACAGTAGAACGAATAAGTAGAAGAACAGTAGCAACAGTAATATGTGTATACCTCCGACAAAACTTGAACCCCTTTATATAGGGCTCCTGTAGCACGTATGCACGCTTCCCAAGATGTGCACACTTCTCGAAGCTTTCCTTGAAAAGATATATCAATAAAGTGTCCCTGACACAATACCTCAACGAATTGAGCACGTCTCTGATGTGACAGTGGAAGCTTCCATCGTACGATCCTCTGCCTGACCATGCCGCCAACCATATCATCTGTCGGGAGCACAGGCTCCTAGAAGGATGTCATCAGATCCTCCTTTTGTCCGTTACTGGGTCGAGCGGGTAAGTCGTTCGGCCAACCATCGACCGTCCGGACGCTATCGTTCTCGGGCCGAGTGGGATGGCCGCTCGACCGACCTTCCACTGTCCGAGCTCCGCTGTTGTGCCGAATGGAGCTATGTTTGAATGTAGCCTACTTGGTCGCGTCCCCGCTTTGCTGGTTCTGAGGCTTGATGTAAATCCGAGCGGGCTGGCCACTCGGCGTGTGTCTAACCGACACATGCTTTTCTGAGCGTCAGAAGCTCGGTTCGTGGCCGAGCTATGATGATGTCGAACCGGACACTCTTTATCCCGGTCGGGCAAAGGGGGTTGCCCAACCAGTCAATGATGTAAGAGAGTTGACTACACCTTGACTTTGACTTCCACCGTGGCCTTACCCCTCCTTGGGGTAGGTCCCTTATCCCCGCATCATATAGAATTTAAATTATCATTACCAACACTTTTTGAGGATGATCGGCTTAGGCTCGGTGTTGGATAGCTCCTCAGCAATAATCGGACGTATCAACGTCGTAGCGGAGCAACAGCAAGAAGCCGGAGCAATCAGAAGTTCAATCAGACGCATACAAACTTGTAGGAGAGTTGATATTAAAGTCTTGGTCAAACAGCTCCTTTATAGAATGTGGAAGGTGTCTTCCATAGCGCTAAAGGCACATTCAATGTGTAAAATCTGATCCCCAACAGTTCGCCCTTTATCGTCGACGAAATCTGATTTTATCCGATGGAAGGTATCTTCCATGAACAGTACTCAAGGCGCCTTCAAAGCTCCCAAAGATGCCTCGGGTATTGTTCACTTAAGACACTTTGTACTCCTTTTATCCTGTAAAATGTGTTAGTCTAATACTAAAATATCTAACCTGTAAAACAAAGTTAGCACAATACTAATTGTAAGATCGTTGCACTAGAGAAGGTGAATAGTACTCGTGGCTTTCACGTTTGTATAAAAACGTTCGAGTTAAGACACTGCGAAATAAGAAAGAAAAGAAAGAAAGTAACAAAGCAATCGTGAACACCAAAAGTTACTTGGTTCGGACGTGAGAGTATTTTTGATGGACAATCCACTAATTAATCTAAAGTTACAAAGAGATTTTCAATTGTAGTACAAGTAACTATTAAATAAAACAATACCGCCGACTTGGAGAAATAGATCTTCAACGTAGTAGTCATCTGAGCAGCTTCAGGCGTCGAGAGGCTTTATCGAAGTAGCACGCAAGTGCAAAAGTCATTCTGAATATTGTTGTCAAGCTCCTGGTCGAATGCTGCTTATATAGGTTATTCCAGACGCCTAGAACCCCTCCAGGCACCTGGACCACATGTCCCACCTAATCGACGCGCTCCATGTAAACTTATGGATGATTTTTCGAGTCTGGTAGTCTGGACCGAGTCCGGGCGGGCGCCTGGACTGAGTCCGGGCGCTCGAACCGCCTGGCCACCTCCCGCCTGCCCGGGGCGAGCCTGGTCCGAGCGCCTGGACCAAGTTTTCCATCCAATTGATTTTCTATAAAACAAAATTAGTCCAGACAATAAACAATATATATATATATATATATAATGTGAATTTGACAGTCTTTAACTGTCCGATTCTGACTTAGGTCAAACCGACACTTACTGTTCCCTCTTCGGAGGAATGCGTCCTCACCTACTCCTCTCAAGAAAATTTACATTTTGCCAGATCGGTCCTTCAAGTCATTTAGACTTTTACTCAGCATCCGAAACTGATCGTCCTTTCCACGACCCGTCCAGACTTCCACCTAGTCTGCGACCACCAAGATTTTCACCTACAGTCCCCGACTCTAGGATTTCATCCAAGGTGCTCGACCCGCCAAGACTTCTACTTGCCTAACTACGGTTAGGACTTTTCAGCACCTAAGGTTACCTCCCCCTATAACTTAGGATTACCTCTCCCTAGGATTTTCCACCTTTCTAAAATCCACTAGAACTTTTGCCTAAGAACACTTAAGACATCCTGCAAGTTTATTCAACTTTGTTAGATAACAAATAACCTTAACTTTATACCCTTTACCCTAATCAAAATTTAAATTCGATCGTCTGGTACTCTCTGCACCAAGACTAATAAGTAATAATAATTAATTCTTGTCCTTCCATAACCAGGAATTAATCAATGTCTCAATTTAAAAATTTAAAATGAAACTAAACTGGACCAACGCCTAAAGTCCAAACTTGGACTCGTCCACGCCAAAACTCTCTCCTCCAATGACCTACCTTCACTTATCAATTGATAATATTTTGACTAGCCTATTGACTCACTAAATCTTTGCACCAATTGTCAGGTCCGTAGACCCAACTAGATTTCAACCAACTGCCAAGCCCGGTGAACCCAACTAGACTTCGAGCCATATATCAAATCGTCCCTTTGATCTATTTAAACTTCGCACCAACTATTAGGTACTCAAAACTAGTTAGGTTTCATCCTAATGTCAGGTCTCCTAGACACGTCAATCTTTACACGTTCAATAAATGCATTAGATTATAAAAATACCTAACTTAACTCATTTATCATTCATTAAAATCTGAATTATACCGTGAGTTAGACCATTAATGCATCTTACTCCAACACTTATTCCTACATATCTATCTTGGAGTCAAGGGCCATAGGAAAATTTTGATAAATTCCAAAGCAATTCAAGAGCAATTAGGAACATACTACCACTGTGAATTATCAATGTAGATTTGAGTGGGTGGGGGTGGTTCAGTTATCTCCTCAACAGAAACAAAAGGCAGAGAGGCATCAGCAAGTGCTGAAAGTGTGTTTAAGACATCATTTGTGTCGTCCAAGTAATACCGTGCCTTGCTTGGTTTTTGGCCAACAGTGCAACCGAATATTGCCTTATTTGAAGCTACCATGTTCTTTGCTACTACGCCAGCAATGCCTTCAAACATGTCCTCATCAGACCTGTCATCACCAATACACAGCACAAAATCAGCTGGTCTTCCCTTTGCAGCCATTGATGACAGAGTTTTATCTGCTACTATGCCTTTGCTAACTCCCTGTAACAGAAACAGCAACACAATAAAATGTAGTAAAGATAACAAGGCAAGAATTTGCAAAATTGTAAAGTCAAATAGTAGGTTCCAATGGTAGATAACACTAGGAATATAACCATGAAGCCCTAGGGATGCAGCATTTCAGAGTAAATGACCTAGCATAGAGCATATTTGAGATTTGTCATTTTGACATGCAACTAGTACACTAGGAAAAAGCATACCTGAGGTTTCACTTCAACGATAAACTTGCCACTCTTCACGGTGACTGGTTCATTTGCAAGTACACTCTCTAAATGATCAAGCATCTCCTTCGCCTGGGAAGACCCAAAGCCAGGATCAGCATCCCTATGGTGCCAAACTAAAGCACTTTCTTTGGGTTCAATAGAAGATCCATCAGTAGACTCCGTATACAATTTCATCACTGGTTCAGCAATCTGCATCCATGCAAAATCAGTGGTTTGGTTATGGGTTTCCCATTCTTCATCCTGAGTCCACCTGCATATATTGAGATGGCACAAGCATATTAATAATACTACATGAGTGTATTTTTTTTTCTTCCACTTTTTAAATGGCATACATACAAGCAATGTAGAGCATCAGAAACCATGTTTTTTGAAATTACGAAATATTTGCTGTAGCATATAGTGGAAAGGAATAGATTCCTCTGTGTGGTTACTGGTGATTATAAATGTTTTGACTATGTAACACAGCATTCGAAGACATCAAATAATTGTTCATTACTTTGTTGGAGAACTTAAATGTAGCTCAGCTTCAAATTGATGGGTGTACTGTTTGAATTATAAAGCATGGCTTGTTGTACCATGTATCTCAACTATCATGAACTAACAAGTCTTTCTACGAATGTCTTATATACCTAGCATAGAACTTTCTATGCATTGTTTGAACCTGTAAAGTACCATGTTGCATGTAATTCTTTCTTTTCATGCCAACACTACCTTTTCCTCTCTTCTCAAGTGTCATATTTGCCAATGATCTCTTTTCAAATGCACTGTATAAATAGCAGATAACTCTGTGTACTTCATGGTGAATGATCCATTATCATAAACACCACGAATAACAAAAGAATGAATAACAAAAGAAATAACCAAATTTATTAGGCTATTTATGCAGTCATACGCCCAATGATGTAATCCCTAGATTTGTTAGGTCAGTCTTTCAAATGGAATGTTCTTAAACACTTTTAAAAAGTTAAGAATAGCAATAATTGGAATGTTGAATAGCATAAGAGAAGAAGAGAGTACCTAATGAAGTATCCATGTTCAGCTGCAATTCCAAGTTTCTCGCATGGTGAAAACCAAGCATCTAGACTCTGTCGGCCTCTTCCACTAACAATAAAAACAATATTGTTCTTATCTGCACAAAGGGTATTGACTATCCTAATAACTTCTTGATTAGGCTTTTTGTTAATGGATGTTTGTGACATTAATGTTCCATCATAATCCAACAAGATAGCCCTACTCTTAGCATTTGTATAAGCTGAGACCAATAGTTCAGCATCAAGCTTTCTAAAGTTGGGATCCACCGCAATGACCCTGAATCCAAAACCGAGACCTATTCCCCAACAGTTCCTCCTGAAATTGTCCTTGCAGGTTCTCTCCAAGTCCTGCATGAAGCTCTTTGACCAATAAGCAACATCGTGAGTGTTAACATAGCGGTAGTGTTTCTCATGCCGCAATTGCTTCTCGCCATCAGAAAGAGAGATAGCCTCATTCATCGCTTCCCCTGTGGTCTCTATATTCCATGGATTGACTCGAATCGCACCACTAAGAGACGGAGAGCAACCAATGAATTCCGAGACAACCAGCATGCTCTTCTTTGGCTCATTTGGCACTGAATCTCTGGCGTCAAATATCCCTTGTCTGCAAACAATGTATTCATAGGGAGTTAAGTTCATTCCGTCCCTAACTGCAGTGACTACCACGCACTCAGCAATAGTATAGTAAGCAATCTTCTCAATGGCCGACATGGGCCGCTCAATGAGAACCACTGGCCTGTACCCTTCGTGACCAAAGGTTGTATTGATCCTTTGACAGCTCTCCTCAATCTCGACCAGGATCTCCTTCAGATCCTTTCCTTGTGCCCTTGCCGGATTGACAATTTGGACAAGAACTGCTCTACCCTGCCACTTGGGGTGAAGCTTTAGCATGTGCTCAAAAGCAAGCAGCTTGAGGTTGATCCCTTTGAATATGTCCATGTCGTCAACGCCGAGGAGGACAGTTTTTCCGTCGTACTGTTGGCGAAGTTCGTTGACCCGCCACTCCCTGTCGGGGAGGCGGAGCATGGACTGGAGTTGGCCCATGTGGATGCCGACGGGTAAGATCTTGATCCCGATGGTACGGCCGAAGTAATCGAGGCCAATGTAACCGCGCTTGGACTGGTACTCGATGCCCAGCATGCGGCTGCAGCAGGAGAGGAAGTGGCGGGCGTAGTCAAAGGTGTGAAAGCCGATGAGGTCGCAGTTGAGGAGAGCCTTGAGGATTTCCTCGCGGAAGGGGAGGGTGCGGTAGATCTCCGAGGAAGGGAAGGGGACGTGGAGGAAGAAGCCCATCCGGAGGCGGTTGAAGAGGCGGCGGAGAAAAGTGGGGAGGGCCATGAGGTGGTAGTCGTGGATCCACACGTAGTCCTCCTCCGGATTGATCACCTCGATCACTTTCTCGGAGAAGAGCTTGTTGGCGAGGACGTAGGCCTCCCAGAGGGAGCGATCGTAGCGGCCGCCGCGGGAGGAGCCGGCGGAAAAAGGGAGCAGGTAGTGGAAGAGCTGCCATAAGCGGCGCTTGCAGAACCCATGGTAGAAGCGGTCGTGGAGATCCGGAGGAAAGAAGACCGGCACGCATTTGAACCGCTCAAGCAGCGTCTGGGCGACGTCGTCCTGCTCGTGAACTTCGACGTCGACGCGAAGGGTGCCGACGTAGAGAACCTCCATATCTTCCGGGAGCCCGTCCTTGAGCTGGAGGAGGAGAGAGTCCTCGTCCCAGGCGAAGATCCACCCGCGTCCGTCCAGCCGGCGGCGGGCGAGCACAGGGAGCTGGTTGGCGACGATAATGATCCGCTCCTGCGCCTGCGAGGACTGCACGTCGGAGGCCACGCTGCTGGCCCGCTCCTCCTCCTCCTGCAGCTCCATAAGCGTCCCCGGCACCGTCATCACCCGCGGCATCCGCCGCAACCCTCGCCCCCCTCCGCTCCCGCCCAGACTCAGCGCCCCAAAGTTCCCCGCGGCCAGATCGAGAAGGTTAGTATACGATCTGGACATCATCTTGCCCTTCAACCGCTTCTTTCCCTCCACCGAGCTCGGATCGGGAGCGAGAAGCCCTAGAAGCGAGTGAAGGAGGAAGCAAAGGCCGCGATGGATGCCCGTGACGGTCGATGGGATTGGATAAAGAGAGGGAAGAGATTTGGGTCAAAAAGGCAATGCGAGAGAAAATATTTTATATCCTGAAACTTTTTTATTTTACTCCTCGGTTCTACTACATTTACAAAATAATATTTTCTAAAATTTCAAAATCAGTACAATCTCGATTAACAAAAGGTGGGCTTCAATATGTCATTTTGCAAATTTAAAATTTTATAATATTTAAGGGTTTATTTTTGCACTTTCACCCACAAATTTGTTAAATTTTAGTTATAATCACACTATAAATAACATAACAGTACCCCTAATAATTAAATTTCTTTTATGTAATTAGCCACCAGAAATATAGCTTGAGAAAACAACCCCATCTAAAATTTTAATTTAAAATTTATTTGTTAAAAAAAAAAAAAAAAAAAAAAAAAAAAACTCTTCTATAGGTAGTTCATAGTTTGGTGATAAGTTGATGTCGTAGAAAATTTAAATCACGTGCTGAAAATGTCAACTGACTGGAGAGTAGGCCCAAGCTTTATTGGACCACTGGATTATTTCAAGTTATCATTGTTTAAATGGGACGGATTTACAGTCTTGGGATTAAATTTCAATGAGCGTAAAATGTTTTGTTGGTCGTTTGATCTTTCTCACGTAAAGGGCCAACTAAAATATAGTGGATGTATTTAAATCTATTTCATATGAATGGAAATCAATTCATTAATAAAAAGACTTTATTAAAAAAACTAAAATAAATTTAAGATCAATTGTGATCCTGTTTGAAAACATGAAGTTGAAAAATTAAAAGGTAGTGACTTGGTTGATCAGATATAGATTTTATTTCGCTCTGTAAAATAGAGGACGTCAGTGCCAAGTCAATGAAGAGGTCTCTGACATTGATCCTCCGATGCTCAAATCAGTCACTGGAATGTGGAGAAAAACGGAGTAATAGTAGAACTCAAGAATAATGCGTACCTCTGTCGGTGATGGACCCTTCTTTATATAGAGCTCCGGTAGGCGACATGCATGCTTTCGAAGGCATGAGCACGCTCTCCAATATATCTTATGAAAAGACATGTCAGAAAAGTACCTCTGATATCATACCTTAACATGACATACATATCCCAGATAAGATAGTAGAAGTTTCCGTCGTACGATTCGCCTGTCGATCATGCCTCATATCAGCGACACTATTTCCCAAAAGGATGTAGAAAGATATTACATTAGTCCCGTTGCTAGGTCAAGCGGGGGTAGCCGCTCGGCTGGGACCCCCTCCCCCGCTCTAACGACCTCATGTGGCCCTTCCATGCAGTAACTCCGTAGTAACATGTCATCCCCCGTTCGGACTAGCTATACGGTCTCCCTTGATGTCCTGCTACATCTTATTGAGCGTTGGCTGTCCTACGTGTCATCTCGAGCTGGACGGGTGGCTTGCTCGGACATGTCTCCCGTTGGTCGGACCCTGACTACCTAACCGGTCATTGTCATTATCTTCCTTTTGACCCTTTGGCATCCGAACATTAATAACCTTCTTGACTTTGACTTCTACTCTAATAATTGATTTCGTATCAGGTAGGTCTCCCTCTATCATCCTATCAAATTGAATAAAAAAAAAAAGACAAGGAGGTTTTAATCTAGTCTTTTTTTTCTAGAAGTTTAGTTTATAATCTTCAAATACTATGTCACAAAGTGCTCTTCTATATTGTCACTCTTTAATCTTTATTGTCCATCAATGCCTTATTGCTACGTTGTTGCAATACCACACAGAACATGAATCTCATTGCATAATCATCCCAGTTATTAATAAAAAAAATATTTTTTAATTGATATTAGATATTTAATTTAAATTGACTAATTTTATTGACTATCCTAGTAGTTTAGGATGAGATAGGAATCAATAGCCTTGTCAAACTTACTACCATCGTAACTTGATCGTTATCTAAATTTAGGCAGCCGTACAATATAGAATAGAAAAGTCATTATCGCCTTTATAAAAAAAAAAAAGAAAGACAATTTGGCCCTTCTTAGAGGATTTGCTCGCCTATAATACCTTCATCAACTCCTCCTCTCCTTAAATTAATAAGAAGATGATAAATCATAGATTACTATTTAGCTATTAATACAGATAACTAAAATATATAAAAAAAATATATTCAAACATATTAAATATTAAATTTTGATCTCAAAATTTTATATGATAAATGTTTTAATCATTGCACCACTAGACCTTTCTTTCTTCTTTATCAGTTTTTACCAACGAGTGTTCAATATTTTATATTTTTACAATGCACAACAATTTGAATTCAAATTTTTATAGAAGTGATAATTTTTTATATTGCTAAATATTTTTTGTTATATTTTTATTTTTGAAAAAGATTAAACAAGCTCTAATTTAGACATATACAATTATATCTACAGTTAAAAAATAATATAAAATTTTAGTTCTTTTATTTACCCGATGTGAAAATATGAAATACTATCAAACAATGCTTCATCAGTCAAAACGCTTCAAGATTCCATCTAAATTTGACAAAGTCAAAATCTAATCCCAAAACAAGTTTTTGGTTTTAAAAATAATAAAATTATCATACCTAATTTGTTTTTCTGTTGGATTGTCATCCTATGCTATGCTTAAGAGTTTCAAATAGTACCATTTGAACAAGAATAGATTGAGACATACAAGAGTTTCGCGGTCCATGGATCAAGCTAGGGACAATATAACATGTGATCGGGTCAAGATCAACTAACGTAATCTTACAAGATTAACTATTTTACCTTTGAGATATTAAAATTGATAAAATATATCTTTCCTCCTTATATTTTATTTATAACTTTCTAATACATTTTTTAGAAAATAATCAAAGTCAAACGCGACTCGGTCTCCTATAACTAATGAATAATGATGTTAGATTAAGGACAAAATGATAGTAGTTTAAAGTCATGCATGTGCTTTTGAACTTATACTTAAATTATTAGTCTTGAAAATAGATGATTTTCTGACCTGTATATTTAAAAATTAATTTTTAAATATTTCATTCTTTTTAAAATTGAATTGTTTTTTATTAAATAAGAATGCGACATTATAAGGGGAAAAAACCTTCAATCTTAAGATTGAAATTTTTTGGATATTTTTCAATGGTTATTGATTAACATGCCCCCAAAATATGCCCAACTAATCCATATAGTCTTCCACAGCCCATCACAATCCTTCAAAAGTTGGATGAGACAGGAGGGCAATAGATTAGGGTTGTGGATGGGTTTGGTCTCGTTTTGGATAAGAATGTGACTCATGCCTTTGGAGAAAATATGCTTTCTTTTTATATCATATAAATATTTCATGGATGGGGAATAAATGAGAATTTTTGTTGTGTCTGTAGGGGGCGAAGAGGACAAAAATAAAGTCAGGGTTAGGGTTGTTGGTGGTCCACTATATTAGTGCAATTAACTTCTAGTATATTTATTTATCAATATATTTAAGAGAGGTTGATCGGATAACTTATAAGAAAGAAGTCTAGTTAGATTAAAAATTCATTGGACAACTAATAAGAGAAAATTCTAGTGAATAAAGTTTGATGATGGAAGTTCTGATAAGTGAAGTTAGATAGTGAAAATCATAATGAGTGAAGATAGGTGGTGGAAGTCCTGGTAAGTGAAGTCAAGCTATAAAAGTTCTAATAAATGAAGTTAAACCCTAGTGAGTGAAGATAAGTTGTGAAAATTCTAGTGGGTGAAGTTAGATAATGAAAAGTCCTAGCAAGTAAAGATAAACAATAGAAAACTCTATGGGGAGGTAACCCTAGGTAATGAGAAGTCTTGAATGAGTGAACTCCAAGCATATGTGACCACGATCAATCAGACCAGTGAATCTTGAAAGCTGCTAACCTTTACCTTACTGTTTATATCTATTGTGCTAATTCAGTATTACAGGTAAGTCTTAGTTGATTAGATTGATCAGATACTAAGCAGTATCATAGAAAGTCCAAACAGATCAGGTAAACAACTAGAGAAGAGAGATCTAGTGAGGATAAGTCCTAGTGAGACTATAGGTGTTGATTCTAACTTAGATTCATTTTGAAAATCTTAGTTGAGACCAAGATTAGATCTTGGTTGTGTTAAACAAAATATAATTTATAATTATATTTATGCATCTGTATTAACTCTATTTTGCAAATAATTTTATTATTTGGACTAATATATTTGTTTACAAGAGTTAAATGTAAAAAAAAATAACTTCTTATGAATAGTACTTAAGGCACCTCAGATAATTAGAGGCACCTCGAGTAAGTGACTAAAGGCGCCTTGAATGGATAGAGGCGCCCAAGAGTGAATAAGCTGTGAATATGAAGTTTCAGTCATTAGAAGCGCCCTGAATTGATTAGAGGCACCTCGAAATTAATTGGAGGCACCCTCGGCTGAATGTAGGTGTCATCGAGTGGATAACAGTCGTAGAGTTCAAATTGGATTGGCATGATTGGAGGCACCCTGTTATAATTAAAGTTATCGAGCACCTCTATACTAAAGTGGTATATGAATGGCTCGAGTCGTCTCTCAATGAATATAACGATGGATGATAACCTTCGGATTGTAAGTTATTGCTTAGAGTTTTTTTTTTTTTTTGACATGAAAATGGAGGTTGTATTTGAATGTTAAAACTAAAAAATGAAATAGCAAAGCAAGTATAAAACTAAACCTAATTAATAAAAGGCAATGCAAATAAAAGAATTCTAGCCTAACCTGAACTATGATTGCACGGGAAGTAAAAACACATCTAATGATACGAAACTTAGAGCATATAACAAAACCTAAACTAATTACATTCAAATGAAAAACTTAAACATAATAGATTCAACACAAACAAAAACAATCGAAACAACTAACTAAGGAATTACCAAACTAAAATCTACTACTTAGAGAAACATTCCATCAAACAACTTACATTCATCATCCGGTTAGAACCAAATACATGAAACCTAAAACATGGAAGATAGAATCTATTATAATCAACAATCAAGAACTCATTCAAACAATTAGCACATCAAAGAGACAAATCAATTACCTAACAATAGATAAACCCAAACTCGACCAAGAGCAGATTGAAGCTCGGATGTGGTTGATCAGTTGACGGAGTCTTCTGCTAGAGCTTGAAGAAGATCAGAACTGATGGAGTAGCTGTAGTGATGAACGCGGATCTGATCGGGAATCGGAGCATGTTCTGTCCAGATCTGGTCCGAATGAAAGAGGGAGAAGTTGTGGATGCCGAAATTGATGGTGTGCTGATGGAGATGGAGGGGCTTCTCCTCTTCTAACCTAAAGAGGAGATGATAGGGATGGAGACTGGCTGGATCTGGAAGCTCCGGTTCCTCCTCTTCTAACCACGAAGAGGAGGTTGGTGTCCTGCTTTGCGAAGGAAGGCTACTAGTTACTCCTCTTCTAACCACGAAGAGGAGATATACAAAGGTGGGAATGAATTGGAGAGGAGATGAAGTGGCCAGCCGACGGCGATGAAGGAGATGGGTGGCGAGCGTCGACCGTTGATAGAGGAGGCAGAAGGTGGTGTCGACGTCCGTGTGAGAAGTGATCGCGTCCCCAAAGAGATAATTTCCCAAGATCTGATCGAATGGCCAAGATTGTCCCAGATCTAGATGAATGGATGAGATCAAATCTGAGTGAATGGTCAAGATTGGCGGGAACCAGTTGAATGGTTAGGATGATTAGATATTAATGAACGACTCCGATCATCCCAAATTTACACAGATGGACCTAAATCAAGTAGATCTAGGGGTGATTGCGGATCGAGTTGGTTCGGTTATTGGGGTAAAAAACTATCCAACCCTACTAGATCAGATAATGTAATATCAGGACATATACCTGACCCTATATTTGACGGTTTTTATGTATCAGATATCCGACGAGTTATAGTTATTTGGATATCCGACCCTATATCCAATGAAATAAAAAATATAAATAAAAAACAAACTATTTTAAAATGATAATAGACATTACTCATTACATGTTATAGCAGCTAATTGGCAATAACTGCTACAACGTGTAGCAGCTTATCGGCAGTAGCTAAAACAACATGTAGCAGCTTATCGACAGTAAGAAAAATGATAATCCCAGTTAGTCTTATTGACTATCCCTGGGGTGAATAAAAATGATAATCCCAATTAACCTCATTGACTATCCTTAGGGGTGACCGACCCGACCCCATGAAAGTTTTCCACCTGTCACTAGGGTAAATCGGGAAGTGCACGCGACGGCTAGCTCAGAAACCCAACATCCTTTAGTTACGCCCCCCATTTGGAGGAAAATTTTTTACAAATACACCATAGATGGGGTTCAAACCGTGGGTACCTGGGTGACAACCTGCATGTCTTACTGCGACACCATAGCCCATGGCAGATCCAAACAAAAATTTAGAGGAGTGCTCAAAGAAGAGACTAAAAAAATATTTCTTACTATCAAATAAATATATCAAAAGATAAAAGTACTAAATTGATAATGAAAATGATACAAACATAAAAATATGAGCATACCAATAAAGTAATTATTTTTTGATACTTGAACCACTAGTATCAGATCTAGACATACAAACAAGAGGACACAACTGTATCCTACGAGTGTTCATTTGTTGAAAATGTTGTAAAATTTGTTCATTTTCAATTGTGGCAAAAATATCCTTCTCGATATATACTACCAAACTGGCATCCATCCCCTATCCTATTATGCAAATCAGTCATGATAATTTTCATCGCAGAAAAAACCCTTTCAACAAAAGCAGTTGCAACTGGTAAAACTAATGCTAAATCGATATACTAATGAAAAAATTATATTATTGCCCGTTTCAACCATCTTTTTAGCAAGACTTCCCAAATCTTCAATCATGAAAAATTCACCTTATACATTTTGAATGTAAGTCTCAAGTTGGTCCTCAAGTAATACACGATCAATCAATGAAAAGTTCTCCGGATAAAGTTCAGCAAGGTGAAGTAGCTTACTAATATCAAATTGAGAAAAAGAATCCTTTAGATCTAAGCAAACAATGCAAGTAAGTACCTCTATACTTGATTCTGAAAACTGATTATTCATCTCTGAAACCATTATATCAAGAAACTAATATTGTAACAATAAAAAAATAAATAAAAAACATTATTAGAAACTTAAAATTCAATAAAATATTTAAAAATAATACTTGACAAAAAATTTCAACACGTTAGTGATGAAAATTAGTAATCATTTGTCCATTACATCTACTGCGACCACGAGTTCTCATATTTTCTTCCATATTCGGTACTGGGATCATATTGTTACTACAAAATTTGTTGACGACGTACAAAAAATTCTCCCATCCTTCCTCTCTCAATTTTTGCAATATAACTTTCATCGTCTTGATCAAACTGACAACCAGTACAATGTTTTGATCCTTTTGTTGCAAGACAAGTGGCAATTCATTTGTGGTTTTCAATAAAGATTTCATCAAATGCATCACAAACACAAAATCATAACTCTCCATCTTATAAATCAAACTGGTGGCGATACCACTATTATTATCATTAGTACCATTATCGTACACATTTTCAAGCACTTGCAAATTGAAGTCTATGTAGACATCAAACGGACAATACTCATGTAATGTGAACCCCAATGAGTATCCCCTGGTCATTTTTGTTGGTGCAATTTTCAATAGGTCAAGGTTGACCTAATTGACCAAGCGTAAACCTTGGTCATGGTTTCGATGTTTGACAATACAGAAAGACATGTAGACATGGACAATGCAGGTGCAGTTGTCCATGCGGAGATATACTGATCAGGGTCTGATCAGGTTGGATGAAGAAGAGTCAAGTAGGTCAAGGTTGACCGGATACTTGACTGGGAAGTCCTAACTGGGATGTTAGGCAGTTCGAAAAGTCCTGGTGAGTGAAGCCAGGCAGTTCGGAAAGTCCTGGTGAGTGAAGCCAGGCAGTCGGAAAATCCTGGTGAGTAAAGCCATGTGAAAATCCTAGTGAGTGAAGCTAGGTGAAAGTGAAAGTCCTGGTGAGTGAAGCCAGGCAGGGGAAAGACCTAGTGAGTGAAGCTAGGCAGTTTGGAAGTCCTGGTGAGTGAAGCTAGGCAGATGGAAAGTCCTGGTGAGTGAAGCCAGGCAGTTGGAAAGTCCCGGTGAGTGAAGCCAGGCAAGGGAAATCCAGATAGGTCAAGGTTGACCAGACATCTGGTGAAAAGTCCAAGCAGGGAGCTTGGCACGAGAAAAGTCCAAGTATGGAGACTTGGCACGGAAAAGTCCAAGCAGGGAGCTTGGCACGGGAGAAGTCCAAGTATAGAAGCTTGGCATGGGAAGTCAGAGAGAGCTCGGTAGCTCGGTAGCTCGGTAGCTCATAGCTCGGCAGCTCGCTCTCCGGACTAGGTCAGAGAGGGCTCGGTAGCTCGTTCTCTGGACCGGATGGAGTCGGAGAGGGCTCGGTAGCTCGGTAGCTCGGTATCCCGGTAGCTCGGTAGCTCGGTAGCTCGTAGCTCGGCAGCTCGGCAGCTCGCTCTCCGGACTAGGTCAGAGAGGGCTCGGTAGCTCGTTCTCTGGACCGGATGGAGTCGGAGAGGGCTCGGTAGCTCGTAGCTCGGTAGCTCATTCTCTGGACCGGACAAAGTCGGAGAGGGCTCGGCAGCTCGTTCTCCGGACTAGGTCAGAGAGGGCTCGGTAGCTCGGTAGCTCGGTAGCTCGGTAGCTCGGCTGATTGGTCCCCAAGACCGATCAGAACACTCCTGGACCTATCAGGAGTGTGCCTGATCGGTCCAGGCCCTAACCGTTGCGACACAACGGCTAGTTTATCTGTCTTCTTCTTCGTAGGTTATATATCAAGGTCGAGGGCCTCTACAGAAACACCTCTTCTTCCTACTAACTGCGACTTGAGCTTTGCTGAGCTCTCGGTTTGCTGAAGCTTCGCGTGAGCTTCGTGCTGGTTTTCTAGCTGCTGGAGCCGTGAAGCTGCTGCTTCATCAACGGACTCCGACGAGAAGGCAAGCAAGTGTGTTTACAATTTCTATTGTTCTTGTTTGTTTCCTCTATTGTTGTACTCCTCTGTTTTGCTGTTGCAAAGACTTTGTGGTGAGATTTCTCCACCCAGAAGGAGTTCATATTAGCCGGTTATCCGGGGTCTCATCCACCGACGGATTGATAGGCTTCGTCCACCTTACGGACACGCCGAGGAGTAGGAGTATCATCTCCGAACCTCGTTACATCCATCGAGTTTGAGGTTTACCTTCTTACTTTTCGTTTCTACGGTTTCATTTCCGCTGCGCTAACCCTAATCGTAGGAAGAAACGCGAAGGATTTGGGGCGGCTATTCACACCCCCCCTCTCTAGCCGCGACCATCGATCCTAACAAGTGGTATCAGAGCCAGGTTGCTCTTCGTCGGATTAACACCCGGGGAAGCACAAGCTAGAGAATGGATCGACTCGGAGAAGACATCATGATTCCATCCTTCTACGAGTGCTGTGACTTCGCGTATTGGAAGGTAAGAATGAAGTATTTTCTTATGACTAACCTAGCAAATTGGAATTGTATACAAGTAGGTTTTATTCCTTCGGTGGATAGAAAGGGAGAACTTCTCAAGAAAAAGAAGTGGACGAAAGAACAAATCCACCAATCCACAATCAACGACGAGGTAACGAAAATCCTTGAATTTTCATTACCTAGTGATATCTTGTGTAAGATAGGTAGATACAACAATGCCAAGGAGTTGTGGAACAACTTGGTTAAGTTCCATGAGGAGAGCTCCAATTCAAGTCATGAAGAGGAATCAAGTGAGCCAAGTAGCTCACATCATGGAGGTAAGAAATTAGAAGTTGAGGGCTACTCAACATCTATGGAAGAAGAGGAGGAGAGTTCTTCTTCAAGATTGGTGCAAGAAGAAGCTTCTACCTCCGGAAGGGATGAAGAAGAGAGATTACATCCATCCTCAACCCTAGGTAACTCAAGCGATTTAATTTCAAGTAAATTACATATAATGTGCTTTGAGTGTAGGGAATATGGGCATTACAAGAGTAAATGTCCAAAGAGGTTTAGGAAGACTCCACTGGCACCAAAGGTCAAGGAAGCCGGAGTCCCGAAACGCAAGGGCAAGGAGCACGTGGTGTGCTTCCAATGCAAGCGAAGGGGACATTATAGAAGTCAATGTCCGAGGGGGAGGCAACCTCACAAGGACAAGAGACCAAGCACATCTATAGGGGGAGCTAAGGCAAACCCTAAGGTATCCTTTAAGGCACATTCTTGCAATACTAGTAAGATGCATGCTAGTAGTTTGATTGCAATTGACAATAATGATAAGCATGATAATTATAGAAATCGATACACATGCTTAGGTGCCAAACATGTGAGCCCAGATAAGGATAACACTAGGAAAGCCAACCCTAGGATCAACTCGTCTAAGGTTAAGGGAAACCTAGATAGGAATCCCAAAACTACTAGACATATGTCTAGGAGTACCTCAAAGAAAAATGATAAATTAAAGCTTGAGGTATTAGAGAAAGAAAATCAAGTCTTGAGGTCAAGACTTGACTCTCTAGAAAAGGCTCTTGAGGATTTGACTCTAGGGTCTAGGGGTCAAAAATCCAAGTCCAAGGACAAGAAAAGTTTGGGTCACAAACCTAAGTCCCAAGTGGTCAAGCCCACTTATCGCAATGTTCCATTCGATTATGGAACAAAATCTAGAGCTAGGAAGACCATCACCAAGGTCACAAGGGGAGTCACCCCTAGAGTTGATCTTGATGAGTCCCAAATGACCAAGGTTTCAAAGCCTAGGAGGGTCATTAGGAGGGTTGCTAGGGAAGTCATCCCTAGTGAATATTTAGTGAACCCAATGAGCTCCAATATGTATTGGGTTCCTAAGAGCGTGATTCCATCACGCTAGATGGTTTAGGGTGTGCCAACCTTACTTGAATAGGTAATTAACCTAATCATGGCAAAAGGTGGCACTTTAGGATTTTTCAAGGTGTGATCAAGCCTTGAAAATGAAATGAAAAATTATTCCTAAGATAATTAGGATGTGCCAACCACATTTGAGGAATTTTCTAGAGTCAATGTAGTTGGCACATAGTGATCTAAAAGTCTTGAGGATATGATTTTAGGTCTATTACACTTAGGAATATAGAATTTATGGCAAAATGATCAAAATTATCAAAAATGGCAACTAAGGCTAGAATTAGGTATTTTCTATACCTTTATGTGCTATCTGCCATATATTGTTTGCCATATGTCATGTCATGACATCATATTTATTTTATGATCATTTAAAATGTCATGATAATGCTTAGGTTATTTATATGTCATGCTTTATTTAAGTTTCATACTTTATGCCATGACATCATGACATTGTCACATGTTATTATGTATGATATCATTTTATGCCATGTCATCATTTCTTGCATTTATAATCAATGAAATTGATTTAAGGTTAAAAACACAAATTTGATATGGAGATCAAATTGATGTTTAGAAAATGCATGAGACCTTAGTCTAAGATAACCTAAACTCATATCTCACATCAAAATTGACTTGGATGTATTTGATACACCTTAGATGTGTGTGAGATATTAGGATGATGAGTTAGGAACAAGGTGCATAGTTCTTGTACCTAGATGAGCCTAATTCAAAATTGGGGATCATAGGGAAAGCTTATGTACAAGTCATGTACATTTAGCCCTAAGATTATGATCCTAAATTGAAGGTTTTAAAATTATTTCAAAATTGATTTGAAAAACCTTGATGAAGCTTTTCTAATGATAGCATTCATCATTGAACAAGGTGATACAAAGATGAGTTAACTTTGAGCTATTTCAAAGACTTGTGAACTTTGTATCAAGATTGAAAAATGGAAGCTATTTTCATAGAAAACTATTTTTCCTTGATAGTATATGTTATGAGGAATGTATCCTCAAAGTTTTATAATTTCTGGAATTTTCTGAAATTTTGTAGGGGTTTCTGAATTTTGGAAGGAAATTCAGAAACTGATATCAGAGGTTGTGGACCAATCAGAAGGGAGTCTGATCGGTCCAGGCAGTTGTGGATCGGTCACTGTGAGCGATCCAGGGAAGACCTGATCGGTCTGGTGACCGATCAGGGCGTGCCAGTTTCGACTATGCTGTCTGAAATTTCAGCAATGAAGTTGGAGTTTTGGATTTCTAAAGGGTTGAAACTCTCCAAGACATTGTTGGTGCAATGATCAAGGGGGAGTTGACCTTTAGGGGGAGTTTTACCTATTGGTCAAGGGGAGTTGACCTTTTGGGGGAGTTGTCATGAGTGATATGGGATTATCACTAAATTGACTATTGACATTAGTATCAAGGGGGAAATTAAGGGTTTCAATGAAAGGTATGGGACTTTCATTAGGAAGAAACTCTTGACCTTGATTCACTCTTTTTGATGTGTGTCAAAAAGGGGGAGAATGGAGAATGTCTAGAGAATGTTCAAGGAAGAACATTGGAGTTAGTGGGAAGAGTTTGTTGATCACAACGAGTGAAGTTGTGAACAACGGTAACTTACTCTTCAGGGGGAGAGTTTGTTGATGTGTGCCAATAGGGGGAGAATGAAGGGTTTAAGTTAGGCCTTCATTATCTAAGAAGGAGGTTGTCTTCTTAGAAGGAGAATGTAAGGTTGTAACTTATGTTTTATTACCTAGTGGCATGAAGAAAGTTGAGGCTATTGGATTAGCCTAACTTAAAGGTATTGTCAAACATCAAAAAGGGGGAGATTGTTGGTGCAATTTTCAGTAGGTCAAGGTTGACCTAGTTGACCAAGCGTAAACCTTGGTCATGGTTTCGATGTTTGACAATACAGAAAGACATGTAGACATGGACAATGCAGGTGCAGTTGTCCATGCGGAGATATACTGATCAGGGTCTGATCAGGTTGGATGAAGAAGAGTCAAGTAGGTCAAGGTTGACCGGATACTTGACTGGGATGTTAGGCAGTTCGGAAAGTCCTGGTAAGTGAAACCAGGCAGTTCGGAAAGTCCTGGTGAGTGAAGCTAGGCAGTTCGGAAAGTCCTGGTGAGTGAAACCAGGCAGTTCGGAAAGTCCTGGTGAGTGAAGCCAGGCAGTTCGGAAAGTCCTGGTGAGTGAAGCCAGGCAGTCCGAAAATCCTGGTGAGTAAAGGCAGGTGAAAATCCTAGTGAGTGAAGCTAGGTGAAAGTGAAAGTCCTAGTGAGTGAAGCCAGGCAGGGGGAAAGACCTAGTGAGTGAAGCTAGGCAGTTTGGAAGTCCTGGTGAGTGAAGCTAGGCAGATGGAAAGTCCTGGTGAGTGAAGCCAGGCAGTTGGAAAGTCCCGGTGAGTGAAGCCAGGCAAGGGAAATCCAGATAGGTCAAGGTTGACCAGACATCTGGTGAAAAGTCCAAGCAGGGAGCTTGGCACGAGAAAAGTCCAAGTATGGAGACTTGGCACGGAAAAGTCCAAGCAGGGAGCTTGGCACGGGAGAAGTCCAAGTATGGAAGCTTGGCATGGGAAGTCAAAGAGAGCTCAGTAGCTCGGTAGCTCGTAGCTCGGCAGCTCGCTCTCCGGACTAGGTCAGAGAGGGCTCGGTAGCTCGTTCTCTGGACCGGATGGAGTCGGAGAGGGCTCGGCAGCTCGGTAGCTCGGTATCCCGGTAGCTCGGTAGCTTGGTAGCTCGGTAGCTCGTAGCTCGGTAGCTCGGCAGCTCGCTCTCCGGACTAGGTCAGAGAGGGCTTGGTAGCTCGTTCTCTGGACCGGATGGAGTCGGAGAGGGCTCGGTAGCTCGTAGCTTGGTAGCTCATTCTCTGGACCGGACAAAGTCGGAGAGGGCTCGGCAGCTCGTTCTCCGGACTAGGTCAGAGAGGGCTCGGTAGCTCGGTAGCTCGGTAGCTCGGCTGATCGGTCCCCAAGACCGATCAGAACACTCCTAGACCGATCAGGAGTGTGCCTGATCGGTCCAGGCCCTAGCCGTTGCGACACAACGGCTAGTTTATCTGTCTTCTTCTTCGCAGGTTATATATCAAGGTCGAGGGCCTCTACAGAAACACCTCTTCTTCCTACTAACTGCGACTTGAGCTTTGCTGAGCTCTCGGTTTGCTGAAGCTTCGCGTGAGCTTCGTGCTGGTTTTCTAGCTGCTGGAGCCGTGAAGCTGCTGCTTCATCAACGGACTCCGACGAGAAGGCAAGCAAGTGTGTTTACAATTTCTATTGTTCTTGTTTGTTTCCTCTATTGTTGTACTCCTCTGTTTTGCTGTTGCAAAGACTTTGTGGTGAGGTTTCTCCACCCAGAAGGAGTTCATATTAGCCGGTTATCCGGGGTCTCATCCACCGACGGATTGATAGGCTTCGTCCACCTTACGGACACGCCGAGGAGTAGGAGTATAATCTCCGAACCTCGTTACATCCATCGAGTTTGAGGTTTACCTTCTTCCTTTTCGTTTCTACGGTTTCATTTCCGCTGCGCTAACCCTAATCGTAGGAAGAAACGCGAAGGATTTGGGGCGGCTATTCACACCCCCCCTCTCTAGCCGCGACCATCGATCCTAACAGTTTTAAACTGATTTCCTGATTTTTTTTTTCTTTGCCATTAACAATATCTCCTTTCTCCAAATATTCTACAAGTCTATAATGTTCAAGTTGTCTAAACTTATCTTTTCTTTTGCATGAAGCACCAGTAATATTCATAATCATAGTAACATATTGGAAGAAATCACTCACAATTCGATTGCTTTTAATAACTGCAACAACAACTAGTTGAAGTTGGTGAACAAAACAATGGACATACCATATAAATGAATTTTCCTTCAATATTAGAGCCTTCAATCCATTATACTCACCTCACATATTTGAAGCTCCATTGTATCCTTGACCTCTCAATCTTAATAATAACAACTTATGTTTTGCAAACAATTCATCAATAGCCTTTGATCCTGTCTGAGAAGCCTGACAAAACGGAAAGTTGGGAGAAAACCTACTGCTGATGAAGAATAATACCTGTAGAATACCGATTCGAGAAACCCAAAGCGGATCTAGGAGAATGAAGTCAAAGAATGCCCTCCTTATGCGAAGATCCAAAGACGAAAGGAAAGCTTTAATGAAGAAAACCGAGATATGGAGCTTCCAAGGCTTCCTACGCACAAGAGACCAACCAACACTATTGTCAGTGACCTAAGACCGAGGTGGGAATCCCTGACTAGACCCTCCGACGCTCAAGTCAGTGATATCTCTTTTTTGTGTGGAAAACCAAAAAGAAGAAGAAGATGAACAGTAGTTGAAAACTAGGGTTGTCAGTGTGAGCATCAACGTGAGCATACCTGGCCAACGGAGAGGATTCCCCCTTTTATACCACTTCATATAACCTCCGTAGTCATGAAGTGGACCCCGGTTTGTTAGAGTTTGTTATGAGATGACGTAAGCCACGTACTTGCAGAAAATGACTTTTAAAAAATCTTTTTTGTACCCCAGATGTACCTTTTTTGTCATCTAGTACCTGCAGAAGAGTCTAGAAACATTCTTCCTGCCGAGTTAGTCAACCTGTTATACGATTACATAAAGCAAATATTTTCATAAGCTATTCATAAATATCCTTAAAATGTTTATTCTCGTCCTGTCCTATAAGTTATATTTTATCACCTTTATTTGGTTATCCTGTCTTCACTATGTTGTGGACAACCCGATATTATATTATGTTTTGTATCGGTCGGGATTGACCATAGGTTTCGTACAAGCGGGTTATTATTTTTATTTAACACATGTCCTCTTCGTCCGATAATATATTATAAATCCTGTACGGTCTTGTAGTTGCTCATTCTCGGACGATCATATACATCCGCCTGATATTAGTCTATATTCGCATGTGCTAGCTCAGACAATCCTGGCCGATATTGGCCTTTCTTTCTTAAGATATATCCTGACCGATATTAACCTATCCTTTCTTTAAGATATTGTCTCGGCCGGTGTTGACCTATATTTTCTTAAGTGTGTTAGCTCGTCCGATATTTGCCTATATTTCCTTAAGCATGTTGTCTCGGATGATATTAGCCTACCCTTCTCAAGATGTACTCCGACCGGTATTAGCCTATCTTTTCTTTAAGGTATTATCCCGACCGGTGTTGGCCTATCTTTTCTTTAAGGTATTATCCCGGCCGGTGTTGGCCTATATTTTCTTAAGCATGTTACCTCGTCCGATATTTGTCTATATTTCCTTAAGCATGTTATCCCGGACGATATTAGCCTATATTTTCTTAAGCCCGATATCTCGGCCGATATTTACATTACTTAATTCTGCTATCTCTTTTCTTTCCCCTTTTCTCCGGGGACCTACTAAAACTAACCCATATCAGTCTTCTTCAAAGAAATAGCAGAAGTGTTAGATACATATACAATAGCAAGAAATCTTTCAATAACACATCCATGTTTGTTCACGTATATTAAAACAACTCTCATTTGCTCTTTGACTGAAATATCTCGACATTCATCAACCATAAGAGAAAATATATTGTCTTATATTATTAAGAATGACATTTGTGACTTCAACAGCATAAGCTCATGTTAAATCCTTTTGAACTGTTGGAGACATCATTTGATTGTTTCCAGAGGCATTTTCATTCATTGTTTTAGCAACCTCGTCATTTCTTTGGGTATACCACTCAATCAATTCAAGAAAATTACCTTTATTTGAGAAATTCAATGACTCATCACGTCCACGGAAAGACAAACCTGTTGGTTAGTCCTAGGAAGATCGTACTGGTTCCACTGTATAAAAATTTTGTACAAGTGTCGAACCTTTCCTAAATAACCTATTGTGTTCTTTAGAAGTTAAATTAGGAATCGCAGATGGAACTTAACATCATTGATTCCAAATTTAACTTATCTATTCTTAATGGTTTAGATTTGAATCGCAAGCGGAACTTAACACTATTGATTCAAATCCACCTATGTTATTAATTCCATTAAATATTAATTTCCAAAATTGGCTTCCAGGACTGTATGACGAGACACATGACCTTCTTGGATATGGTAGCAACCACCACCGCCTAGACAAAGCCTTTTAAGGAAAGCTAATATTTAATTTCCTTAAATAACTCTAGGTTTAACCAAAAAAAATAATTGAATCACAAATTCAAAAAATAAAATAAAAGAAACACAACTTCGAAACAAATCTGAAAACTCTAGAATCATATGTCTCTTGTGTTTGGTATTTCCAAAAATAACTATACAAAGAAAACTAGTATGATGTCGAAAATAATTACTAGTTATACCTTTCTTTGTAAGCAAATAATCTCTTGATCTTCTATCGTATTCCTCTTCTTATCCCGGACGTTGTGTGGGCAACGATCTACCACGATGAGAATCCACCTAAGTCACCTTCTTCTCTAAGCAAAATTTGGCCATCATAATTCTCCAAGAGAAGTAGAGGTCCGACCACCACCATCAAGCTCCAAGGGATGCTAGAAACAAAAATTTCTTTCTCTCCTTCTTCTCCTAGCTAGAACCAGCCACCATTGATTGCTCTTGTGTTGATGCCGCTGACCACAAAGGAGGAAGAGAAGAAAAGAGAAGAAGAAGAGACCCTAGGGCCGGCCACACCAAGGAGGAAAAGAGAGGAAGAAAAAAAATAGAGTCGTTAGTCATGAAGGCACCTCTACCCCCTCTTTTATAATCCTTGGTCTTGGCAAATAAGGAAATTTTAATAAAAACTTCCTTAATTCTTTTGCCATGAAAAATAAAATTTAATTAATTAAAATTAAAAATCTTTTCTCACATATCATGGTCGGCCACTATAAACTCCAAAACAAGGAGAGTTTTAATTAACACAAGAATTAAAACTTCCTAATTTGTTTCCAAAAATTTATAAAATATTTCTCCAATAATTTTTCCCTTCATGGTGATTTGTAAAAAGGAAATTTTATAAATTAAAATATTTCTTTTAAATATGTGGATGATTTCCAAAAAAGAAAGTTATCTCAAAAAATTAAAATCTCCTTTCAATCTACAAATAAGGAAAAATATCAAATCTTTTCTTAATCTTTTGTAGAAACTAATAAAAAAAATATTTAATTTTTAAACTCTCTTTCAAATCATGAACATGGTTAAAAAAGGAAAGTTTTCTTAAAATTAAAATCCACCTTTCAATCTACAAATAAGGAAAGATTTCAAATCTTTTCTTAATCTTTTGTAGAAAGCTATAAAAGGAAAGATTTAAATTTTAAACTCTCTTTTAAAACCATGGAATCCACATAAGAAAAATTTTTAAAATAAAATTACTTTTTGTTTTAATAGGGTCGGCCACCTAAGCTTGGGTTCAAGCTAGGGCCGGCCACCTCATGAACCCATGAACCATGCCTTTGGCCGACCCTAGCTAACTTGGTCGGCCCCTATAGGATGGGTAAGAAGGTGGGTATAGGTGGGTATCGTTGGTTGCTACTCAGAAAACCTAGAGGTTCCACTGTACAAAAATTTTGTACAAAGGTCTGAACCTTTTCCTAGCTATCATGTGTTCTTTTAAATTAAATTTTGGATCGCCTGCGGAACTTAACACGTTTGATCCAAAACTTAATCTATTTGTTCTTTTAGGTTTTGACTTGGATCTCCTGCAAAACTTAACACGTTCGACCCAAACCACCTTAAGTTATTAATTCCATTAAATATTAATTTCCATAATTGGTTCCCAGTACTGACGTGGCGAGGCACATGGCCTTCTTGGATATGGGAGCGACCACCACCGACTAGACAAAACCTTTTATGGAAAGCTAATATTTAATTTCCTAAAATAACTTTAGGTTAACCGAAAAGAACAATCAAATCACAAGGAAAAATAAAACAAAAGAACACAACATCGAAAAACATATTCGAAATACTAGAATCGTAAGCCTCTTGTATTTGGTATTATTTCCATAAATAACTAGTATGATGCGGAAAGGAAAAATTACTAGTTATACCTTCTAGAAAGACCTCTTGATCTTCTACCGTTTTCCTCTTCTAACCTCGGATGTTGTGTGGGCAACGATCTTCCGAGATGAGAAACCACCAATCACCTTCTTCTCCTCCTAGCTAGGTTCGGCCACAACAAGGAAGCTTTACCAAGGATGAAGAACAAAACACCAACCAAGCTCCAAGAGATGCAAGCTTTCTCTCCTTCTTCTTCTTCTTCTTCTCCAAGTAGTATCCGGCCACCACAAGAGCTCCAAGGGAGATGAGGGATTTGGCCACCACAAGAGGAAGAGAGAGAGAGAGGATGATGGCCGGCCACAACACCAAGGAAAAGAGGGAGAGAAATAATAGAGGTTCTCTCTCATGAAGGCACCCCCTCCCCTTCTTTTATATTCCTTGGCCTTGGTAAATTAGGAAATTTAATTACAATAAAATTTTCTTAATTTCCTTGACATGATTTAATTGAGAAAAATAAAATAAAATTTCGCAATTAAACTATAATGACCGGCCACGTCATGGAGGAATAAATTAGACAAGTTTTAATCAACAAATTAAACTTCCTAATTTGTTTCCGGAAATTTTAAAAATAAAATTTCTTTTCAAAAATCTCTTCATGGTTGATAAAAAGAAATTTCTATAATTTTAATTTTTCAACATGTGAATAATTTTTAAAGAGAAAATAAAATATCTCACCAATCTACAAATAAGGAAAGAGATCTAATCTCTTTCTTTAATCTTTTGTAGATCATTTACAAGAGAGATATTTTAATTTTAATTCTCTTTAATAAATTATATCTTCCACATAATAAAAATTAAAATTAAAATTCTTTTTTTTTAATTTAATATGGCCGGCCCCTTCTAGCTTGGGTTCAAGCTAGGGCCGGCCACCTTAAACCATGCTTAGGCCGACCCTAGCTTGATTCCAAGCTAGCTTGGTCGGCCCCCTTTAGGTGGGTATAGAAGGTGGGTATAGGTGGGTATAGTACTCTATAAATAAGAGGCTACGATAGGGACCGAGAGGAGGAATTGGTTTTGGTCTCCCGATAAAATTAAGCATCTCGTGTTCGCCCCGAACACACAACTTAATTTTATCAATAATAATTCATTCCACTAGAGAACTATTATTGAACTACCGCACCAATCCCAAATTACATTTTTGGGCTCCTTCTTATTATTAGTGTGTTAGTCTCCCTGTGTTTAAGATATCGAATGTCCACTAATTAAGTGAGTTACTGACAACTCATTTAATTAATATCTTAGTCCAAGAATAGTACCACTCAACCTTATCGTCATGTCGGACTAAGTCCACCTGCAGGGTTTAACATGACAATCCTTATGAGCTCCTCTTTAGGACATTATCAACCTAGTATCTCTAGGACACAGTTTCCTTCTATAATCAACAACACACACTATAAGTGATATCATTTCCCAACTTATCGGGCTTATCGATTCATCGAACTAAATCTCACCCATTGATAAATTAAAGAAATAAATATCAAATATATGTGCTTGTTATTATATTAGGATTAAGAGCACACACTTCCATAATAACTGAGGTCTTTGTTCCTTTATAAAGTCAGTATAAAAGAAACGACCTCAAATGATCCTACTCAATACACTCTAAGTGTACTAGTGTAATTATACAGTCAAGATAAACTGATACCTAATTACACTACGACCTTCTAATGGTTTGTTCCTTTCCATTTTGGTCGTGAGCTACTGTTTATAATTTATAAGGTACTGATAACATCATCTTCTGCATGTGACACCACATACTATATTATCTACAATATAAATTAATTGAACAACTACAATCAAATGTAGATAATTTGACCAAATGTGATTCTTTATTCAAAATAAATATTTACAAAAGCTTAGGCTTTCAGTATACACTCCAACAGGTATAGTACTCTATCATTAAGAGACTACGATAGGGACCGAGAGGAGGAATTGATTTTGGTCTCCCGATGAAATTAAGCATCCCGTGTTCGCCCCGAACACATAACTTAATTTCATCAATAATAATTCATTCTACTAAAGAACTATTATTGAACTACCGCACCAATCCCAAATTACATTTTGGGCTCCTTCTTATTATGAGTGTGTTAGTCTCCCTGTATTTAAGATATCGAATGTCCACTAATTAAGTGAGTTACTGACAACTCATTTAATTAATATCTTAGTCCAAGAGTAGTACCCCTCAACCTTATCGTCATGTCGGACTAAGTCCACCTGCAGGGTTTAACATGACAATCCTTATGAGCTCCTCTTGGGGACATTATCAACCTAGATTACTAGGACACAGTTTCCTTCTATAATCAACAAGTCACACTATAAGTAACACCATTTCCCAACATATCGAGCATTTTGATTTATCGAGCTAAATCTCACCCTTTGATAAGTCAAAAAAATAAATGCTAAATATATGTGCTTGTTATTATATTAGGATTAAGAGCACACACTTCCATAATAACTAAGGTCTAGTTCTTTTATTAAGTCAGTATAAAAAGAACTTACCTAAAATGGTCCTGCTCAATACACTTAGAGTGTACTAGTGTAATCTATTAGTCAAGATAAACTAATACCTAATTACATTATAACTATTCCAATGGTTTGTTCCTTTCCATTTTAGTAGTGAGCTACTGTTTATAATTTATAAAGAACCGATAACACGATCTTCTATGTGTGACACCACACACTATTGTTGGATCGTAAAACATCGATAGAGGGGGGGGTGAATATCGAGTTGAAAAATAACGAGTATAAACGCAGCGGAATAAGAAAATTGAACACAGTGGATTTACTTCGTTCGGAGCCTGTGACGACTCCTACTCGAAGGCCCGTACTCCGTGAGTACTTTCGTTGGGCAATTCACTAGCAATTCGAAATATAGATTACAAGTTAAGTACAATATTGCTAATAAGGAAAAATTACCGATAATAAAAAGACTTAGAACAGAAAGGAAAAGCTTGTCGGAGATCGCAGCGCAGCAGGAGCACAAGGAAGCAGATTCTTCGTTCTGAGAGTTGTGTCCTTGAAGCTTGCTCACCCCCTCCTTTTATAGCCCTTTGGAGGGGTCTCCAGAGCTTATCAGATCCCAAAAATTCGGATCAGATGAGGAGAGTTCGAATCTGGCTGATCTGAGTCGTCTCCAACTACTTGTTTGACACAGTCATCTTCCAAAGGTCATAACTTTTGACTCCGAACTCGGAATCAAGCTTTGTCAGTTGCTACGCGTGCAGAATTTGAAGCTCTACATTTGTATCTACAAAATAGAGTTAGAAAAATATATGTATAGACATGTTATATAGATTTATGAGTTAGGTCTTGTCTTTCCGAGACCAGAACCTAGTCAGGGTCTCAATTTAGAGATCCAAAATGGACCTAAACTGGACCGACGCCTATTGTCCCTTAACTGGGATGCGTCCTCACAGTCACTCTCCTCCAGAGACTTACCTTTACTTACCTGCCAGACGTTCGGTCAGCCCTTCGACCCATCTGGACTTTGTGCCAACTATCCGGTCAGCCCGTCGACCTAGCTGGACTTCATGCCAAGCGTCCGGTCAGCCCGTCGAAACGCTTGGACTTCGTGTCATCTATCTAGTCAGTCCGTCGACCTAGCTGGACTTCTCGCCAAGCGTCTGATCAGCCCGTCGACCCGCTTGGACTTCGTGCCAGACATCCGGTCAGCCCGTCGACCTGTCTGGACTTAGCCTGCATACTCGATCAAAGCATTAGATAACGACAAACCTAACTTAACATATTTGTCATTCATCAAAACCTGGGTTAAATCGCTAGTGCTAACCGCACCAACAACTATGTTATCTACAATATGAATTAATTGAACATCTACATTTGGTATGAATGTAGACACTTGACCAATGTAATTTCTAAATAAATGTTTATACAAAAGCTAGGTTTTTAGTATATACTCCAACAAAACCTTATTTCAAAAGAAAGCGTGTAACATCCAAAGTTGTCATTAATCGAGTGTGATATGCAACCTCCATTCCACGCCCCTGTGCTTGTAGCAAATGTGACACACTTTGTCGTTGATTTTGAAAAGCCTCAAGTTGTGTTCTTGCATCATTGTGAGCACTAGCTACACCACCAACATGCGTATTAAATACTTCCATTGCTTTTCTCCAATTAGTCATCCCTAAATTAGTAAATGCCTCATCTCTAACTCGACATCCTCTATGAGAATTTTTAAAGAGATAAAATCAAAACAAAAAGTTGCATCTTTTGATATGCAGTGCTCTAACCATGAAAATTTGTTAAACCAAGCAACTTGGAAACTTTTATGCTTTTTACCAAATTATATTTGGGGATAACTATGACCAAATGGTTGGCAAGGTCCTCTAATCAAATATTATCTTTGAATATAATCTCTAATAGAAACATCAAATTTATTAATTGGGTTGCGTAGCCTTGGGTCACTAACAACATCATTCGGGTTGAATTCAATGCGAGGATATTTTTTTTTTACTGTTTTCTTCCATATAATTCTCAGAAGACTCAATACTTCGTTTTAAAATTTTCTCCATAACTTATGTCAATTCATCAAAATTATTGATTTATGCAATCAACATAACAATTAAAGTACTACCAAGTATAAATCATGAAATTAGGAATTAGATGAAATAAGGAACAAGATTCACCTAAAATTGAAGGGATTTTACTTGTAGTGGAGAATCGTCGGCGGAGCACAGTGGTAGCGGTGTCAACCGAATAGGCGAATCGCAAACAGTAGTGGCGTCACTGGCGTGAGGCGTCGATGAAGTGAAGAGGCGCAAAGATGAGGGCAACGGTTTGAGGAGATCGGAGAGGGGGAAACAATGAGATCTCTTAGCGCGATTAGGGTTTTTTGTTTGAAGAAGAAAGGGTGGCTTAGAAAAAGAAGGTTCAGCTACTGGAAAAAGCTTTTGGAAAAAGGATTGAGAACGAGAAAGAAAAGGAAAGCTATTGGAAAAAGGATCGGGAATGAGAAAGAAAAGGAAAGGTGTTTTTAATGACACTTTTGAGAAATGGTCCAATAAGTTTAAAAAGGAGACCAGCTTATCGACAGTAGTTGCTATAAGTAGGGGTGATCATGGATCGGGTTGGTTCAGTTATTGGGATAAAGAATTATCCGACCCTACTAGATCAGATAATGCAATATCAGAACCCTACATCCAGTCCTATATCCAGCGATTTTTTTTTAGTTCAATTTGGGTCAGTATGAGCTGGTTTGTCTGTTTAGAGGGTTGACTGCTCAACCCTGTAGATCTTAATGAACAACTAGAATTAATTATATATTGTTGGTGCAGTTAGCACTAACAGTGTAACTCAGATTTTGATGAATGACAAAGTAGGTTAAGTTAGTTTCGTTGTGATCTAATACTTTGACTAAGTGTGTCGGAGAAGTCCAGCTAGGTCAACGGGTCGACCGGATAGCTGGCACGAAGCCCAGCTAGGTCGACGGGCCGACCGGATAGCTGGCACGAAGCCCAGCTAGGTCGACGGGACGACCGAATAGCTGGTATGAAGTTCAGACAGGTCGACGGGCTGACCGGATGTCTGGCAAGTAAGTTAAGGTAAGTCACCGGAGGGGAGTGACTTGGTGAGGACGCATTCCCAGTTTAAGGGAACAGTAGGCGACGATCCAACTTAAAATCATTTCGGGAATCTAAGTTGAGATCGTGACTAGATTCCAATCTCGGTGAGACGGAGTCTAATTACTACTCTATAATTATGCTAACACTTTATTTTGCAGGGTAGTATAAATTTCATTTGCCTCGGACTAACATTTTCTTGCAAAAAATTGAGTTGCTGGAAAATGGTGGTCCAGGCGCCCGGACTCCGGGCGCTCGGAAGGGATCCGGGCGCCCGAAGCTTCCTATATAAGGAGGCCACCACCTGAGCAAAAGACAACAACTTTTGCTACGATTGGCCTCATGTGCGATGCTTTCAAGATGCTTTTGCTACGCTACGAAGCTTCTCCGATAACCAACAATTTAGTCTTTACTCTCTTGTTGTCGATAATTTAATTTTGCAAATTCCTATACTCATTTTGTAAATATCTTTTCGAATTATTAGTGATTGCTCAACGAAAGCACTCAATGAGTACAAGCCTTGGAGTAGGAGTCGACGAAGGCTCCAAATCAAGTAAAATTAGTTTGTGTTAGCATTGTATCTTTCGTATTTCCACCGTGTACTCCACTCGATTTAATTATGAATTTTTTGAACGCTATTCACCCCCCTCTAGCATTTTCATGATCCAACAAGTGGTATCGGAGCAGGTACCACTCTGATTTGGTGCAACCACCAATCAAACAAAAGGGGTGAAATGCTTTTTTATTTTTTTCCGACTTTAAGTTTTTTGATACAAACTAAACTGATATCGTTACCTTTTTGGAATTATTTTTTTTAGTAAATTAAACTGAATTGGTGCAACACCAATTCAGTCTTAAATTTCCTTTTTCTCCCGCACTGCTAATCCAAGACCAAGTCTTGAGATTTTTTTATTGTTTCCTTATGTGCAAGATCAATGTCTCAAATCGAAGGTTTCAGCACAGTTCGTCCTCTTCTGTTCAATGGTGACGACTTCCTGATAGATCGATTAAGTGCGATAGAGGGGGGGGGGGTGAATATCGCGCTCTTTTAAAAACTTTTCTTTTTATATTTCAAAACAATTCGAGTAAGCAGCGGAAAATATAAAGAGATAATAAGTTCATTTACTTCGTTCGGAGCCTAGCTCGACTCCTACTCGAAGGCTCGCAATCCTTGACTGCACCAATGAGCAATCCACTAAGATTCTTCTTCCCGAAAATCTCGGAAAGAAGTAATGCGTATAAAATATAATAATATAAGATAGTAACAAGCATACTATCTTATATGAGTTTAAGTGCAATACAAAAGTAAAGTATACCGACAGTATGTGAAAGTTGAAGCTCGATCGGCACTTGCTTGCGTGTAGAAGAGTTGTAGAGCAGTAGCACAAACAATAGCAGCTAGCACAGAGATTGACTTCGAACTTGAATAGTGTTTTTTAGCCCTGGACCTTGAGCTCTCTTTTATAAGAATCGTCGACGTTCGGTCGACCGATCCCTGGGTTCGGTCGACCGAACCCGCTCCATTCCTTCTGTGCTGAGATTCGCTGAGATCTGATCTTCAAGCATTAACTGATCTTTAATGGTTCGGTCGACCGATAACCTTGTTCGGTCGACCGAACGATGGACTTTCCTTCTCGTCAAGATTCGCACTTAATGCTCCATTAATGCTTTTACTATTCAGTCGACCAAACCTCATTTTCGGTCGACCGATCATGCTGTGATACCATATTTGCGAGCCTGATCTGTTTTGCCATTTTTGCTTGTTCGGTAGACTGATAAAATGTCTTTTTTGATCGACCGAACCTCCTGTTCAGTTGACCGAACCCTTGGTCAAATGAAGCTTTCTAAGTGCTAGTCGCATGCCCGCTGACAGAGCCTGATTCTGAGTTCTGAGTCAATAGTTATGACTATTTGAAGTTCAAAGGGTCATATATATGATTCTGCAACACAAAGTTAGTTCGATATAATAATAATATTCCTGCAAAACAAAGTTAGCACAGTTATAATACATGAGTAGTAATATGCATGAGTATAACAATTAGGACTGTCTTGATCTCAACTTGGAAACCTTCCCGGTTTCTTCAGTTGTATCAGCGACCTTAGGTTGTTCCCTTCAGGAACCCGACCTCACTGTCGCTCCTCCAGTTATTTACCTCAACCTACCTGCCAAACGTTGGGTCCTCCAGACCTGTTTGGACTTTACTGTCTGGTCGTGACTAGGACTTTCTCGATTGAGTAAATAGCCTGCACACTTAACTAAATCATCAGATCATAACAAGACTTAAATTGAACCTTTGACAACATCAAAACTCAGGTTTGATTCTGGTGCACCTTACACCAACACTTCCCCTACTGGAAGAAGTGAATGAAGGTCTATCTGAAGACCGCCTTCGACCAGTGATTTAGCGTCACCAGAGGCTACAAGGCGCCTATCGACAACTCCAAAAATCCATTGGACCTGAAATAGTGGAATCCGGACATGAAGAAGAAAGCCCAGACGAACTTCAAAGCCCTCAACACGTTGTAATGCGGGCTAACGAAGGACGAGATGAACCGAGTGGGCCCGCACCAAAATGTAAAAGAACCGTGGGACAAGCTTATTGAACTGCACGAGGGAACAAGCGACGCTAAGGTAACCAAATGAGACATTTTATTAAATAAATTGTTTAATATTAAAATGAAGGAAGGAGAAACGACAAGTCAATTCCATGCAAGAATAAAAGATATTCTCAACGGGCTCCACACTATGGACTACTAAATGGAGAACCGCGACTTAATCAGGTACGCTCTAAACGCATTTCCTCGAAATGCATTGTGGGCATCCATCATGGATGCCTACAAGATTTCGAAGAATATTTCAAAGTTAAAGTTAGATAAGTTGTTTTGTGAACTTGAGTTACATGAGCAAACTAACGCCAGAACTGAGAAAGGTGTTGCTCTTTTTACAGGTTCCTCCAAGGAAAAGACAAAGACCAAGCCTGAACCTGAAGATGAGTCTGACCAAGATTCAGAAGACGAAGAGTACATGGTGAACTTGGTAAGAAAGATGTTCACTAGAAGAAAGAAAAACTTCAGCAAAAAAGACCTGCAGAAGATCAACTCCACCGACGAACCAAGAAATGTGACATGCTTCGGGTGCAACAAGAAGGGTCACTACAAGAACGAGTATCCAAAATTGAAGAACGACAAGTCAAAGACAACCAAAAAGAAGGCACTCAAAGCAATGTGGGATGAATCGTTTTCAGAGGAATCGAAGTCGAAGACTAGAAGAACCGGAGCTACCTCGCGCTGATAGCCCGCGAGTCAGAATCGGAGGACGAATCAGAAGACGGATCTGAACCTGAATCGAGTCACGAGTCCGTACTCATTTCCGAAGGTTCCAATGAGGTAAATTTTTATTTGAGCAGAAAGTTTTTTAAAGTTATTTCTTGCCTAAATAGAAAATTAACTGAACAAGAAAATCAAAATAAATTGCTCCTTGAGGAAAACCAACAACTCAAAGAACAAATTGCAAATTCTAATCCAAATCAAGTTTTAACACTCGAGGAGGAAAATTCAACACTAAAAGATGAAATTAACAAACTAAAAGGGCAATTAGAAAACTTTACAACTAGATTTAAAAATTTAGATCTTATCTTAAATAACCAAAAGGTTGTATAAATCTGGACTTGGACACAAGTCAAACTCAAATAAATCATTTATATCACTAATAACGCAAAATAAAAAAACAAACCAAAGCTTGGGTTCCGAAAACATGTTTAACCACGCAAGTAGGAATTAATAAATATTATGTACCTAAAAATAAAATATATTATGTAAAAATCCAAAAATCCAATTTAGAATTCTAACTATAAAATTAAATCAATTAAACCAATATCAAATAATAGAAATAACTATAGAACCAAAATAAAACCAAACTATCATCAAATTGATTACAATTATAAAAGTAATCGACATAAACCAAAATTAAAATTTAACTCAGATCAATAATTTAGGGGGAGACTTCAAACTAGTTGGCACATCCAAAAATAACCTACCCGGCAGGGTAATTAGGATTAGCTTAAAAAGGGACTAAGTTTAACTTGACCTACGGTACTAATAAAATTTTAAATGATAGTAGGTTAGGGAAGCTCAGTCTATGCATGTTTAAGAAGATATGGCTTCGACTTAGTGCATTTGGTTGAGTGGAACTAACTGAAGCTACCCCTTACAGATCCTAACCAGTTAGACCAAGGTTTTGTATTAAGTTCAGTGGATAAGACTATTTGGAAAACCTCGAACACATGATTACTCTAATGATGTCCAGGTGACTCACCATAACCCAAAAGTTTATACAAAGAATGTCTATTTGTTATGTCCAAAGCTAAATCTGAATCTAACATAAAGTTAAACCAAACCCTAAAAATTGAACTTAACTTCATCTCACAAAAATTATAGATTTCCCTGATTGAAAACATAAATCGGGTGAGATGACTAAGGACTTTAAATTAAATTAAATATAATTAAATTAAATTAAATTCAAAGTTTAATTTTAAAATTTTCTTAAAAATATTTTAGCTTAAAATTATTTTAAAAAACATTTTAATTTAAAACTTATTTTAACTTAAAAAATTATTTTAAAATTTATTTGAACTCAAAAAAATTACTTTAAAATTATTTGAAAAATTATCTAAACTTAAGATTTTCTTTTAAAAAAAATATTTTAACTTAAAATTTTCTAAAAAAAAAATATTTCAAAAATTAACTTAACTTAAATGTTTAACTTAACTTGAATTTGATCTTAAAAATTAACAATTAAAACTTAAAAATTAGATTAAAATTAACTTGAACTAATTTTTAAACTCCTACCTATTGTAGGAAACCAAGTGGATATTGGACAGTGTTACTCCAAACATATGATTGGAGATCATACCAAATTCACTTAATTAACCTACAAAAGCCTAGGAACCGTTGCCTTTGGAAACAACGACAAGCTCAAAGTAATTGGGATAGGTAATATTGAACTCAAAACCGATTTCATTATTAAGAAAGTTTTACTTGTTGAAAAACTCAAGTACAATCTGTTCTTAGTATAAGTCAACTGTGTGATTCTAGTTATAAGGTTAGGTTTCTTTCTAATGAATGTTTAGTTAAGCACTTAGATAACCCTACTATAAGCCTAAAAGGGTTTAGAAAAGACAATATCTATGCAATTCACCTAACATTTTCTTCACTCAAGTGTTATTTAACACAAAAAGAAGAAACATGGTTATGACATAGAAGAATGTCACACACAAACTTTAGAAATATAAGTAAATTAAATGGATTAGTTAGAGGCTTACCAAAATTATCCAATTTAGACTCAATAATTTGTAATGCTTGTCAACAAGGAAAATAGATAAAATCAACTCACCAATCAACTAATCAACTTCAAACAAATTCAATATTAGAACTATTACACTTAGATTTATTTGATTCTCATGGGATTAAATCAATAAATGGAAGTCTATATTGCCTGGTGATAATAGATGACCACTCTAGGTTCACTTGGGTAAAATTCTTAAAAAGTAAAGATGAAACATTTGAAATCTTCATTAATTTTTGCCAACAAGTTGAAAATGAAAAAGATCTAAAAATTAAAAGAATCAGAAGTGACAACGGAGGAGAATATAAAATCACAACTTTAACCAATTTTGTCTGGAAAATGGTTACTATCACGAATTCTCATACCCTAAAACACCTCAACAAAGTGGAATCGTAGAAAGAAAAAATAGAACTCTACTTGAAGCTTCTAGAACAATGCTGAATGAATACAACTTACCAAAATATTTTTGGGCAGAAGCTGTTAGTACAACCTGTTATGTACTAAACCGCAGTACAATAAATAAAACTCATAATAAAACATTATTTGAAATATATTATAATAAACAACTTAATATTAATTATTTTAAAGTACAACCAAGTGATTTTGTTCAAAATAGCCCTAGTGAAAATCTAAGTCAAGAAGAAGAAGAACAACCTCAATTAAATGAACCTAATAAAACCATAAGAGTCAACCCAAATCATCCAATTGAACAAATAATTGGTAATCCAGACTTAAGGGTTCAGACTAGGTCATCCTTTAGAAACTAAAGTCAAATATCCTTAATCTCAAAAATTAAATCCAAAACCATAGCTGAATCCTTACTTGACCCAGACTGGATCATAGCTATGCAAGAAGAGTTGGCCCAATTTGAGAGAAACCAAGTCTGAGATTTAGTACCACCACCTAAGAATAAAAAGATAATAGAAACAAAATGAGTAGTCAGAAACAAATTAAGTGAAACCGGGAAAATTATTAGAAATAAGGTCAGATTTGTTGCCAAGGGATTTAGTCAAGTAGAGGGACTTGACTATGATGAAACATATGTCCTAGTAGCCAGACTTGAGTCCATTAGAATGTTGCTCAGCTATGTAGCTCATAAAGGATTTAAACTCTATCAAATGGATATTAAATCCGTATTTTTAAATGGGCTAATAAAAGAGGAAGTGTATGTAAGTCAGCCACCTAGGTTTGAAAGTCTAGATCATCTTGACCATGCATTTAAACTAAAAAAAAGCCTTATATGACCTTAAACAAGTACCTAGGGCATGGTATGAAAGGTTAACCTCTTACTTAATTTCTAAAGGATTCAACCAAGGACAAATTGACCCAACCCTATTTGTTAAATCAATCAAACAAGATATTTTTATAGCCCAAATCTATGTAGACGACATAATTTTTTGGTCAACAAATTCAGAATTTTTACAAGAATTTACAACTCTAATGGAACATGAATTTGAAATGAGCTTAGTAGGAAAATTAACTTAGTTTTTAATGTTACAAATTAAACAAACAAATGAGTACAATTATATTTATCAACAGAAATATGTTAACAAATTACTTAAAAAAATTGGAATGGATAACACTAAGGAAATAAAAACACCTATGACAACTAACACAACCTTAGATGATGATCCAAATGGAAAATCAATTGACTTAAGATACTATAGGAGTACCATAGGTAGCCTATTATACTTAACTGCAAGTCGACCTGATATTCTATTTGCAGTTAGTAAGTGTGCTAGATACCAAACCTGTGCTAAAGAATCACATTTGACACAAGTCAAAAGAATCTTTAGATACCTTAAAGGAACATCAAATATAGGAATTTGGTATCCTAGGACAAGCAACTTTGAACTAATAGACTATTCTGACTCAAATTACCCTGGCTGTAAACTAGACCGAAAAAGTACAAGTGGTGGATGTCAACTACTTGGCTCATCACTTGTCAGCTGGTTTAGTAGAAAGCAACATTGTGTTGTCTTATCTACTACTGAGTCAGAATATATAGCTATAGAAGAATGTGTTGCATAATTATTATGAATGATGCACACCTTAAAAGATTAATTTTAACTTAAACTTTACAAATATAAAAGTACTAAATGATAATATTAGTTCAATAAATTTAACAAAAAATCCTGTGCATCATTCAAGAACCAAACACATTGAAATTAGACATCACTTTATCAGGGATCATGTCACTAAAGGAGATATTGAACTCAAATACATTGAGCCCAAGTCTAACTTAGCTGACATATTCACTAAACCTCTTCCTGAAAGTGAATTTAGTAACTTATGTCGACAGTTAGGAATGTGCTTAATAGACTAGGACTCTTACTTTTAAAATTATTTTCAAAATTTCCTTTAAAATTTTAGGGTAAAACTTTTTATTTTCCAAACTTCCCTATTTTTTAGATTTTTAAATTAATTCTAGCCTTAGTCTAGATCAAACCCTTAGAAAGCATGCTCCTATAGGTCTAGAACTTGACAAGCATCTCACCAACACACTAGGACTACCTTATTTGTGAAAGGGGTGAGATGTATAGGCAGATTGTCTGGACTTAAGATGTTTATATTTGTGCATTAACATAAGTCTAGGCGTTAAATACTAAACTAATATTAATCATGTTAAGTTATTCAGCTCAATCAAACACCAACTGAATACATTAACTTAACCTGACTAACCAAGTGAAAGCTGCTATCTTTTGGTAGTTAGTAAATAACTAATGGTTAGATAGCTATGTTACTTTAAAAGTAATGTAAGGTTCAGGGGGAGAATTATTATTGAAAATATTTTGCAAAACTTTATTTCAAAAATTATTAAAATGAAAAAAATAGCTTCAAAAATTATTAAAAACTTTAAGATTTCAAAATCTTACTTAAAGTTTTACCATTCGATTTTTGAAAACCTCTCTTATATTTTTTTTTAAAATAATAATAATAAAATAAATAATAATAATAATAATAAAATCATTTTTAAAGTATCCCTTGTTTTCAAAATCCACCCTTATCATCTTATTTTTGAAAGCCTTATATTTTTAACAAGATATTTTTGAAATTATCCCTTTTTTTTAAATTCAATTTTTGAAAGTGTTTTTCAAATGATTTGAAAAATGTTTTAAAGGTTTTCAAAATTCACTTTCATTTTTTTATATACTTTTAATTGTCTAACTCTTTCTAACATTTTTAAATTTTATATTCTTTGAAAAGATAGTACATTTTGTAAATTATGGAAACTATTTTTTACAAAAACTTTATTTGAATTCTTGAAAATTAAACTTTCCCATTAATCCTTACAAATTTTCTGTTAAACTTTTTCTCTTTCCTTTACTTAGCCATTTTTCTTAAACCTATTTATGCTTGTTTTTTTTTTTTTATGAATATCAAAGGGGGAGGGTTAGATGGATTAAGTTAGGTGAAACATCAAACATCAAACATCAAAATAACACTAACTTAAACCATATCCTATTTATTCATATTTTCACTAACTTAACTCAGGTTGTCATTGCATCAAAAAGGGGAAAATTGTTGGTGCAGTTAGCACAAAACGGTCTAACTTATGTTTTGATGAATGACAAAGTAGGTTAAGTTAGTTTCGTTGTGATCTAACACTTTGATTGAGTGTGCAGGAGAAGTCCAGCTAGGTCGACGGGCCGACCGGATAGCTGACACGAAGCCCAACTAGGTCGACGGGCCGATCGGATAGCTGACACGAAGTTCAGACAGGTCGATGGGTTGATCGAATGTCTGACACGAAGTCTAGCTAGGTCGACGGGCTGACCTAATCGCTGACACAAAGTCTAGACAAGTTGACGGGCTGACTGAATGTCTAGCAGATAAGTTAAGGTAAGTTACTGGAGGGGAGTGACTTGGTGAAGACGCGTTCCCAGTTTGAGGGAATAGTAGGCATCGATCCAACTTAAAACTATTTCGGGAATCTAAGTTGAGATCGTGACTAGATTCCAGTTTCGGTGAGACAGAATCTAATTACTACTTTATAATTGTGCTAACACTTTGTTTTGCAGGGTACTATAAATTTCATTTGCCTCGGATTAACATTTTCTTATAAAAAATTGAGTTGCTGGAAAATAGTGGTCCAAGTGCCCGGACTCTAGGCGCCTGGAAGGGATCCGGGCGCTCAGAGCTTCCTATATAAGGAGGCCACCACCTGGAGCAAAGGACAACAACTTCTGCTACGATTGCTCTCGTGCGTGCTGCTTCCAAGAGGCTCTTGCTACGCTGTGAAACTTCTCCGACAACCAACAATTTAGTCTTTACTCTCTTGTTGTCGGTAATTTAATTTTGCAAATTTCTGTACTCATTTTGTAAACATCTTTTCGAATTATTAGTGATTGTCCAACGAAAGCACTCAACGAGTACGAGCCTTGGAGTAGGAGTCGACGAAGGCTCCGAACCAAATAAAATTGGTTTGCATTAGCATTGTATCTTTCGTATTTTCACTGTGTACTCCACTCGATTTAATTATGAATTTCACAATCCAACATATATGAATTCTTTAAATAATTTACTTTAGATTTAATTTAATGATTCCTATTTCACTATATTAGACTTCTCCTTGACTCAAACTTTTAGATTCAATTTAGTCCAATTTAAGTTTAATCCCTACAAGATAAGAGTGTATAATTATAAATAAGAATTCATAAAAATAGGAAATAATATAACAAAACTCATAATATAAATCCAACTCAACAAATATGTTAAGAATCAATAATTAATTATATAAAAGAATTAAAACATGAAAATTATAATTATAATTATGTGACAAAATAATAATTATCAGCATAGTTAAAAAGAGATTTTTTATTATTTCCGTTGTAGCTGAATGAGGTTTTCTTTTTTTAAAAAGTACGAATTTTAAATAAAAAAAGAAAACAAAGTTTTTTTTACAAAAAAATTGAGAATCACCTTTATCTCGTTCATTTTGATCTTACGTACCAAGGGGGCATTGCCACTTATATGTTGGAATTTTCTTTCTCTATTTAGACAACATGACATGTTAGAATACTTTCTTTATAATGATTTTTTTTTTTGTGAAATACTTAAAGCTAAATTGTTATAAACTCACTGTCTAGTTGGATTTTGGTTTTTAGACAACATGGCATGGTTCATTTAGATATCACCAAGCTTTTAATTCAAACATATTTGATTATTTAAATTTTATATTTTAATTCTTTTTTGATTGATTGATAATTTGATATTTTAAATTTATTTGTTAGTTCTAAAAGTTTTTATTTATTTATTTATAAATTTAATAAGAATTTTATTGATGAATATAATTTAAAAATATTATTCGTGGATATTATTATAATATATCTACAGACCATTCATAATATAGATATATTCAAATTTATTCCCAATCTATATTTCTTTATCAACTTAATTAAACTTGTATTAAATTTTATTAAAATTATTTTAACCTATTTGAAATTATTTTGATATTGTTGTAGCAATTATATCCATATGATAAGATAAGATATTATTTTTATATTTTTTAAAAAAAAGTTATGTTATTGGCAAAAATATAACAAGGAAGCTTTTTGATTTTCCTCGCATACGTTTCATGTGCACGTGGGCCTGGACCTGTGTCCTTCTCGGTCCGTTTCGAGGCCCGAATATTCATTGCGATATGGCTCGCATACACTCGCTGCCACCGGCGAGCACTCCACCTTGCTTTTCCTCCACCGCCGCATCGCCAGCTTCCTCCGCTTTTTCCCCTACTACCCGTCGGCACCCTGATGGCCGAAGATCCAGCCAAGGCGGCGAAGGAGGTGTACTCCGTGTGGGCCCTTCCGCCGGATGACGTCAGGGACCGGATCAAGCGCATCATGGCTGCCCTCCGCTCCGAGTTCGGCGGCCCTGCTTTCGAGCCCCACATCACCGTCGTCGGCGCCATCTCCCTCGCCCCCGACGATGCCCTCTGCAGGTTCCGATCCGCCTGCGCCGCTCTCTCTCGCTACCCTGCCCGTGTCTCCGCCGCCGCCCGCGGCACCTTCTTCTACCAGTGCGTCTTTCTCCTCGTCGACCCTACCCCCGAGGCACGCCCTTACTATCCAAATCCCTCATTTTCCCCCCTTCAGATCCCACCTCAAAACCTTAACTGGATTTCTTCTTTTGTTTGCTATTGACAAGGTGGTCGCGACCAAATCCCACTCCTGCATCCACTTCGGATACGAGAATTCAACGCGTAAGCTTACCAATTTCACTCAAAATTTGCTCTCTTCCTGGAGATTGTTGGACTTCTGATTGCCCTTCGGATCGCAGCGTATATGCCGCATTTGAGTCTCTTGTACGCGGATCTTCCGGACGAGGTGAAGGAGAAGGCTCGGTTGAGGGTGGAAGAGCTGGACAAGGAGATCACCGGCATCAACTTCGAGGTCGCAGCGCTCGCGCTCTACAGGACGGACACGGAAGACAAGAGCTTGGAATCGTGGGAGCCAGTGGAGGTCTACCAGCTGCCCCCAAATCCCAAGTAAACTCCTCCGTTCCATTTCACTCATAAACGGTTCTTAGTATGCATACAATCTGCTCGACCAATGGCCACAATGAACTGCAATAAGCTTTTGAATACTTTCTGCAATGCTTCTACCCAAAATAGTTATTTGTTACTGAATTTCTAAATCTGTTTGGCGATAACAATGCTATAAAATTGCAATCCATAAATCTGTTTGGGTCACAATAAATGAACAAATCAACAGTAAGTATTAGGTTTGTAGATTTTCTTTTGAGACAAGCAGATATTCTAAAATGAGAGCCAATGTTGATAATTCAATGCCATCTCAATATTTATGGGCATCCAACATTTTGATTGTACAATGCAATGGACATCAATCAATCTGATAGTGGCAGTCCATGTATCAGTGAACATCTACAATTCCTGGTGAATTTGTCACCCTCGTGACCATCTATTGAAGGGCATTGCTTCTGAGACCTTTTGATCGCCAGTTAACTACGGAAGAATTTGTTTCTTCTTTTATTTTGTTCTGAAGAACAAGGATGAGCTTAGATGGTTCAGTAAAACCAAGTGCAACTTACAATTGTAATAAGATGGTGTAATGAAATGAAAACCGAGAATCTGATGCTGGAAAAGGATGTGTTGTGCGACTAAAATATCATAGTGTTGTTGGTAAGCAATGACCATTTATGTTTACCGATATCATGAAGAGATCAAAAGAAAGTTCATGACCTCATCCATCACCTGAAGATGAATGGCAAGCTTAACGAGAGGAATGGTAGATCGTCATACTAGGTAACAACGAAGTGAGAAGCTTAAGGACGAAGAGGGAAATGTTAGGAAAAGCAAGTGCAATTTTTGTTTTGCAGTAAGTGTTGTGACAAAATGAAAAGTGAGAAATTGATTCCCATCAAGGATGTGCGTCCAAAATATCATTCAAAGCACATGTGGATAAGCTATGACCAGTTATGTTTGCCAATAACTTTGAGAGTTTGTAAGGAAGTTTATGACCCTGAAAAATCTTATCCAGTCCCCCAAGAGAAATAGTAGGTATTGAGAAGGAAAAAGAGCATCTTAAGACTTGAAATGTATGGAAACAGGTGGAAAGAGGAGAAAATAAGAATAAAAGTAAACAGGATACTGAAAACCCAATTGAATTAGATTGAATGACCTCAAACGTTCAACTAAGGACAAATCTTATTCTTTTATTCTTCAATTAGAGAGCAAAATGTATAGGTGGTATTTAAAAACACCTCATAATAGAGAAGCCAAAATTCTGACAGATCAACAATCTGTCTGTCCTTTTCTTGCATTTAAGGATAGAGAACACCTTAGATAACTACATCAGCAGTAAAAGCTTGTCATTTGAGAAGTGAAAACCCAATCCGTAATCTACAATTATATTTGCTAAATAAAGTTTCTTCAATATAAATAGAATGGTGAGAAATAGAATAAAAATATTGATTCAATTGTTAGTCATAGGAGTATATGACTGGCTGTATGTGACAATTGCTGGCCAAGAAGACCAATAAAAAAGTAATCGCTCAAAATATTTGTTTACAGATAACATCGTCTTCTAGGAAATTATTGGATTAAGTCCTAACTTCTAAGCATCCTCAGCCATTCAGTGATCATCCATCTTCCCATGATCTACATGAAGACAACACAAAATTGCCGGAAATGATAGAACAAATATATATGAACATTCTTCGAATCTCTTGCCCTCATGCTTAACTGTTCTCTGCACTGTTTCTTGCGCAATGTTTTGTTGCTTGACTATGACTTAATTTCCAGGTATATATGTACACTAGTCATGACCTACAATCTATGGTTGCTTTTGAATCATTGCTTTTGAAATCAACTCATATAGTCTGAATCAGTTCTCCAAATTGATGTTTTAAAAGTCGAATAAGTGTTTTGGAAGTTTGCTATGGCCATTGACTGGATTACTGAGCAATTTAATTGGTAAGTGCCTGTCAAACTGACCATTAATGAAGACTTTCATATCCAATCTTGTCAATGCCTGATAGGATTAGCCATTGTTGCATCTTAATTAGTTTAGAATCATAAAGGAAGTAATAATAACATTAATCATGCCATATCACTCTGCTTGCTCTGCCCTATAAATATATCACCTCCTCTGCTACTCAAATTAAAGAAGCAATTTAGATATGGAGGAGTTAAATGAATCAGAGGTGATGTGGCCGGATGATGACCGCCGGACCAATGTGGTGGTCGCAGATTGGTTTTTGTCTTCCTTCCCTGCTGCACCCAAGGACATCACAAACACTAGCAGTGAAGAGGAGAAGGAGAAGGGGTGGGTGCCTCCACATGTTGAGGAGGCATGTAGACGTCGGGGGATGGAAGGGAGGGCAGCGATGTCGGTGTGCTCTGGGCGGGGACGAACGCTGAAAGGCCGCGACCTCTGTGACGTCCGGGACTATGTACTCTGGTTGACTGGCTTCTTGGAAGGATGATAGATGGACGAGAGTTTGATGTTCTGCAGTAATTATAAGAGATCTCTCTTCTCTATGGATTAGGGGAAAAGTTCAAGAGTGTTCATAATGAACATTTGATAAGAAAATCTCCTGTTTTGTAGAATTTAACCAGACAAATGAACCAGCAGTTGTTGTCTGTTCAAATGAACAAGTAGTTTGCTGGCAATTGCCATAAAACAGTGCACCAAAAATTAGGTCATTACTCATCAGAAACACCATAAAGGTTGACTTATAAATGCAGTAAATGAGTCTTAAATGGCTCATTGGAGTCGTCTCTGTCTTGATTGTTCATTCAGCAACTGCGTGCCACAGTCTCCTTCCACAAAGTTGATAAAACTTGTCATAGAAAGATGGAATAATGATCAATTCGGATAGGCAGGAAATCAGGAGTACTTTTTTTTTAAGTTAATATTATTAAAAGGCACTTCTCTTTTTAAAATTATCAATATATATATAATTTTCTATTTAAAATATCCTTTGCTCCACTTTAAAATTATATTCAATAACATCACTTTAGAGCTGCTTTTTCTCAAATTAGTTCAGAGCAGTTTGATCAAAACAGCTTTAAGGTAGAGTAATTTTGACGAAAATAGTTCTAGCATAGTATAATTTTAGTCACAAGAGCTCTAAGATGGAGCATATAGGAGTATTATAGATAAAAATAAAAATTAAGTTAAACTTTTTGAATATTCTTTTAAAGTGGGCACTCATTAATTTTCTGTCATTTGGATAAATTGTAACAGATAACTAAAAATGATTATATAATGTAATAAAAAATATGAAATTAATTTTTAACAAACAACAGATAATGGACGAAACATTCTGCATCATGTTTTATAGACAATTTCAAATCAACATCATTTCATCTTGTCTCATCATGTTTTATCAGAATCGTATTGAATTAAAAAAAAAATGTTAAAACATCGACCAAACTGCTACAACGCATCATGGTTCAGACAATCGTCATCTGCACCATCTCTCCTGGTCTCCTATGTGTTACAAAATCCAAAACCATATGAAATCGGCTCGGTTCAAGCCAAAAAAAAAATAACACCAGATCAATTTCAAAGTCCTCGCAATTTATTTTCTCATTATATAATCTAAAAATGGACTATATAAAACATCTCAAATGAATATAATTATCTTTGCTATAATGATTACGAGCCAATGCCCAAAGAAATGACGTGTCACTTATGCTTAGTGTTCCAAAGCCGTCTCTATTAACCATTTATAAAAATATTCATATCAATTTTTTTATAAAATCTCTTAAATCTAAAATAAATTATCTATTTTATTAAATTTGGACATCATTTTTTCCTACCCACTACATCAGCTACTCTAAAATTTTATTATCCGCCCCTAGAACATAACTCAGACAATGAGCACATGACATTTCTGACAATGAGCACATGACATTTCTGACATAATAATTAAGGGTCGATTCTCAAGAACTAACGACTTAATATTTATACTACCATCCACCTAATGTTTGTATATTTATATTTAGCTCTCTCTATATCCATGAGGTCGACATTAAAGAGACCATTAATATAATCTATTTATATTTTTCTAAAAAAAATTTATCTTAATTTTTTTATTATTTTCTTCTATCTTTCATTATTTTTATTTTTATTTTCTCTTATAATATTTATTTTTTATTATCTAATTTATCCTCTTTATTTTTCATCTCCCTTAAATTAAATAATATTTTAATATTAAAAAATATTTTTATTTAAAATTTAAAATTTAAAATTTTAGAGAAGCTGCCCTCTTAAAATTAATCGATTAACTTGATTAACCTGATCTAGGATGCAAACAAATCGAATTGAGTTGAGTATATAAAAAAATTTAAGGTTCGAATTTGGCTCGAAATAGGTATATTCGAGTTCGAGCTCGATTCGAAGCTCGAAAAATTTAAAATATTTGGTTCGAGTTCGGTTCGAATTAGGGCTCGGGTTCGAGTTCGGCTCGACATATTTGAACATGTTCGCGAACTATTCAAATTATTGCTAAAAAATAAGTTCGAAAGGCTCGAAATTTATTTATTTAACTTATATTAATAAATATTAAGGCTCGTTAGCAGTTCACGAGCGACGCGAACAATATAATTTGGACTCGTGTTCAAACATGTTCAAGTTCGACTCGAATTCGATAAATTCGAATACAAATCAAATATTTTTCGAACTGAATCGAAAAGCTCGCAAGCTAACTCGATTCGTTTGCAGCCCTAACCTGACCAAGCCGATCCAAGAGCCTATTCCCTTTTATGAATGGGCCAAATTTGACTCTCACTATAGAATAAAAGCAACCCAGGACGTAGCACAAACGATAGGTGTATGACATCTCTAGCATAATAGTCAGAATTGATTGGTATATGACATCTCTAGCATAATAGTCAGAATTGATTCTCAAGAACTTGACGACCTAGGATTTATCCCATCATATGCTTGATGTCTATATACTTATATATACTTCTTTCCATATCTATGGGACCGACACTAGGACGATTGTACATTAAAGAACCAGGGGAAGAAGCAGACTCCAAGCTCCCTCCTCTTCCTCTCCTGCCTCTCCCGCTTCTCCAACCCTAAAAAATGGATTTTTATCCATCAATGGAGAAGGAGAAGACCCAGTCCCCGAGCTTCTCCGCCAGCAGCAGCAGCAGCAGTAGAAATGGAGCGGCGGCGGCGGCGGCGGTTCCGTCATTGATCATTCCCAAATCAGTGCCAAAGTCTGTGGATGTCAGCGCTTTCGTCACCACCTTTATCCAGGCCGACGCCGGATCCTTCAAGCAGGCCGTCCAGATGCTCACCGGCTCCTCCGAAACCGCCGCCAAGCACCACCATCACTCGGCGCCTGCTCTGCTTCCCGCAAAGAACGGGGTCTCGGTTGCAGCCATGGCGACGGGGCCGAAGAAGCCGGCGTTCAAGCTCTACGAGCGCCGCGGGAGCCTCGAGAATCTGAAAATGATAAGCCCGATGATCCCCAGCTTCGCGGGGCCTTACTCTAGTTCCCCCCTCGGCGCCGCGTTCTCCCCGCGCAGGCAGCCGGAGATCCTCTCCCCCAGCGTGATCGACCTGCCGTCGTTGACCCTCAGCCCCGTCACTCCGTTGATCCCTGATCCGTTCAACCGGTCGCCGCAGCCGAATCCGCCACCGGCGGGCGCAATCTCGGCTGAAGAGCGGGCCATCGCCGAGAAGGGATTCTACCTGCACCCTTCTCCTAGGACCACGCCGAGGGACGCGGCGCCACCGACCCTGCTGCCGCTCTTCCCGGTGACATCGCCGACGGCACCCGCTGCTTCCGCCGCCGCCTCTTCTTCCTGAGAGATGCTTGCTCCTCGTTTCGTGGTATGAGAATCAATCAATGATTGAATTGTACAAATTTTTTTCTGCAGCTTCCTTCCTGCCATCTCCCTACTGGGCAATCTACAGCTTAATCGATCAAACATGGGATGGATGATTCCTGCAAGATTTCGCTACCTTTTCTTCCACAAAAAAAACTCATTTTTATCTCATCCAATACTTATCTACTTGTCAATTGTTTAATTTTCTTGTGATTTTCCATGAGATTTCCTCGCAATTTTACTGTTCTTGACAGCACAGAAGACGAATCTGATTCACAATTCCACTTACTCCTAAATAGCTGCTTTCTTCCATTGACAACCTGTGACCTGCTTTTTCTTGCTTCTTCTTCTTCTTCTTCTTTTGTCATTTGGCAAGTATACCTAACCTTTGAGAACTGTACAAACTCCTCAAAGTGGAGAATAACTTACAGTGATCATGAAGTCACGAGAGTTTATGTTTCATGATAGTAAAGGAATAAAAGCTTTCAGACTCGATGCCTACTTGTTCACGCATTAAAGCTGCCATTGACAATCTTCCTTATCTATTTGCAGCTGAAGTGAGTCCGGTGAAACAACTGAAAATGAAAGAATTGATAGCCAAACAACTTTTGAAATTTCTGAGAAAATGCAGTTGCAGGTTACGTTGAATTTAACAACAAAAGTAGAAAAAATTGGCAATCTTTTGGCCAAAGTTTCAAGCAACGCTGACAGATTTGACTGACACTAATGGATTAGTTGTTGTTTTTAATTGATTAATCTTAGAGCAGAGAGGCTTCTTCCTGCTTAATGAGGATAAGATTGAACCTCGTCTTGGTTTCTTATTCAACATCTTGCTTGAACAATTTTACGGTCCGATTTCTTTTTCATCGGTTCTCACAATAAGTCACAGAATTGCAGCATGTTTCACCTTTTCCCGGGATAAATCATGAAAGTGTTGCAGCCAATTATCGGCAGTGACCCATAGTCTTCATCCTCTGATAAGACCGCCCAATGCTAAATCAGTACCAGATGCTTTTTCCCAACGATCGTCCGGTTCAAATTTTTTCCATTAAATTCAATGCCAGCACTCCCTTTAGCGGTCCACAGTAGCTTGACCGCTGCAGCGATGTGTGGGCGAGGGGATTAAGTTTTTTCTCTGTGCTATAGGGGGGATTTAATGATTTTTTTTAAGTCTGACAAATTTTAACTCAATCCTCCCTTTTTGGGTTCTTAATTTTCTCCACTCATGCAATTAATGGTTTGCCTGAAGAAACCGAAGCTGGATTACGAATTAAAGGATGATCCTTTCTCATATATTTATGGAAATTGATTATCCGCATCTACTTTACTGATGAAGTTCATCAATCTTCACTAATATACTAATATATGTAAAGAAACAATCCTCTGATCATAAAAGCGGATCAAGGATATTCTCTGAAAGAAACCTTGTACTTTTAGGTTGAAATATTAATGGCCAGTTTCATAAATATTAGCTATTTTAACAAATAAATTGCATTTAATTTATATATATATATATAGATAGATAGATGAAAAGATATGCTAACCGACCGTTCATTGGGAAATAGTCCGTGATAAAAAATTTTAATGGCTGGAATTAATCTAGGTATTTTGATTCATTTTATTTTATTTTTTATTTTTAGTCGGGCATCTGGATTTGATCCCAAGCTCGACTCTTGTGTTTTTTTATTTGTTTTTAATTTTTAAAAATCATAAATTTCTTAAAACATCCTAAATACATATATTATCTAGCACCTATAATTATTTATCTTGGACATTATAATATAAGAGAAACCTTAATCCTATAGAAAAATCTTATTAGTTTAAATCTATTATAATTTTACCTCTAAATTTTAAAATCTTAAACCCTAATACATATAATATATACCATGAAAGTCTAAAATTTTTAATCTTAAATAGTAAAATTAAAAAAAGGAAGCTTGATCCTAGAGGAAATATATATATATATATATATATATATATATAAAACTAAAATCCCTTAGAATATATTTTGATGAAATATTTAAATCATAATTAATGTGTTATACTAAAAATATCATTAATTATTAATATAATCATCCAAAGTACGGCAATAAAGTCACTCATCTAAGAGTGAGAGCCCAAATATACTTCTACACTTTGATAATTTTTTAAATATAAAAATTAAAAACATAAAAAATTGTAGTGCCTGAGGTTATGTTCACTCCAGGCACCGTTATAATCCGTTGTAAGATTATAAAAAACAGGAGATAAATTATGGGATAATTTTATAGCTAATCGTTGTAAGATTATACTAAGGATGGGAGGGGAATAAAATTAGTAATGATCTGGGTGGTAAAAAGGTAATTCGACCCAAGTGAATATTAGTTTTGGACACTTCAATAACACATGAAAAAGTACAGACACATGATTACTAATGAACAGAGACCTGATTACTAATGAAGATTTAATCCTAAATTTTATAATGACAATACTACTGCACTGGCCAATTATACATCCCGATAGGGCAAGTGATTGCAGTTTAGTGTGTAGTGTCCTTGCTAATACTAGTAGGGGTTTCGAAGTTGGATAACTGGGCCGGATACGGCCTGGGTCCAGTTGGCCCCTTTTGTTTAGTCTGCCGGATTTGCCCGGTTTGTGAGGGACTGTGTCAGGCCCGACTTGTCACTTTAAGCCCTCCCGATTTTTCCAAAAGCTATAAAATAATAAAAAAATAAAACATCTAAAAATATCCCGAAATAAAAAGAATATATAAGCTTTTTGTAAAAATAAATATTTTATAAAAATATTATATATTTATTTATTTATTTTTAATTATCTCCAGTTAAGATCGCAATTGGCTTAATCGATTGGCAACTGGCTTAATCCGATTGGCATCTCTGCTTCTCTTCATATGATTTTAGTGCTATCTCACTGAACTATCCACGTGGACATGTTTAATGGAAGTCCATAAGAGCATTCACAGTGGTTAACGCCCATTGAGAGCTCCTTCGTTATCATGTCTGCGCCACATCAAAAGTTAAAAACCTCACACCTCTTTCCACTATCAAAAAATCTCTCAACAATTATTTCATGGGTCTCACACTTTTCATTATATATAATTCTCATTTCTCCTTTATATTTTACATTATACACTATTAAATTTTTATATAATTTAAATTTATAAATTATTAATATGAAATAACATTAATAATTAAAAAAATACATAAATATTACAGTATATCAAATAAAAATATATAAATTATAATAATATATAAAAATAAACGTAAACTCATCTACACTAGGCCATGTCTCTGTTTATTTTTTTTCTATCATTTTCTCATGTAAATAAAGTTGTCCTGGTGTCATCTCACTAGTATCCTTCATAAGAATTTAATAATCCTTATGAAAGATCTCGACTTCCCTTAAAGTCATTTTTGTATTTGATATTCTTTAATATCTTGTCATTCTTTGTCGATGTTATATTCTGTTGGAACCCCAAGGTTGGTTTTGGTGTGATCAACAAGTTAAGTTAGGTTCTGTTGTTTTCTAACCTTGTGTCTAAGTGTGCAGAAGCTTAGGAGCACATGTACTCGAGCGGAAGACGCAGCTAGCGAGAAGGACGGCACGCGGTGCGTCCGAGGGACGAGGCGCTGCGGAAGAGTACACCGGCGGACGAGAAGGAAGTGCGCGCGATGGTTCCGAGGTACGAAAGCCAGAGCGGAAGATTGCTCAGGGAGCAAGAGACGCAGCTAGCGCGAAGGTTGGCACGGGGTGCGATCGAGGGACGAAGTCTGCGGATGAGTACGCTGGTGGACGAGAAGGGACACGCGGCAATTCCGAGGGACGAGAAGCCGGAGAGAAGCACGCTCGAGAAGATCGGAAGATGGGTTCGGGTAAGCCATATTCCGGATGTCAGAGATCACCCAATCAAGCGGATCCGGAGCAGAAGACCCGGACCGAGACGGGGACTTAACGGAGAAGTGGTCCCGGACAAAAAGTCAACCGTAGTTGACTTTTTGCTCCGGGGCGCCCGGACCCTGATTTTGACCAAGATCGCGATTTACGTGATCTGAACGTTGGGGATAAAACTTTATCCCCAGGCGCCCGGAGCCTCCGACCAAGGCTATAAATATAGCCTTGGTCCAGAAGCTCTTCATCAGTTCAGAAATTGTAAACAACACTTGTGTCCTTCCACTGTTTAGATTAGCTTCTGTCTTTCTGTGCTTACACTGCTGTAAACGAGGCTTCTCCGCCTGAAGGAGCTCTTAGTGCGATCTTCATCCTTGGATTAACAACCTCCCCGGTTGTAACCAAGTCAAATTCGGTGCCTCGTTTTTATGCTTTATTTTCTGTTTAATCTATTTTTTATGTGTTAGCTTAATCGTACGAGAAAGGGTTGTGTTTGATTTTTCAGGGCTATTCAACCCCCCCTTCTACCCGGCTGCATCGGTCCTACAAGTGGTATCAGAGCCGAGGTGCTTCAGGAGGACTAACCGCCGAACGAAGCAACAAGATGACCGGATCCAACATCCACGCACCAAAATTCGAAGGGGACTTCGCTAGCTGGAAAAATCGAATGAAGGTATTTCTTGAAACAGATTATGATTTATTACTAACAATGGAATTTGGCTATGAAGCACCAGAGGGCAAAGCAAGAAATCAATGGTCAAAGAAGGAGCAGGCTGACCACGTGGCAAATAAGAAAGCAGAATTCCATCTGCTAAGTGTACTTCCAACACAAGAAGTCAATCGAGTCGGTACCTACAACTCGGCAAAGGAGCTTTGGGAGAAATTCCTGGAGTTACACGAAGGAACATCCGAAGCCAAACTTGCAAGACGGGATTTACTTCGTAACCAGCTTACAAACCTCCGATTTGAAGAAGGTGAAACAATTGCACATCTACACTCGAGGATTCAGGAACTCATCACTAGACTTACGAATCTCAGAGAAGAGGTAAGTAACCGAGATTCGCTAAGGTATGCCCTAAATTCCTTTCCTAGAAACTCAAAATGGGCATCACTAGTAGATGCCTTTTACATTTCAAAAGATCTAGAAAAAATTTCATTAGACGAATTCTTTTCAACTTTTGAAGTGCATGAGTCAAGATGTGCAGGTCCGAAGGAGCCCAAGAATAATGTCGCTCTTAAAGCTTCGAGAGACGAACCTGAGTCAGAATCTTCTCTCGACAACGAGGAAATGGTAATGATGGTAAGACGATTTAAAAATATTTGTAAATCTAGGAAATCTAACCATCCGCAGGGAAGAAAGAAAAGAACCATCCGCTGCTACCATTGCGATGAAGAAGGGCACGTCAAGGACAATTGCCCTAAACTGAAGAACAAAGGGAAGGACAAGGGTAAGAAGCCTATCCAAAAGCGCAAGGCCCTAAAAGCGACGTGGGACGATACGTCGTCGGAATCGGAAGTCGAGGAGTTCTCCGGGCTCGCGTTAATGGCGAGTCATCAAGACGACGACTGCGAGTCAAGCTCTTCCGAAATGAGCATCGAAAGCATCGATGAAGGGGGAGCCACGTCCGAAGAGAGCAACAGTTCAGGGGGAGAAACCGACAACGAGATCGACAAGGTAAGTGAGGTACGATCTCTTCCTCCTGATAAAATGTTTAAATTCATTAAAATTTTAACAAAAGATTGCTGCAAATTAGAAAATGAAAATAAAGATTTAAAAGCAATATTAGCTACATCTTGTCCGTTAGAAATGCTAGATAAATCAAATTTAGAAAATGAAAAATTAAAATTAGAAATTCAAAATTTAAAAATTCAAGTAGAAAACTTGAAAAACTCTGCTTGCTCATCTAAAACCAATTTTAGAAGGTTCAATAATTTGAATTGGTATTATAGATATCACCAGGGACAAATTAAAAATATCTCTAGAAAATATGTCCCTAAGAAATTTTTAGTTAATCCAGTAGGTTGGAACCTTTATTGGGTTCCTAAATCTTGCTTAGTGTAAATTTTAAAATCAAAGTTAGCGCTTTAAGTGAGAAAATTAAACAAAAATTTCTTTATGGGCTTTGACTAGAAAGTGGTTGTTGCTCCAATAACCAAGAAGGCCTAGTGCCTCGCCACTGCCTGGAAGCCAAATATTGAAATAAATGTTTAATTAATAAAGCATTAATACTAGAATTATTTAATGCTTTAAAAAGTTATTCAAACATGTTTCAAAATTTTGACATAAATTTTTTTTTTAAATAATTAATTTTTTTAAAATTCTATTTTCAAAAATAATTTTTACTTAGAGTGTTTAGAAAAATTAAGTTTTATTGATTGCAAAATTCTTTTTCTAACTTAGAATCTTTTGACTTAGAAATTTTTTTAAGGTAGCTTTTCAAAATTTTCTAAGTCTTTAACCCTTAGATTTTTTTTGGAACCCCATTTTTTTGTGATCAAAGGGGGAGAAGGATAAGTATAAGTCTAGGGGGAGGTAGCCTAAAACTATTTTTTTTCTATCTTTGTGCACTAAATTGTAAATTTAGTTAGTTTATTTTTTGTCTAGTTAACCCTAGCTTAACTTGGGTTGATCACACCAAAAAGGGGGAGATTGTTGGAACCCCAAGGTTGGTTTTGGTGTGATCAACAAGTTAAGTTAGGTTCTGTTATTTTCTAACCTTGTGTCTAAGTGTGCAGGAGCTTAGGAGCACAGGTACTCGAGCGGAAGACGCAGCTAGCGAGAAGGACGGCACGCGGTGCGTCCGAGGGACAAGGCGCTACGGAAGAGTACACCGGCGGACGAGAAGGAAGTGCGCGCGATGGTTCCGAGGTACGAAAGCCGGAGCGGAAGATTGCTCAGGGAGCAAGAGACGCAGCTAGCGCGAAAGTCGGCACGGGGTGCGATCGAGGGACGAAGTCTGCGGATGAGTACGCTGGTGGACGAGAAGGGACACGCGGCAATTCCGAGGGACGAGAAGCCGGAGGGAAGCACGCTCGAGAAGACCGGAAGATGGGTTCGGGTAAGCCCTATTCCGGATGTCAGAGATCACCCAATCAAGCGGATCCGGAGCAGAAGACCCGGACCGAGACGGGGACTTAACGGAGAAGTGGTCCCGGACAAAAAGTCAACCGCAGTTGACATTTTGCTCCGGGGCGCCCGGAACCAATCCGGGCGCCTGGAGCTGTCCGGGGCGTCCGGAATGCTTCCGGGTGCCCGGACCCTGATTTTGACCAAGATCACGATTTACGTGATCTGAACGTTGGGGGATAAAACTTTATCCCCCCCAGGGCGCCCGGAACCCTTCCAGGCGCCCCGACCAAGGCTATAATTTTTGATCAGTTCAGAAATTGTAAACAACACTTGTGTGTTTCCACTGTTTAGATTAGCTTCTGTCTTTCTGTGCTTACACTGCTGTAAACGAGGCTTCTCCGCCTGAAGGAGCTCTTAGTGCGATCTTCATCCTTGGATTAACAACCTCCCCGGTTGTAACCAAGTCAAATTCGGTGCCTCGTTTTTATGCTTTATTTTCTGTTTAATCTATTTTTTATGTGTTAGCTTAATCGTACGAGAAAGGGTTGTGTTTGATTTTTCAGGGCTATTCAACCCCCCCTTCTACCCGGCCGCATCGGTCCTACATATTCCATTGTGTTGCCCTCTCTGGCTTTAGATTTGCCCTTCATCTTCACTGCCTTTTGCCCTATCGGGCGAATGTAGACTTTAAAGTCATCTAAATCAACACTTGTATCTGGATTTGATGTTGAAATGTTCCCCCTGATTCGGATGTCCTTGTCTTCTTGTTAGAGTAATGAGCAACTGATTGTGGAGTATATATCTCATATTCTTTGAGAACCCTCCACACATGCATATACTTAAAATCTTTGTTATTGTTGTCGGCTTTCCACATATTCAGTGCATTCTCCAACACATTCTCGTCACTCCAACCGCTTTGCTAATAAGTATAAAAATTATTATAAGTTGTAGAAAATTTATTTACTGTCACGCCCCCAGCAGAGTCCCTACCGACAAAATTTCGTGAGCATCTCTCATGTACCGATGACAATATGAAGCAATATACATACACAAATAATATAATAACATATTCAACAACCCACACTACTGGATATAAGCACAACCACAAAGTATAATAAGCCCACACGGCTAAAAGTAAACACACAACCACGCAGTATAATAACAACCCACACGGCTAAAAGTAAACGTAGAGGAAAATCATAAAATAATACGAATGTAAAACCAACAAAGTCACTAACTAAAATACCTGCAACCACCAAACTAGACTCCAAAATCCACATTGACTTATTAGAAAACAAAATACGCAAAATCAACATACCACCCAAACAGTAACAAAACCAAAAAAAAGATTATCCTCGAGTGTGACGTGGGACTGGCAGCCGAGACTCTCCAAGCATCTATGACACATCTACCTGTTACCTAGCGGAAGAAAACTAGTTTGCAAGGTGATGAGCATTGGAACTTAGCGGGTAAGGAAAGATAGTGCATGAACATAACATATAAATAAAGAATGCTAAAAGGAATCAGTCTCATAAAGAAAGTAGCAGATACCATCCTGATAATATAATAACGTTCATACCTGAAGCCATATCCTAGGCTAACAATAAAAGGTCAGAAGTGCTACTAATCTGCTATAGTACTGCTCATAACTACAGAGCTAATATGTAAGGTATATAAACATTTCCAATAAATAAACTAATGTCTAAACACCTACAATGAGAGTATATCTCAATATAAGTAAGCATATCAGCATATGTGAACAACAGCAGTAAGTAAGCAATAACAACATCTGTAAAACAACAGCAGCCAAAACAAGTATACTAACAGCGTATGCACGGATGGTCACTCCCGCTCACCCCTCTTCACTATGACCCTTATATGGTCGAGAGGCCAGGTCAGTGACAGACTGTACACCACTCCAACTACTACCCTCTCGAGTGGCCGAAGGGACAGTTGCATAGTAGCTAACTAGCTACATCTGCGACGGGGGGCCATGCTGCTCGCAACTCCAGCTATCACTACCTATGAGTGACTGGGTGGAAGCACGACAGGACAAGTGACATCAACTCCAGCTACCACTCTCTCGAGTGGTTGAGGATACGACCCTGGTCAACGACTCTCTCGGCCGCAAGGGAGAATTTGTCGTTGACATGGATACCATGATATGATGCGCAACATACAATAGTCATCATATAAATATAAACAGGAACATGTATGCTACATGAAGCCAACATGCTCAATACGATACATAAATAAACGACAATCAAAACATATAAGGTGTTGGAGTGTATACTGAAAGCCTAAGCTTTGTAAACATTCATTATGAATAAAGAATCACATTTGGTCAAATTTTCTACATTTAGTTGTAGTTGTTCAATTAATTTATATTGTAGATAATATAGTATGTGGTGTCACATACAGAAGATGATATTATCAGTACCTTATAAATTATAAACAGTAGCTCACGACCAAAATGGAAAAGAACAAACCATTAGAAGGTCGTAGTGTAATTAGGTGTCAGTTTATCTTGACTGTATAATTACACTAGTACACTCAGAGTGTATTGAGTAGGACCATTTGAGGTCATTTCTTTTATACTGACTTTATAAAGAAACAAAGACCTCGGTTATTATGGAAGTGTGTGCTCTTAATCCTAATATAATAACAAGCACATATATTTGATATTAATTTCTTTAATTTATCAATGGGTGAGATTTAGTTCGATAAATCAACAAGCCCGATAAATTGGGAAATGATATCACTTATAGTGTGTGTTGTTGATTATAGAAGGAAACTGTGTCCTAGAGATACTAGGTTGATAATGTCCTCAAGAGGAGCTCATAAGGATTGTCATGTTAAACCCTGCAGGTGGACTTAGTCCGACATGACGATAAGGTTGAGTGGTACTACTCTTGGACTTAGATATTAATTAAATGAGTTGTCAGTAACTCACTTAATTAGTGGACATTCGATATCTTAAACACAGGGAGACTAACACACTCATAATAAGAAGGAGCCCAAAAATGTAATTTGGGATTGGTGCGGTAGTTCAATGATAGTTCTCTAGTGGAATGAATTATCATTGATAAAATTAAATTGTGTGTTCGGGGCGAACACGGGATGCTTAATTTTATCGGGAGACCAAAACCAATTCCTCCTCTCTGTCCCTATCGTAGCCTCTTATTTATAGAGTTCTATATCCACCTATACCCACCTTATATACCCACCCAATAGGGGCCGGCCAAGCTAGCTTGGGAACAAGCTAGGGCCGGCCTAAGGCTGGCCCTAGCTTGAACCCAAGCTAGTGGGGGCCGGCCAAATTAAATTAAAAAAGAAATTTAATTTTAATTTTTATTATTATGTGGAAGATATAATTTAAAGAGAATTAAAATTAAAATATCTCTCTTGTAAAAGATCTACAAAAGATTAAAGAAAGAGATTAGATCTCTTTCCTTATTTGTAGATTGGAGAGATGTTTTATTTTCTCTTTAAAAAATTATTCACATGTTGTAAAATTAAAATTATGGAAATTTTTTTTATTAACCATGAAGAGATTTTTTGAAGAGAAATTTTATTTTTAAAATTTCCGGAAACAAATAAGGAAAGTTTTAATTGTTGATTGAAACTTGTCCAATTTGCTTCCTCTTGATGTGGCCGGCCATTAGAGTTTATTTGGGAAATTTTATTTTATTTTTCTCAAATAAATCATGTCAAGGAAATTAAGGAAATTTTATTGTAAATAAATTTCCTAATTTGCCTAGGCCAAGGAATATAAAAGAAGGGGTGAGGGTGCCTTCAAGAGACACAACCTCTATTATTTTCTCTCCCTCTTTTGTTCCTTGGTGTGGCCGGCCATCCTCTCCCTCTCTTCCTCTTGTGGTGGCCGAACCTCTCTCCCTTCCTTGGAGCTCTTGTGGTGGCCGGATACTACTTGGAGAAGAAGAAGAAGGAGAGAAAGCTAGCATCTCTTGGAGCTTGGTTAGTATTTTGGTTTTTCTCCTTGGTAAAGCTTTTCCTTTGTGGCCGAACCTTGCTTGGAGGAGAAGAAGGTGGTTGGTGGTTTCTCATCTCGGTAGATCGTTGCCCACACAACGTCCGAGGTTAGAAGAGGAATACGGTAGAAGATCAAGAGGTTTTTCTACAAGGTATAACTAGTAATTTTTATTTCCGCATCATGCTAGTTATTTATGGAAATAATATCAAATACAAGAGGCTTACGTTCTAGAATTTCGAATATGTTTTTTCGATGTTGTGTTCTTTTGTTTTTTCTTTTCCTTGTGATTTGATTGTTCTCTTTGGTTAACCTAAAGTTATTTTAGGAAATTAAATATTAGCTTTCTATAAAAGGTTTTGTCTAGTCGGTGGTGGTTGCTCCCATATCCAAGAAGGCCATGTGCCTCGGCACGCCAGGGAACTAATTATGGAAATTAATATTTAATGGAATTAATAACTTAAGGAGACTTGGGTCGAACGTGTAAAGTTCCGCAGGAGATCCAAGTCAAAACCTAAAAGAACAAATAGATTAAGTTTTGGATCAAACGTGTTAAGTTCCGCAGGCGATCCAAAATTTAATTTAAAAGAACACATGGTAGCTAGGAAAAGGTTCAGATCTTTGTACAAAATTTTTGTACAGTGGAACCTATAGGTTTTCCGAGTAGCAACCAACAATTGGTATCAGAGCTAGGGTTTTGCCTCTGTGTATTTGGTATTTAGTTTAATTATGCACATGTCATACATAATTTAGGCAGGTTAATAGTAGGATGTGCTAACTTTGTGGATGCAGGATCCAACTATTATGGCTTTTAGTTATTATGTGTGTGATTGGACCCTTGGACATGTCAAGGGCATTTAAATGTGTGTGCATGATTGTATTCAAATACAGCAGGAGCTGTATTTAGTTTTATTAGGATTTTATTTTTGATCTAGATACATGTACATTCCTTTTATGGAATATAGGATCAAAATGTAAAATTCTATTTATGTCGCGGATCGAATCTTGCAAAGCGTGGAACCTTCTAAGGACCAGAGGCGCAGCGGAACAAGGAGCAAGATGGATGCGACAGCTAGACCCGGTGGCGGTGGCCAAATATGGCAGCAGCTTGGGATGACAACACACGGAGGACAACTAGAGATAAAAGCCATAATAGTTGAAAATTAGTTTCTCTATTTATATTATGCTGTGTGTGTATGTTAGTTTACAAGTAAAGTATGCTAGCATAGTTAAAATTCCTCATTTATAAATAACTAAGTGGGAGAGAGATTTTTTAAATAAATCTCATGGTCTCCATTACTGGTTTGTAAGTGATGCAAATAAGCTTGCGCGTTGGCTCAAAGTGCCTTCCTCCATAACGGATGAGCTTGTTTGCGGATCACTAGAACAGACTTCCATTTTGGATGACTATAGGAAGTTAATTAAGAGCGTGTGATCTTCCCCAACGGAAGGGGCATAATCTTATTAATGGACTTAGTGTCAAGTAATGGTATACACTTAGACACATCTAATAGTATCCTCCCCAACGGAGTCACTGCTATTATTTGTGTGACCAAATGATACCAACTATTAATTTTATTTGTCAAAAAGTTAGGTTGATAAGATAATAAAATTAATGGGTTAAAACCCTCCTTTTACAAATGTTGAATTTGTATACGTCCACACTAACGTGGCATACAAAATTCACGGTGTTATGAGGTGTTGGTTAATTTAAAATAGTATTGTTTGAGGAATCAATATTATTCTAAATTTAGAGTTCTGACCAAAAGTTATTTGTGATTCTTAGGATGTCTTTCAACCCACTGTCCATCATACTTCAACAGAATAGACTTACTGGACCAAACTACATAGATTGGAAAAGAAACCTGGACATTGTTCTTACTGCTGAAAGCTATAAATATGTACTGACTAAGCAATGCCCTGATGCACCTACTGGTGAATCTACCCAAGAGGAGATTGAATATCATAGGAAATGGGTAAAAGCAGATGAGATGGCGCGGTGTTACATTTTGGCTTCAATGTCAAATGTATTGCAACATCAGCATCAAGATTTACCAACAGCCTATGATATTATGAACAATCTCAAGGAACTCTTTGGTCATCAGGATAGGGCTTCTAGGCAAGAAGCCATGAGAAAGATAATGACAGCCACCATGCAAGAGGGTACTCCTGTAAGGGATCATATCCTAAAGATGATGGCTTATGTGAATGAGATACAGATCCTTGGAGGAGAAATTGATGGGGAAACCCAGATCGATATGATCCTCCAAACGCTACCTAGAAGTTTTGAGCAGTTTCGCCTGAACTATAATATGAATAAGAGGGTTTATTCATTAGCGGAACTACTGACAGAACTTCAAGCAGCAGAAGGATTATTTCGTCACAATGCTCAAATTCACTATGCTGAAAATGGTTCTACTTTTAAACCGAAGGAAAGAAGAAGAAGAAACAAGTCGGTTCAAGAAAGAAAGTGAATAAATCTCGAGTACAGGATTTAAAGTGGAATGAAGAAGTCAAGGGCAAGTGCTTCATCCGAAGCAGTGACATGGAAGGCTGATCCTCGTAGGAACCAAAACAAAGGTATATCTCGATACTCTAGTTGTTGAAACATGTTTAGCGGTGTTATCTACCAAAGACCGTGTGTAGATACGGAGCCATCGATCATGTCTGCATTCCTTGCAGGGTTCCAGGAAACCCAACGACTATCTGAAGGAGAAATTACTGTCACATGGGCAATGCTACTAAGGTGGCATTGTTAGTGGGAGACGTCTACTTATCTTTTAGTAGAAATAGAAATTTGATTTTAAGAAATTGTCTTTATGTACCCAGTTTTAGAAAGAATTTAATTTCGTTTCAAAACTGTTTTTAGATGGATATTCAGTTTCTTTCAGAACGATGTAGTTATTAAAAGAAATAAAGTGATTATCTGCTCGTGCATTAGTTGGCAATTTGTATACTTTAAATCCAATTTCTTCCACAAAGCAAAACATGGAAATTTATAACTCATCTTCTAACTCTAATAAGAGAAAAGAACCTTGGAAATGAACCAAGCATATCTTTGGCATCTAAGGCTTGGTCATATTAACTTAAGTAGGATTCGGAGGCTTATAGCTGATGGACTTTTAGTTCATTTGAGTTGGAAAATTTTCCAACTTGTGAATCTTGCTTGGAAGGTAAAATGACCAAGAGGCCATTCAAGGCCAAGGGTATAGAGCCAAAGAAGTGTTAGAATTGGTTCACTCCGATTTGTGTGGTCCTATGTCCGTCCGTGCAAGAGGAGGTTTTGAATATTTTGTCTCTTTCATAGACGATTATTCAAGATATGGATACATTTACCTAATGCGCCGCAAGTCCGAGTGCTTTGATAAGTTCAAAGAATACAAGGCTGATGTGGAGAAACGACTAGGTAAAAGTATCAAGACACTACTCCGATCGTGGTGGCGAATACCTCTTAGAGAGTTTAGGAATTACTTATCGAGGCCGGGATTCAATCCCAATTGTTCGCACCTGGAACACCCCAACGGAATGGTGTAGCAGAACGAAGGAATAGGACTCTTATGGAGATGGTTAGATCAATGATGAGTTATTCAGAATTACAAATTCGCTTTGGGGATATGGAAACAACAGTGTATG